>NC_046294.1:34395578-34698999 GCF_004115265.2 Rhinolophus ferrumequinum | reverse complement strand
CTTGGCAGAGCTGGGATCCAGCCTCGTGTTCTTTTTCCATCCGAAGGAGCAGAACTGTGTAGGGTGGCTCACCCTATTTGGCAAACTTCCTTCACCTCAGACTGGGGGTGGGTGGGGGGCTTGAGGGTGTACAGTTCCCTTGCTGTCATTCCCTATGAATCAAGAGATAAAGAAACCAACCACCATTGCTTGAGCACCAGCTGTGTGCTATTCTGTATTTCATGAGCATTCTGCAGAGGTAGAACCTGAGGCTCAGAGAGGTCAGGTGACTTGCCCAGAGCCACACAGCTAGTGAGCAAAGATAATAGTGCCATGCATAAGCAATTGAGAGTTAGTGCATTGCAGGCTTGATGGTTGTCATATCACATATGCTCAATCCTACAGTAACCAAATTTGTAAACCCCAGTGTCTGACCCTAAAGCCCGTGCTTTCCCCTCAGCTCCACGCTGCCTCCAAACCCTTCAATGGACTGCTCTCCTATTTCCCCAATCTTTCAAATTATTAAATTCCCATTTATTCCACAATTAAAAATAACTCTTCTCTGGTAATCCAATAGCACTTGGTAAGAGCTGCAAGCGTGGCTTCATCGTATTCCCAATTTTAGATTTGCTTGGAATTCCTAGTCTCGAAAGCACCGATTCCTTGTTAAGGTCTGCCCTTAGAAGCCCACGAGTCAGAATCGCATGAAGAGGGACTGCTGCCATCACCAGAGAAGCCCCCACCTCTTGCCAACCTCTTTTGTAGTTTCCTGGCCTAGGCTGATACTGGATTTAACTCCAGTGATAAATGGACAGGCCTCCTTTTTTTCACAGAAATTAATACCAGTAAAATGACTATTCAGTTCACTCACTGCTTGGAACACACCATTAAAATAAACTGTATCTGTGTGCCCATGTGTGTACCCAATGCAATGTGCTTTTCAAAGGTGCTGTAATGCAGTTCACAGCACACTGTGGGGACCTTGTGGTTTTCTTCCTGGATGTCTCTCCATCTTCTGAAAAAAATGCCAACCTAGCAACTAACGGCAGCTGGAGGATAAGAACTTGTGGCTTCATGCTTCCCCTTCTGGAGCACTGGGCTTGCTCCAGTCCACACTGGTGACTTACGATGTAGTTGTTCCGTGGTTACTTCAAGATCCACTGCAGGACACCGGGCTGCCTCCCCAGCTAAGGGCTAACCACACGATCACTTCACCTGACAGTTGTTACGGGCAGGAAAATGGACTCTGGTCTGTAAAGATCTCTCTGAATCAAAAGGGGCCCATGGCTGAACTCCGCCGTCCGTTTCACGTTTATCTGTAAACTTGAGGAGTTCTGTGAACACCGTTGGCTTTGTGGCAGCACCCCCACCTGCTCTCCTCCCCTCCTCCCCCTTCCCCCGTACCTGTGAGCAGGGAGCTCAGGCAGCTTGTGACAAATGGCCCAGTCTTAGTACAGCTTGAGGACTTGGGTATTTCAGAGCTGCTGGTCCTATAGGAAGTTCATGTAACAGAGAGCAGGAAGAGCAGGAGAAAGAGAATCCACATTTATTGGGCATCCAGGCGTTATCCTGGGCTCACTCCATCCTTACAGTCACGTTGTGAAGATATCTGTATAAGCGCCATCTCCGTCTAGGATCCAGGACACCTGAGGCCTGGAGAGGAGTGGTAAGTGGTCCACGGTCACCCAGAGAAATAGAAAGGTTCGGGGAGCAAATCCACACAGGTCTAACTCAAATCCAAGCATTTTCATGCTGGCCTGTGAGAGAGAACTGCCCCGGTGTCACAGAGGCACCTCTGTTTGTTTTTATGAAAAGGGGTCTCCACTGTTTATTGCTGACATTTCTGCAGGCAGTGAGAACACCGTTCTGGTGAGGGAAATCTACGTCAGACCAGAGACTGGACAACGGAAGGTTGTTTCTGTAATATTTATCCCTGCCGAGTAAATATTTCTGTCTCCATCATAGTCCAGAATTTCCCTGTTGACAGCTTCATAGATACTTCTCTTTTTCCTCCCCTGAATGTTTAGCCATTGCCGGGGCAGGATGGCCCGGCACGACTGGTTCTTTTCACTTTTGACCATGGACTTCTTGCCACCAAAGGAAGAAAGGCAGCGAGTGCCCCAGCCAGGGTGAGGCCTGGAGGTGGGGCTGAGTGGGGGGAGCATCAGGCTGGGTCCCAAGAGGTGATCCCAGGGGAAGACTCACCCACCACGGAGTAAAGCTGGGACATTCCACATGTGGTTTGGGACAAAGGACTATGGTTCCCTGAGGTTGTCTTACAGACTGTTTCTCGAATGTTCTCACATCCATTGCCTTCTCTCTTTTCTCACCAGCACCTGTCAGAGAGGTTGAATAACTTGTCCAAGTTCATGCAACTAGTATGTTCTGGCTTTCTGACGTTCCCAGGGGCGGCCCTGCCCACTTCTCTGTCATTGTAAGGCCCTTTGTGAGTGGGACCTACCCTTGTCCCCAGGCTCATCTCAGGCACCTCGCCATGGCCCTTTGCACGTGCCATGCCATTTATCTGAGTCCTGTTAACATCCCACACTCTTCCTTTTCTTTAGGCCTTTGCACAAGCTGTTCCTGCTGCCTGCGACTCTTTTTCACTTTATCCTCGCTCAAAAAAATGTCTTCAGAACCTACTCACAGTCATGCTCAGCTTAAAGTTTCCCTCTTTGGAAGGGTCTCCCTTCATTGATCCTGGCACACACCCTTGCTCACACACCCTGCCCCCGCCTCATGCCTGGTTAGGGGCTCCCTGCACCCCCTGTCCTAACACTGATCACACCGTAGTTGTTACTTCTTATTTCGTTTCCTGTCTCCCCACAGACTGTGAGCTCTCTGAGGGCAGGAGCTTGTTCATAGTTGCAACCTCAGCACCTAATGCAGGGCCTGACTCATAGTAGGTGCTCACTAAATGCCCCATGGGTGAAAATGTGGATGAGCGCGCGTGAGAACAAGCGCCTGTGCCTGTTTGCCCTGTGGTTCCCTTGACCCGGCCTGCCCTCCTCCACGTGTCAGCACACATCGCAGCCACATTTTTCCTACGAGCATCACTTCTCTGAAACTCAGGAGGCCACTGGGGGCTGAAAGGACTCTGGGCTCAGCCAAGGAACCCTGTAAAGAGAGAGTCAGTAGAAATGTACTCCTATGCCAGGACCCCAGAGAGGAGCTCCAGACATGGGCCAGACTGGGGCCATGGAGCGGACGGGAAGGCAGAGAGCATGTGGAGCAGGCAGAGCTGAATAGAGGTGTGGGTGCACCCAGGGCCCGGCTCGGGATTGGCTTTGTGAACCCTGGGTGCCTGAATTGCAGGGATGGGTCTTTAACGTGGCATAGCCAACTTGACCCAGAAGTCCAGAGCCTAATATGATCTTGTACGGAACACTATAAGTCAGGTTGTGCTTGATCTCATTTACTTCTTACCAAAGCACCTCCCAGGTAGGCCTTGTCAGAGAGGTAAGCGCTTGCCCAAGGTCAGGGGCACATAAAAGCAGAGCCAGGTCTCAGAACCCACGTTGGTGCTGTGACTTGTAGCCTCCTCCCAGCATGGCCTCCCCAGCCCCATCCGCACCCCAGGAGGCAAAGTCTCTCTTCCATTCCAGTCTAAGTGGACCTGACTAGGAGAAATCTAGTTAAGCCACGGTCATTAACTCTCATTCCAGATGCACTGCCTTGGGTCCCCTGCGTGTCTTCTATTTGACAAGCAGCGCTGGGGGAAAGCAAGTTCACCTAACACATACTTTTCAGATGCTGAGCAAGGCATCCTTGGGCTCTGCAGTTCAGAGAACTCAGTTTCAGCTTCTGCGTGGTCATGCAATTGCTAGTTATCCCTGGGTGATGGAGGTGTGGGTGACTTCTCTCTTCTCTTCTCTTCCCTTCCCTTCCCTTCCCCTCCCCTCCCCTCCCTTTCATTCTCTCTCTCTCTCTCATTCTCTCTCTCTCATTCTCTCTCTCTCTCTCTCTCTCTCTCTCTCTCTCTCTCTCTCTCTCTCTCAAATTTATCACTGAAGTGTTACAATCAAAGAAAAACATTTTTAATAATAAATAAATGAGCAAGATGCCAAGGAGCTGTCATAGCTCCCTGCCCTTGCTCAGGCATTTCTCTTACCCTGGAATGCTCTCCTTTTGCAGTATAATAAGAAATATATTTGGTCCTGGTCCTCAGCTCCTGGCACAAAGCTCCTAAAACCCATGGAATTTCCTGAGTGACAGGAAATTGTGCCAGTTGTTATTCACAAGGAGACTCTTTACAGCACATTGGGTTTATGCTCATGAGGTGACTTAGCGTGGGGTCCCTAGGTAGCCTCAGGATGGAGCTGGTCACAGGTGGCTAGAAGGTTGAACTTTCAGCCACACTCATCAAACCCAGAGGGGCAGGCAGTCTGCAGATTAGGTTCTATAAAAACTAAGGCTTGGGAATGTGGCACCCCAAGCGTGCCACCCTCCTTGCTCAGCCGCTCCCCTCTGCAACGGAGATTGGAATTTGGGGTCATCTGTTGCTATCATAGTCCATCTGCAACACAGTTTTTCTTTAGGATATTATATCTTTGACAAAAGACCGCGACCCAAGTGCAAAGATTAACCAGGAAGCTCTGAAGTGTTCATTTGGGGGGAGCAGCATGGCTGGTGGGAAAGCAGGAAAGCGTGGACAGCCCAGAGCAATCCCTTTTGGCTAATAACAACGAGCACGTCCAAGTTTTGAGGTCGTTAGCGTGGTGGTCAGTCCATAGGAGTGTGATTCTTCTTGCTGGTGTTAACGAGTATGGTCACCTGGGGAAGCCTGCATTCACATCTCAAGTCTGCTTGCCAAGGATAAGTTCCCAGAAACGGCAAACCACCAAACCAACGAGAGAACATCGGGCCTTTTGAAAAACTGGCCACAAATTGCATTTTTACAAAGTCTAATTTTCTTGACTTCTTGTTTGGGAAATGCTTGGTCTTTGAAATCTAGTGAGGACTCTGCCGGGGCATTTGAGCTCAGGAGACACTCCCCTTCTCCTCGGGGAGAAACTGCTGTTTCCTAGGCCTGGGAAGTTCTCCCCACCCCCGCCTCCCTCTCCAGACACCCACAGACGCGCCCTTCACCTCTCTCCTCAGAAGTTACCTCTCAGAGAGTCTGTCCCTGGGCACCTGTCCAAAACTCCAGCTCCCCCTGCTCCCTGTGCTTCCTGTTTACTTACCCAGCTTCACCTTTCTCTTCTTAGCACATTATCTGACAGACCACATTATTTCTTTCTGTTCTTCAGTTGATTATCCTGTCTCCTTCTCCTGCCCTCTAACTAGAAGGTCAGGGCTTCGAGGGCAGGGATTTGGGCTGTGTTGTTCATTGCCTTTTTTCAGGGCCCAGGACATGCCCAGCACAGAGCACAGGTTCCATGAATGTTCATGAGGTGTTTGAATTCACCGGCGGGAAGGAGAATTTGCAGGCGGGTTCGGAATTTAGACTTCACCTGGGACAGGTATACTCGGTAGAGAAAACCAGCCTTTACTGAGTTGTCCCTCGGGACCAGCCTTGGGCAGCGCTTGACATAGGTCATTTCATTTCATCTTCACGACAGCACACCTTCTCATGTGGATGAGAAAGTTGGGACACAGAGAGAGTCAGAAACCTGTCACAGTTCATGGGTGACAGAGCCTAAGGACGGTGTCCTCTCCTCCTGCTCAGAAAGAGATGTCTTTGCCCTCCCCTGTACCCCAGCCTGTGGGGGAGCCTCCCTGGGTGGTTTCTGAGCTGGCTGCTTTGCAGGGCCGGAAGGCCTGTCCTTCCTCACCTGCCCACGTGCGTAGGCGGCTCTTGGCCTGAGCGCTGAGTCAGGCGGTCCAAGCAGCTTTCAGCACTTGGAGGTGGCAGGCTCATTAACGGCTCCAGGAGTGGTCTGTGGATGAGCTGGGATTGTCTGAAAAGTCTGCCCAGAGCCATGGCCTGGAACAGGGCTCCCTGCGCCTCCTTCCCTGGACAGCGGGGTGCAGGGAGGCCCAAGACAGCCATCATGATCAGGTAAAGGGCATTTTCTATCAAAGGAGGATATTAGAAAAGAGTTACAAAGACCTAGGTCCTGATCCTGGCTCTGCCACTCACTATTTGTGTGAAATAGAGCAAGTTCACTGAACACCTCGGGATCCCCCAGTTACAATATCTCAGTAGTAATCATGCTTTCCTCCCAGACTTGTTGGCTATGACGGATGAGACAATATATGCGGCATGCTTTCCCCCCAGGTGCGAAATACACGTTAGCTATTTTATGTTTATTCATTATGAACTACAGTCTCCTCTTCTATAAAATGAGAGTAGACACAGGCTTGGCACCCGGTAGGAGCTGAATACAGCTTAGTCCTCTTCCTCTCTCCCTTCCCTTTCTTCAGCACCAAGTTCCAGGCCTATGTCGTGCCTGCGGATGTAACACCCCTGCCCTTGCCCTGGAGGTTTTCTGTGGCTCATGGTCGATGAGCCATCTTCCCAGGGCAGTAGGGCTGAGGGCTGGCGTGGTCATTTTGGAACTACTGTGTTACAAGCCCCGTGCCTGCCGCCTTCTCTCCTTTTCTTCCGGCCTTCTTTCTCCCTTGCCTCTCTTCTCTTGTCTTCCTTCCTTTTCCTCAGTTACTGACTATTAGCACAGTGCGGGCACTGGGAATACAGCTGTAAGACAAGATTCCCGCTGTCGTGGAACTAAGTCTCGTTGAAGTCAGGTGGGGAGAAAGAAAATAACTATACGAGAAAAGAAGAGAAGCACTGTGAAAGCCGAAAATAGAATCATATGGTAGGAGGTGGTAGAGGGGGTAGTACAGGTACTTTAAACGAGGAACCAGGAAAAGTCTCACTGAGGAAGCAGTATTTGAACCAAGACTTGAAAGTTCAGGACAGGTCAACCATGCTCGACACTGAGAAGGGGCTTCAGGCTGCAAGAACAGCACATGCAAGGGCCCTGGGTTGGGGTGGAGCTGAACTAGTGCCCCTGCACTTTTCGTGGGAACAGTGGGCCCCGAAATGAAACCGGAGCTCTGCTCAGGTGAGGTAATCAGGATTCATTTTCGAAGGTTGGCTGCACGTAAGATCACGGGTCCAGCCAGGATGTTTGTTTCTGCATTTAATTTGCTGCAACTGGCATAGGTGAGCCATGTTCATATTCATCAGGACCCCTGCCAAAGCCAGCCCTTCCCACAGATGCTGGTTTAAATTAAGGGGATTACTTGCTGAAGACTAGATTTGGCAGTGATTAATTCCAAACGAGTCCTATTTCTGAGCCGTCCTGATGGGCAAGCGAAAGAATGCTGGGCTAGGCTGGCATCTGGCACAGGTGGGAGATGCCTGGTCCTGCCAGTCCAGTGAGAAGTCAGACCCTACCAACCCTCCTCCTAAACCTGTCTGCTCCCTGCTCAGCCGGGATGCCAAAGAGCCACTGGTCTCGCATCCGAGGGCTCTGGGCATGGCCCCATGTTGCCCGTGCCTCGCCCCCGCTGTGCGTGCTCGCCTGCCTAACTCCCTCCTTGGTCTGCCTCTGCCTCACCTTCTGTCCGCACAAGGGATTCCTACTCATTATTCCAGGCTATGCTCAAGTTCTGCCTCCTCAACAAGGGCTTCTCAGACACCCCCACTTCTCAGACTCCCCCGGGAGGGGACGTGGAATGCTCCTCTTCTTCCTTATTTTCCTAATTTCTTTTAAGCCATTGAAGGCGTTGGTCACAGAGTATAATATGTTGGGAAGATTGAGCTCCTTGTGAGCTCCTTGAGGGTGGGAGTCCAGGTAGGGCATCTCTGCAGCTCCAGAGCTTGCATGTCATTCATCTCGTCATTCATCCAGCAAACGCTTGTTGAGGGCCCACTCTGCACCGGGCTCCACGAGAGGGTAAGACGTGTTCCCAGCTCCTAAGTTGCTCCTAGCCTGGCACAGGGACAGGCTATGAGGAGAACACGGTAACACCGAGGGTTGAGCAGATGGGGTCTGGACCCTAATGAGGGGTGCCCCACTGCGCCTGCGATGGCCCAGGAAGGTTTCTCAGAGGGAGTCACAATGAAGACATGTAGAATGGTGACATTGAGGCTCAGGGGCGTAAAATAGTGGGCCCAAGATCTCACATCTAATATATGGCGGAGTGAACGCTCAAATCCAGGCCTCATTTGTGGAGTGGGTTCCTCTCTACACACCCCCAAGTTAGCCCGCTCCTTTCTGATCCTGCAGAGTAAGGAGGAAAAGGAGCAGACCCATTTGGCCAGAGCTTGGGCAGCCTGGCCACAGACTGCTGCAAAATCCTCTATTTTCAAGCTACTTAAAACTTTGATGACTCAACATGTCCTTGGAATCACAGAGACTGTCAGCAGAATGTGATGTCAGTGAACAGACTTCCCACCACAGTGTATTGTAGGACTTGTAGGAGAGCCTCCTTCTTACTCGTGGTTGCTTTTTTATTTTTTTATTTTTCCCTATTCCAAAAATAACGCATAGTAATTGTAGAAAATTTAGGGAGAAAATACAAATCTCCCATAATTCTACCACCCAGAAATAACCATTGTTAATATTTTGGTGTATTGAGATAGTTATTTTGGGATATTATTTAGAAATTGTTACAATATATAATTACTGCTTATTCATTTATGCAAATACATGAATATGACTAACTTGTATATATTTAGTTCGTTGAAAAGACTTGTACAGACTAGTGCCTGGAAATCTCAGAGAAAGAGAGGAGCGGGAAAGGACTAGCTTTTATTGAGAACCTACTATGTGCCTGGCTGTAATTAACACTCTTCCTATTGATAATGCAAGATCCAAACACATGTGATAAAACAAACACTATCTCATTTATCCCGATTATGAGCCATTAGATGGTTATTGTTCTCATTTCCATTTTACAGGAACAAAAATAAAACACACACACACACACACACACACACACGCACAAACCAAGGCAAGAGCAGTAAATCCTATAACCAAGCGCACAGAGCTAGGATGTAATGGGCCTGGGACTGAACACCTGGTCTGTCCTGCTTTCAGAATGCAGGTTCCTTTCACCCCATCCTGCAGTTCCCATGGCTTTAGCAGAGGCCTCAGAGGAAAGCACACATGGTGCCTTTGGAGATGGTCAAGCAGAGATGACCGATGGCTGTCCACTGAGCACTTCCGTCATTTTTTTGTCAAGCCCTCTGATAGGCCCCACCCTGGGCCCGCCACAAGGAGCGGGCCTGTTCCTGCCCTGAGGACGGTCCTCTGGTTGCTGCGAGACCTCAACTCTCAGAGGAAGGAAAGGCTCACAGAGGATCAGCTAAGGGCTGTGGTAATCACTGCATTTGAAAGAAAGAAATAGGGTCTGAAGTTGTGGAGTCCCCAGGAGGTACCCCTGCCTGCCGGGCTTCCCAAAGCAGATACCTCGTTGTGATTACAAAAGCCCAAGGCCCGACCTTCAGAATGTGAGGCTCAGAAACGGACTCATACCAAATCAACTCCCAGAAACCGTCTACACTCCAGATAGGCGTTGATTTGCAGAGTGTTACAGGCTGGATTCTCCAGGTTGAGATGGGATAAGAGGTATACACAGTTTCCCAGGAAGTAACACCTTGAAACGAAAAGGGCAGAAAGTGAGTTTGTGCCAGGGGAGCCGTCTGATTGTGATGCAAAAGGGACAAATCTTCTGCCGGCCCCGGAAAGGGCGAGTACATGAGCAGAGATTGCCATCAGAGGGGTCCCACACGGACACAGAGGGCTCCTTATTCTGCTGCCTTGCACAGCCACTGGCCAAGGCTGACCTGAAAAAGCATGCGTGAAAGCACCCCATTCCTTACAGTGGGGCACCGGGTCCTTTTTTGAAGGAGGATTTGCGCCATGCATCTCTGTGTCTATCATACAAGGAGAAATATGACTGTTGAAGGGTCTGGAAAGCTCACGTTGATGTTTATAGAACATCAACGTGGGGAGCCAAACGTGATCAGAAGGTGACTGGCTTAGCGTGGAATCAGAGCACAGGGATTATACAATTGAAATCCTTAATGGCAGCAGGCTAAGGTACTCTGACCAAGTGACAAGCTGACTGCTTTTACTTTGCACGTTTATTGTCCTACGTACTAGTTTGCTAGGGCTGCCATAACAAAATGCCAGAGACTGAAGGCTCACACAGCAGAAACTTATTTTCTCATGGTTCTGGAGGCTGGAAGTCCAAGAAACAGGTTCCGGCTGAGTTGGTTTCCTGTGGGGCCTTTCTCCTTGGCTTGCAGACGGCCACCCTCTCACTCCCTCTTCACGTGGAGCCCCTGGTATCTCGCTGTGTGTCCTAATATCTTCTTCTTCTAAGGACATCAGTCAGGCTGGCATGTGGCCCACACTAAAGACTTATTTGACTTAATTACCTATTTAAAGACTCTATCTCTAAATACAGTCACATCCTGAGAGTTAGGGCTTCAACATTTTCGGGGGACATAACTTAGTCCATAACAATACCCAGCCCCTCTTTGGGGGGACAGAGTCAGCCTAATGTAAGTGACCTGAACGCAAGCGTTGATGGGTCCATCCTGCCTCTACAGGGCAAAAATGGTTAACATGGGATAAACTTGAAAGAGGTGGCTGGTCATGAAAGACCTTCTATGTCATACTAAGGAAGTTGTATTTTCTCTTGAAAACCAGGGGGACTCTTGGTGGGGCACTGGCACACAATCAGATGTGTATTTTTGAAAGATCACTCTGCCCATCACTTAGAGAACAGATTGAAGGCGGCAGGACAGGAAAGAGGAAGGGTCATCATGAAGACATGATTGTGCTAGTCCAGAGAAG
Organism: Rhinolophus ferrumequinum; assembly: GCF_004115265.2. Classification (NCBI taxonomy): domain Eukaryota; kingdom Metazoa; phylum Chordata; class Mammalia; order Chiroptera; family Rhinolophidae; genus Rhinolophus; species Rhinolophus ferrumequinum. The sequence continues at coordinate 34,688,260 of NC_046294.1, read as the reverse complement.
ACATGATGAGGCCTGAACTGGTTTCCATGGGAACAAAGAAGAAAGAACGGCTTTCAGAACCTTTTAAGATATATTTTTCTACAGTGTGGGAGCAACTGCAAAGGCAGAGGGGAGCAAAATTCAGATGTCCGTTATACTCACCAAAGAACAGGAACCTGTGTTGTGGGAATCATCTTTTTAACATCAAAATACTTCCTCCAGGTAGAATCTTGAATGGAAAATCCACGTATGAACAGATTACCAATAGACGTGTTTTGGCAAAGATCATGGTAGGAGTCCCACCTCTCTGCCCACTGGGATGGCCCGTTGTCTCCCAGTGGGCTCTGCTCCCTGCTCAGGGTGCCTCTCCCTCTGCTCCTCCCTCCATTTGGGGGCAGACAAGTAGCTGGCACACATTGGTGTAACCCACCTCTAAACCAGCCGGTGAATGTCCACGGCCCCAAGCCCTCTATGTACCCTCTGTGTGTCCAGAAATCTCCAACCTTCCAGCTCTTGCTCCCCAGACCTTCCAACCTTCCAGCAGCCAACAGGGCACAACCATCCTGGCACAGGGAGGGGCCCTGGGACCCTGTTCTCCAGTGCTGTGGCCAGCACCTGTGGACTGTGTGGTCCCTTGCAATACCAATTGTTACATGTGTTGAGATCACTAGCCCTTGTGTCTTGCACACCAGCCATTCCCAACTGTGGACATTTTTTCTCACAAACACCATGCTGTTTATTTCTTCTCATGGGAATGCTGTCCTCTCCTCTCTGCCTGTCTTAACTCTTACACATCCTTTGAGACTTGGCCCACGTCACCTCCTCCACGAGGCCTTCCCTGCCTGTCCCACGGCAGTGTTCATGGTTCCCTCTTAAATCTGACTCTGTTATGGTCCTTTTTGTGCTAAATGACACATATCTGTTTACCTTCCTGTCTTCTCCACCAGGGTGTGTGTTTCAAAAAGAGAGACTGAGCCCTTCTGTCATTCCCTCTCTAGTACGCACTGCCTAGAGGCCACATAGAGTTAATTGGAATGTCTCTGTGGCCCAGGAAAGGTGTTCTGGGGCCATCTCTTCATTTGGCTGTTTCAGGGCAAGCAGTCGGTGCTGATTCTGTATTTCTAAGGTGGTCTCTCCATTCTCTGCTGAGTTTCCTAAGGAATTTAGTATCTTCAAGTATCAAGATATCCTGGGTTCCCAGGACAGTGCTCAGCACACAGAATGCCCTCGATCCATGTGTGTGAAAGCCCACGTGACCTCACGAATGCCATTTTGGTAAATAGTATGCAGGCATTGTCACCACATCTCCATGACATGGATCTAACACTCTCTATCACACGAGGAAACTGAGGCTCAGAGGGATTCACTGGCTTGTCCAAAGTCACCATGTTAATAAGTCACAGAACTCCAAAAGCCAAATTTTGGTTAGCCTCTACCCTGCCCTCTACTTGCTTCCTTCCTGGAGCTGCATTTCAGAGACATCCATCCTATGCCAAGGATCTCGCCAGCTCACACTCCTTCACTGCCTTGAGGCCGGGTGACATAGCACAGGATGGGGACCACTGACCGAGAAGGAAGATTGGCCATGTGGACATAGTCGTCTTGGCCTCTGGGCTCTGTCCCAGCTGCTTCTGGGTCCCTGGACAGTCACAGCCGGCTCACTTCTCCCTCAGTGTCCTTCACCACCTCTCTTTTTCACAGCTCTATTTCCTCTCTTGTCAACAGACCTCTCAACAAAATGTTTTCCATCATTGCTGGCTATTTTTATCCCCTTATCGGAGTTATTTCCTTCGGTAAATAGCTTCCTGGGATGGGGTGGGCAACGTAACCCAGGCGCCAGCCAGTACTGCACCGGCAGGAGGTGTGGGGTGGGTGGGCATCTGGACGAGAGGGAAGAATTGAGCGCCGTGGGCCGGGCCTGGCCATTAAGGACTGCTTTTTGCTCTGATGGCAGCGGGGCAGCAGCAGCGAGATGCTCATTCATTCCCTATTTTAATATGTTAAAACCATTCTTTGAGAAGGCAGCATGTGTGCCGAGGGCCTCAGAAGGAGACAATCAGCAACAGGCCGCCCAAAATAGCCTCGAAATCAGCAGCATTTTGTTTTGCTTCAGGCTTTTCATGCCTGCAAGGGGAGGAAAGAAAGGATCCAGAGCATTTTCTGCTTTCAAACACACATCTATTCTACAATAAGACAAATGACTCCTATTCCTGCTATTAAATCTAGCAGAGTCCCCGCCTCACCCACCACCCCTTCTCCAAAGACCTCGCCAACATTTCCTTTTGTGGCTGCAACACTACATCTCCAGTGCAGCATACCTCTGCTTCCCCCCGGCAGCTTTTACAACTTGGGATTTTAATAAATTAACGCTGCGCGTGCTGCTACAGCTGCTATGCCAGCTTTCCAGAAGGTGCTGTGAGAGCCAGGCCTTCCTGGAGAGAAATGAGCCAGTAATTTGCTAGTGAAAGCCTGTTGGCCCCAGTCACAGGTTAAGCCAGGCCTTTGCAGAAACCCGGGGCTGCTCTGAGTGACGCCCATTGTCGTTTCGCTTCTAGCAGGGCTGCAGGACCCGCCTCAGCTTCTGCAGATTTACCTGGTAGCCAGGGAGGCAGCACGTGCCAGGGGGAGTCCCCAGAGAAGAGCAGAAGACCTGGACTCCAGTCCTAGCCCTGCCCTGAGTCACGGAGTGACCTTGTCCGGAGTGACCAGCGCCCTGAGACCCGTTCCTGGGGAATAAACTCTCAGAGCACGTGATACCTCTCCCTTGTGACGTGTTTATAATGAGAACCTAACGCTTATTTGTGGAATATTTGACCATCTAGATCATGGGTCTGCATGCTGGGGTTCACAGGTCGAATCTGGCCATACGCATTCATTTCCGTGTGGCCTATGGCTGCTTTCACAATACAGTGCCAGAGCGGAGGAGTTGCCATGCAGAGATTGGGTAGACCCCAAGACCTGAAATATTTACTTTCCGGATTTTACAGGAAAAGTTTGCCAACCCCTAGTCTAGATGGTGAATCGCAGGAGAGCAGAAACCATGTCCCCTCTGAGAGGTTGAGGGACACTCTCGAGATTGCTCAGCTAGTAAGTGGCCATAAAAGGCAATATGAGTGTGGGGGCCTCAACATCGAGGACTGCCAGGGAAGTTAGCAACTAAATGTGGGCAAGTAGAGTTTGAAATTGACAAAGGAATCCCTCCCATGAATAAAAGCCATCTGGTGCATAGGTGGGTGAGACTCGTGTCCAGCACAATGTTTCTGAGCGAGGGCTCTGTTCAGACAGACTCTCTACCATTTCCCAGCCATGTGATCTGGGGAAATCTCTGCGTCTCCCTGAGCCTCCGTTGCCTCAGTTGTACAATGGGTATAATAATACTTATTTTGGAGAACTGTTACGAGGATTTAGCACGATAATCTAAGTAAAATGCTGACTGACACAGTACCTGGCAAATATTGGGGACTCTCTCCAGGCCTGGTTCTCCTCACTAGTCATGCTTTTAAACTGATCTCCCACTGGTAATGACATGCCCTACCTTGACGTCTATCTGAATGCCCTCCCCAACGCGGCTTACATGGCTCGACAGAGAGAGAGAGTGAAGCCCTGGCATTGCGAGTGCCAAACAGAATGTCGAGGTTGAAGTATTTGAGAATCACTAGACCTGAGTTCAAATCTGCACCTTGCCACTCACCGAGCCATATAACCTTAAACAAGTTGATTGGCCTCCCCATGCCTCTCTTATCTGAAAGAAGACCCTTCCTTATAGGGTAGTATTAAGGATTAAATGCAATAATATGTCCTATGTATTTACGACGGGAGCTAGCACTCACCAGTAGTAACTAGTAAGCGCTTAGTTGTTACTTCCCTCCCAGAGGAGTTGGTTTAGATCGATTCCAGCTTTCCCCGAATTGTGACATTAGTAATGGTTAGTTTTGGGTGTCTCTAGGCCCCTCATGGACCACACTGTGGGGGGGAGAGGCTCTGAGAGGTCCTCTGTCCCGTCTCACTAAAGTGGAAATGTCTATAAAACCCAGAGGCACAGCACGCCAAACCAGCCTAGCTCCACTCCTGGCACGGGGACCAAACAGTGACTTTGAAAATGTGTGTTTTCCTGGATAAAACCTCTAATTGGACAATTGTAGGTCTTCTAGCTTTATGTAGACTTTATGACTTTGAAAGCTCTTAAGCTGGGGTGAGGGAAATTTTATGAATGGGATTTCTTTATTTCTATAGCAATCTGACTCATGCTGTTGACCCAGTTGGGGGCTGGGATTCCATTACTTGCTAATTTCTCTTTGCCAGGTGGTCCTTACTCTGCCAGCTCCCTCAGTGAGCCATAGCCAGGGGGCACTAAATCCCAGAAAAGGGTTTCTGGCTGTTTAAAAAATTGCCCTGGACCCTGATTGATTTCCCAGGCAAAGGAATACAGTGCTTGTGAGTTTCTCAGGGAAACTTTACAGTTTTCTCTTAAATTTTGAGAGCTTATTTTACCAGGATTTTTAAGTTCTCTTATAGAAAACTCTCCTGGTCTGCATTAAAGTCGTCTGGCTTAGAGACCTACTGGGGGCTGTCTCCAGATCTGGCTCCCCTCATTGGCCATACTTTTGAAGGTAGGCAACAGAGTCTGAGACAGTGTAGCAATAAGAGTGACTTCACTTAAAAATTGTGTTAGGGTATTGTAAGCCTCTATAACAAAAGGACCCTCAAATGTCCAAAGACTCAAACATAATAGAAATTTATTTCTTGTTCACAAAATCATCCAAGGCTGATATTTCTGGTCAGTGAGTGGCTCTCCTCCATGCAATGATTCAGGAATCCAGGCTCCTTCCATCTTATGACTTCACCATCTTCTCTAGAGCCTTGGACTAACCTGCATTTCGCCAACGGGAGGTGGAAAAACATGGAGAAGGTACAACTGCTTCATAAAAGCCTAGGCCTAGAAATAACTCTCATGACTTCTTACATTACCTTGGTGAGGTCATATGGCCACACCTAGAGGTAAGGGAGGCGGAGAACTAAAGTTGCTTGCTAGGAAGCCCCCTCACATGGACGACCAGATACTGTGGAAAGGAGAACATGCGTTTTAGTAGACAATTAGTAATAGTTGCTACAGAAAGGGAAATGTACCAAAACTGAGACCATAAAGGATTAAATAAATAAGGTGGCATTGGATCTAGCACCATAAGGGCCATCACTATCTTTGTCTGTGAATCCTGAGCCCTTAGAGCAGTGCCGAGTAAATGTTTGAATGAAAGGAATGAATGAATGAAAGAATGAATGAATATCCTACCAGTTCTATTTCTTTGTTCCCTGGCTTGGGTCACCTAATAGAAAGACCAGATCAGATTCCTGGTCAGTTGCTTCAGACCACATGGAGAGTGTACCTGTTGGGCCCGGAGTCCAAAGGTCAAATGTTCCCTCCAAAAGAATCTAGACACTTTTAGTTGCTTATCCAATTTACAAACTGCTTTCATTGAAGAGAGGAAGAATTACACAAATTCGGGACCAATCAAAATGATCTGGTGTGTGGATGTTATACTCAAGAATCCACAGGATTTCTGGTTAGAAGTTCCCGTAGGAGTCAGGTAGGCCCACAACCACAAATGTGACCTAGCTCACAAGCCATCCCACTTGGCAGTGGCTGCCTGGCCTTGGGTTCTGCAGGAAAGTGTGCTATGATTGATTAGCGATGTGTCCCACCGGCAAGGACAAGGACAATGGTAAGCCAAGACCCATGTCCTTGAGAGATCTTATTAAGTCTAAGATTCCTGTATGTTATATATAAGGGTGGTGCTCTGGGAGAAGTGGGGGCAACTGCCATTGGAAAATTAGTTTGGAAGGCCTGGAAAAGGAGGTGATTGGGACCAGGAGCTAAATAGATAGAACGAGGTGGACCAGTCAGAAGAGGACATGGTGAAGAATTCTTTTGGAAATTCAAGAAAGTTCAGGGCTAGGGACTAGTCAGCTATTACAACTACCTGAGAAAGAGAAAAGCAGAGGCAGAATACCCTGTGTGTGGTTTGAACTCTGAGACTGACATGCTTCCCGCTGGGCTTGGTCAACCTTCGAGGGGTGTTATCGGTCAAGTTGTGTCTCCCTAAAATTCCTATCTTGTAGTCCTAACTCCCAGTACCTTGGAATGTAACTGTATTTGGAGATCGGTTCTTTAAAGAGGTAATAAGGTTAAAATGAGGTCACTGGAGTGAGTCCTAATCTAATATGACTCTGGCATCCTTATAAGAAGAGGAGATTAGGACACAGAAGCAAGACTACGGGAAGACAGCGGGAGAAGACATCTACGAGCCAAGGTGAGAGGCCTCAGAAGAAACGAACGCTGCTGACACCTCGATCTTAGATTTCTGGCCTGCAGAATGGTGAGAAGACAACTTTCTGTTGTTTAAGCCACTCCGGTACTCGGTTATGGCAGCCCTCGCTAAGTAACACAGGGGAAATGAAGTCTGCTATTATTGCCTATGTTTCTGACCAGAGCATGTGTCAGAGGCAGTGCATGGACTCAGTGGGCATTGGGCCGTCGGCTGGAGGCTCTCCCGGGCCTCTAGGATGTCCTGGAGCTCAGAGCCCTGCAGGCCTCCCACGGTGACCTGGGCACAAGGGGCGCCATCCAGGCCATGCACACCTCAGTCGCACCACCTGGCCCCTCGTCTGTGCCTCCCTCTGCATGCTAGGGGGTGTCTACAGACACATGGTCGTGGCCCCCAACCTGGGGGAGCTCAGTCTGGAGGGAAACCAACAAGTCCTGTATTTCCTGGACCCTAAGATGACTTTGATTACAAAATACTTTATCAGTTCAATAACTGTGTTTCAGGAGGCATGCAATACTCCCAAATAAATGAGAAGCGTGGATTGTAGGAACTATCCTGATTTTAGTAAAAGAACAATGGGGCCGCCTGCGTGTCTTTGAATCAAGCAAATGGAGTCGATGGTGAGAGTACTGGGTGCTATGTGCCATGACAGGGAGGATGTGATTCTGCCTTGGGAGAGAGGTCGGGATCCTAGGGAAGGGATATGCCAGGCCAACAAGGCAGGAAGGGTGTTCCGGTAGAGGGAACAGCATGGCAAAGGAACAAGGTGTACCTCTCTGCAATAGCAACAGTATACATAGGAGAGCAGCTGGAGGTGGGGCTGGACAGCCCCCGTGCAGACTGTGAAGGGCCTGCAATGCCACGCCGAAAGCCTTCAACTTCACCTGGAGCAGAGGGTGGGAAATAAGGCTACAGGCCAAAAGAGAGCCCCAGCCCCGTTTAGAACAGGGGTCCCCGAAGCAGATCAGCCATCACAGCTTCGTCTCTTTCGTTGCTCCCAGCGTGGGAGTGCTGGTGCTTGGTAACCAAGGGATGATCTATTTAAAGCCACTTCTGATGTTCGGTGTGAGAAAGGCACACTGAAGGATGGAGAGGGAGAAAGGGGAGAGCGCGGCAGGAGGAAGAAGCCCTGAGGGGGAGTGGCTTTGCCCCTGAGCTCACTGTGGGGCTTGGGGAGTTCCTGCCTCTCTCTGGGTCTCACCTCCCTCAGTAGCTTGGAGTGGAAAATTGTGCAGACTCAGGAGCCAGCTACGGTTCATTGCTTATGAACGATGTGCATTGGTCAAATTCCTTAACCTCTGGACCTAAGTTTTCTCCTGTGTAAAATTGGATAATAATAGCACCTACCTCTTGGAGTTGCTGTGGTGACTAAATGAGATAATGCATATAAAACACTTTTAATAGTGTCTTGCACATGCAAAACACTCAAAATCAGCTCTTTTAAAAACTTATAATGATGATGGTGGTGATGATTGTGTTGGACTAGCTTAACAGGTTTTAAGCCTTAAACCATCGAACCTTTCTTCTAAGCTATTTGGAACTCCAGTGTGTCCGAAAAGTCACACTGAGCTCTTCTGCCTGAAGCAGATTAAGACCCTGAGCCCAGGCCCTCAGTATTGCCCGCCCCAGGGCTGTCTCCCAGCCCACCTGGGCACCTCTACAGAACCCTTAGGCTCCAGAAAACCCAGGTCCAAAGCAGGTGTCCCAGAGAGTCTCTAAGGTCCCTCTCAGCTGCTGCTTTTAATCCGAGTCTTCCTTCTGAAGCCTGAGTATACATCTGCAAAAGCTGCCCTTTACCACTCAAACTCCATTTTCCGAAAACATCGGCAGAGCCAGGCCCCAGGGACAACCTGGCAAAGGCAAACCGAGGTGGGCAGCAGAGGTAAAGAAGTATTCAAGCGGCAACCCTGACTGCAAAGACCCACAGGCAACAAATGCCACCTCCACATGTTACGTCAATCGATGTTTAGTTAAGGAATTTTACATGTTGTGATCCATTCCACTGTCCCTCTAAGTCACCTTAGCTCCTCCAAAGCTTGAGCCAAGACTTATCTTCAAGATAGGCCTTTTTAAAAGGTCCCCTGTGTCAGCCACAGTTGTTCTGTCCGTCAGCCTTGTCACAGTTTTATTAGTTGGGCTTCTTTTATCTCTATGTGAAGACAGACATACTGATGACACACTTCAAAAAGAATTCCACCGAAGTCTTTGGAATCTAGTTTCTTCAAATAATTCATGTTAGGGCTCTGGAAGTTGAACTGTAGAAAGCACATTGCTATCTCGGCCAACAATCTAAAATGTATTGTTATTCTTTCACACATTTCTAATATTATGGTTGTGTTCCATCCAATTTCCACTCACGTCCTTAGCAAAAAGGTACAGGTCTCGTTGTCATCACAGCAATAAGTTTGGGAGTCTGTGATGGAAACATAACCTGTGTCTCAATGCAGCCCCATTAAGAATTTCTGGGCACCAGGATCAATGGTGCCCATTCTCAGGAATGGGGTTTCAGGGGTGGCCCGTTAGCTCAGTTGCTTAGAGCGTGTTGCCAGTAGCACCAAGGCTGCCGGTTCAATCCCCGCATGGGCCACTGTGAGCCGCACCCTCCTTGAAAAAAAAGAAAGAATGAGGCTTCACCTCCACATTTTTAAAGATAAGTTATGCAGAGGTGACTGGCTCCACTGGTCACAACCCAGGTGGTTTCTCATCCTTTTGCCTCCAGATGGTTGGCAGTGCCATTGCCCTGTGAGCGGTGAGCCATGGTTGTCTCTCTTCTCCACTAAGGGACTGTGTCTTGTTCTTTTACCTCCAATCCCTAGCTCAGGTGCCCAATACATTGATATTAGGGCGATCGAATGGAATTTAATATGAACACCTCCATGTGGCTGACTCCAAGCTGCGTTCAATGATGACCCAAACAGACCCGGATCCTGACTGCACAGAAGCTATTTTCAGGGAGGGAAGATAAATAAGCACACGAATGATAGGGTTTGTGACTTATTGTGGAAAGATAAAATTCCAAAGCCCAGGATAACTGTTGTGGGGCGTAGCACCCACAAGAGGCAGGTGTTTTCCTTCAGGATCTGCTAGCACTGGGCCTTGAGAGGGCCCTGGAAAACGTTATCTCGGGGTCCTGAAATGGAAGGGCTCCTTGCTGCCAGGGACCTCAGAACCCACTGTGGACCTCTGCCCAGCTTTTTCAGTGCAAATGGAGGGCTGGCCCCTCATTGTGTACACTGTTTTCATTGCGTGTGCACTTTCGACATCAGCCTTTCAGCTTCCACAGCAGACATTGGGGGCCACAGTGAGCAAAAGCTGGGAGAACGAGTCTAATCCCCAGCCTGTGGTCCAGAGCCCATCTTCATTGACCGCCCTCTGCTTTTCCTTAATTTGCATCTGCCTTTAGGCACATGCCAGCTGCTTCAGCCACCTTGGGCTTGTCACTGTTCTCCAAGTACTCTTGTCCCTGAACGATCAGGTTCTCTCTGCTTGGAATGTCTTTTCCTGCACCACTACCCTCCTTACACCTACTGAGCTTCTATTCATTCTTCAAAACAATCCCAAATGCCACCTCCTCCAGGAAGCCCTCCTAAATCTCCTCAGTTGGAATATTTTTTCACTCCTTTCTCCCCTGTGCTCCCATAGAACTTCTGCTTGGATTTGAGTTAAATCTCTTCCCTCACTATGTTATAAGCTCAATGAAGGGGAAGATTTTTATCTTACTGGTCTTCGTACCTGCATGTATGTGAGAAGTCCATGGATTTTGGCTTCAATTCCTAAGTCTTTCTGGATATGTGAACTTAGATAAGTTATCTAATGTGTCTGAGTCTTAGTATTCCAGTCTGTAAACTGGAGGTAAAGAAAACCTTTTCTCACTAGCTTATTGTGAGTATCAGATAAGATGACTTATATGAAGGAATCAATGAAATCGTAATAATGAGAGCTACCATTGATTAAGTGCTGTTCACTTAGGCATTGAGCTAAACTTTTTCCGAGTAGCTCATTGAAAACATAGATTTGCAGGAAGTTATAAAACAGTACAGAGAAATCCCTTGTATCCTTCACCCAGTGTTCTCCAATGGTTACATCTTACATAGTTATAATACAGTCATAGTACGGGAAACTGACATTGGTATGATGATGTGTGAGTATAGTTCTGTCATTTTATCACTTGTTTATATTTGTGTAACCACCACCACAATCAACATACAGATCTATTTTACCTCCACAAAGATCACCATTATGCTACTCCTTTACAGTAACACCCTTCCTTCTCTCTTCTACGATCCTTAACTCCTGGCAACAATTGGTATGTTTTCCATCTGCACACATTTGTCATTTCAATCGTGTTATCTAAATGGGATGACACAGTATATGACCTAGAATATCTTTTCACATACTTATGTGCCATTGGAATGTTTTTCACTCAGCGCAATCCATCCAAGTTGTGGTGTGTGTCAAGAGTTCATTCCTTTGTTGTTGCTGGCTAATATTCCATGGTATGCATGTACCATGGTTTAACCATTGAAGGAGATTAGGTTATTTCCAGCGTGGGGCTATTGCAAATAAAGCTGCTAGAAACATTCATGTATAGGTTTTTATGCACATATCTTCATTTCTCTGGGATAAATGCCCAAGAGTACAATTGTTGGCTTATATAGTAAGTGCATGTTTAATTTTTTAAGAAAGAGTCAACTGTTCCCCAGAGTGGCTGTATCATTTTACATTCCCACCAGCAACATATGAGTAATCAGCTTCTCCACATCTTCACCAGCATTTGGTGTTATCACTATTTTTTTTTTAAGCTGTTCTAATAGGTGCATAGTAATATAGCATCATGGTCTTACTTTGCATGTCCCTGATAGCTAGTGATGTGGAATATCTTTTCACAGACTTATTTGCCATCTGTATATCCTCTTTGTTAAAATATCTTTTCATGTTATTTGCCCATTTTCTAATTGGAAATTTTTTTGTTTGTTCGGTTTTTTAATTGAGGTATAATTCACATAAAACATTAGTTTCGGGTATACATGCTGATTCGATATTTGTACATATTGTGAAATGGTATGTACGTGTAAGTCGAGTTAACATCCATCACCATACAGAGCTACAGAATGTTTTTTTCTTGTGATGAGAACTTTTTAGATCTACTCTCTTGGCAACTTTTAAATATGCAGTACAATGTTTTTAACTCTAGTCACCATGCTGAATGTCATATCCCTATGACTTATTTCATAACCGGAAGTTTGTACCTTTTGACTCCCTTCACTCATTCATTCCACCCACTCCATCATCCCCCGCTTCTGGCAATCACCAATCTGTTCTCTGTATCTGTGAGCTTGGTTTTTTTGTTGTTTTGTTTGGGGATTTTTAGATTCCACATGTAAATGAGATTTTACAGCGTTTGTCTTTCTCTGTCTGACTTACCTAACTTAGCATGATGTCCTCTAGGTCCATCTATGTTGTTGCAAATGGTAGGATCTCCTTCTTTTTTATGGCTGAGTAGTAGTTCATTGTGCATCACATTTTCTTTATCCATTCATCTGATGATGAACACTTAGATTGTTTCCATATCTTGGTTATTGTAAATAATGCTGCCGTGACCATGAGGGTGCATATATCTTTCAAATTAGTGTGTTCATTTTCTTTGGATAAATACCCAGGCGCAGAATTGCTGGGTCGTGTGGTATTTCTATTTTTAATTCTTTGAGGAATTTCGTACTGTTTTCCATAATGGCTATACTTGTATTATTCATTTTATAAGTGTAGACTTGTGCAAATCCTTTATACATGTTAGATATGAGTCCTTTGTCAGATATGTGGTGTACACCATTGGCTCATGTAATCCTTGTACCAACCCAAGAAGAGGCTATTATCCCAATTTACTAGGTTAGGCAGGTGAGGCACTGAGAAGTTGAGGCACAAGCCTTAGGACATACCTCTATCTGCCTGGAAGTCCTGGTGAACCTGCTAGAAGTGCTCCTTCTTTTCACACACATCCTACCTGACTCTTGTGCCACAGGTGTGATAAACAGCTGGCCCATTTCCACCACAGGAATGCTTTTTAAGGAAGGGATTTCTCCCCGCCGACCCTTTCCAGGGTGCTGGGAGGCAGCCTGCTGTCATGGGAAGCACAGGGCCCAGAGTTGGAATGTCAAGTGCTAGTCCCGATCTGGCAATGAAGAGTGTGGAAACTGGGTGCTTTCCTTCCCTGGACTGCCCATGCCCACGTCTGTAAAGTGAGAGTGATAATAGAAGGTAACTGGCAGGGGGTTGTGCGGGTTAAATGGAGTGCAGAGGTTGAGAACGAGGCTTTAGTAACACATGGGTTCAGAATTGATTTCTCTCCTTTCTAGCTATATGACCTTGAGCAAGCTGCTTAACTTATCTAAGCCTCAGTTTCCTTATCTGGGAAATGGGACAATCACAGTTCCTACTTTATAGGGTTGGTATGAAGATTAAATGAAAGGGTGCATATAAAACATTTACACAGATCCTATCTCGAGATGAACACAATTCATACAAACTAACGTTTATTGAGCACTTACTTTGTGCCAGAATTTGCTTATCTTAGTTGAGTTCATCCAAAATGAGATGAGGCACCAAGGCAAGGATATAGGTGTAAGAAGTTTGTTTGGGGGGGATCCCAGGAAGCAGTGCGAGAGGGGAACGGAGACCGGGAGCGGGAGTTAATTCCGTGGACAACTGATGCTCAGTCCACCTGGGCACCCTCTGAGAGACTGCTGGGGACACAGCTCAGGATCGTTGCGTGGGGGGGTCAGGAGGCTGTGGTTTACGGACCATCTCCCAGTTCTCAGAGGCCGAGGGGCACTCCTGGGCATTAATTCTACCACCCTTCACCTGCCCTGCAGTTGGGCTAAGCATATTCCCCGTGGGAATATTCTTAGGAGACTCAGGAAACTGATGGTGGGTACAGGAAAACTGAGCTATCTCCAAGTGAGGTAGGATCTGCCAGCAATTTCTGGGTGCAGGCCGGGATTGTGTCTTGTGAGACCAAAGAATGGAAACACGGACCCAGGAGAGACAAAGAGCTGTAAAGGAAGATAGTTTATTAAAAGCAGGAGAAGAGTTTGCAGCTCCCAAGTGGGAGGGGGTACCCGAAACTGGGAAGCCCACTAGCTAAGGCAAAAGCCTTTTACTTTTATACTTTCCCTTGCCTGCTTGGCGAAGGGGGCTGGAGCCTTCCAATGGAATTCATCTATTAGGTTTGTTCTGTTTGTCCATCCTGAAGGAATTCATGAAATAACCAAATCCTGTCTACTAGATCTGCTCCTTTGTTTGGCTAAAAGGGATCTGAAATAATTTATTAACCTCAAGGCATATTCTCCTATCTCTGTCCTGGAGTGAAGGAGACAGTCCAGAACCTGGAGTTTCAGGATATGGCTGCTGTTTTGTTTATTCCACCAGGGACCCCCCTGTCTACCTAGCAACATGCTAACTAACCTGTCTCAATCCCCCGTCTGAAGACATAACCCTAATGGCAGTTAGGGGTGATGACCGCTCTGGCTACTTCAGGCTGAGGAGGGACGTAGACAGAGACCGGCAGCTAGGGCTTGTCCAGAGGTCTGTCTAAGGGTCCCTGGTAGATGAGCAGATCCAGAGGAGGTTTTGTTGCTTTGGAGGCCGTTGTAGCCAGCTAGCGAGTGGTCCACAAGCAGAAATGCACTGTAGGCAACAGCAAGAGAGAATTCCTATAATAATGAATAAGAGAAATATGAGAAAGGCTTCTTTAAGTCCTGCTAATCTAGGAAACCAGGAAATAAGGAAAGATAAATTTAAGCCAAAGAATCCTGTCTGTTGTGTAATATTGGAAACTATGTTATGGATTTGTTGTACCTTATCTTCTATTAAATGAGAATTATCAGAAAGATTGAAGCAGCATAATCCTTTAAAATGTTCACATCTTTGATTGTGTTTGAGGAGTAGGTAGTCTATGGCAGCTCGGTTCTCAAGAACTGCTTCTCTGACTTGTCCTAACTCTGGGCCCATTGGCGTGTATAGCCTGCCAAGTGGCATTTAGGGCCTTTGCCATTGAATAAGCAATGTGGCCAATCTCATTTAAGGCTACGGTCATAGCAGATACTACAAAGGGATAAGGACATATATACCTAGTGGGGCTGAATAAATGTATATCGATGTTATAGCTGGAGTCCAGAGTAAGTTTATTATGATGTTTAACCTGATGAGGCTTTGGGGGTCAGAAGACAGTTAATCCCCCGAGAGAGCAGGGTCCCTCGGTGCTGTAAGCTGGGAGGTTATCTTCCCACAAAGGAGAAACCATCTAGCTGGCAATTTGATATGTGCATTAGAACTCATTGAGGTGGTAGAGCTATGGTTTAAACTGTTACCACCTGAAAGATTAAAGCACTGGTTGGAGCCGCTAGTGAAATTAACATATTGATTAGCCGGAGTTATGGCTTTTTCCTTTACTCAGTTCTAGTGTTTGGGTGAGAGCTATTAGCTCAGCCAGTTGAGTGCTGGCCCCAGAGGGAAGGCTTGTATGCTCTAAGATATTATGTAAAGTTACGACAGTATATCCAGCCTTTCGTATGCTGTATTCTACAGAAGGGCTCCCATCAGTAAAATGTGTCCAATCTGGATTGTCTAGGGGTGTGTCTCGTAAATCTGGTCTAGCAGCATAGGTTTGTAGTAAAACGTGCTGGCCGTTATGTATCAGCTCTTCTCCCGCCTCAGGGAGGAATGTGGCTGGATTGAGAGAAGAACAGTTCCATGTTTGAGCCATCAGACCTTCCAGTAAAAGAGCTTGATACTACAGGAGGTGGCTATCTATGAGCCAGTGACTATTGTCAGTATTTAAAAGTCCTTGAATGTGATGGGGAACAAAGATGGTTAAGTCTTGTCCCATTGTGAGCTTGGTGGCTTCAGGAACCAGAAGGGCAGCCACAGCTATGGCCGGGAGGCAAGCTGGCCAGCCGTGAGCTACGAGGTCTAGTTCCTTACTTGAATAGCCTGCTGGTTGTTGTGAGGGTCCCCTGGCTTGCGTTAGGACTCCCAAAGCCATTCTCTTTCTGTTATATATAAATGAAAGGATTTTCCTGTAGGAAGGCTTAAGGCTGGGGCACTTAACAGTGCTTGTTTTAAAAGGCTAAAATCTTGTTCTTACTGTGAGCTCCAAAGTAGCAGATGAGTATTTGCATTTGAGTATCTTTAATTGATAGAGGGGATGGGCCATTTCTCTGTATCCTGGGATCCACAGGCGTCAGTAGCTGGTAATGCCTAGGAAGCCCCTTAATTGTTTCAGGTTCCTAGGTAGGGGATACGTGGAGATGGGACGAATTCTGTCCTCCCCTAGGCCCCTAGTCTCTTCAGAGATCATTAGCCTAGTATTTGACAGAAGTCGGACACATTTGGGCTTTGGCCTTGGAAACCTTGTAACCCTCAGAGGCTAGAAAATTTAAAAGGGCAGCAGTGCCTTGGCTAATGAGGTCTTCAGATGGAGCACACAATAAAAAATCATCAACATATTGTAAAAGTACAGCTGCTATAGGAAAAATCTGTTAGGTCCTTAGAGAGGTCCTATACAAAAAGGTGTGGACTATCTCTAAACCCCTGTGGGAGGACTGTCCAGGTGAGCTGTGAAATCTGGCTTTCAGGGTGGTCCTCTCAAAGGCAAAGAGATACTGTGAGTCAGGGTGCATGGGAATACAGAAAAAGGCATCTTTTAAATATAACACGGTGACCATCTGGCACTTTCAGGTATTTGGGTTAGGAGAGTGTAAGCATTGGGACTATAGAGTGTGTAGGAATAACTGCCTCATTGATGGCCCGGAGGTCTTGAACTAATCTTCACTCTCCATTGGGTTGGGAACCCCTAAGATGGGGGTCTTGCAGGGCTGTTGCCTTCTCTCAGGAGCCCTGTCATTTGAGACCGTTAATGATACGGATTAGTGCTTTCGTGCCTCGGGCTTCAGAGGGTATTGTTTCCGGCAAGGAAATAAAGTGGGTCCTTCAGAGGAATGTGGACTGGAGCAGCTGTTATGGCGCAACCAGTTGTCCCTTGTGATGCCCAGACATCAGAGTTGATGTTGGTTTCTACAACTGGGAAGCAGCTAGGAATACTTCCAGGGGCTAGGAGAACAATAGTTCCCATTGCCGTCATAACGTCTCTTCCTAATAGAGGAGTAGGGCTTTCTGGCAAGATTAAGAATAAGTGGGAGAACCTTAGGTCACCCCATATGCAGCCTAAGGGCTGGGAAAAATATTTAGTAATTGGCTTGCCCGTGACTCCACAGACTGTAACATGTTGATTGGAGAGCATCCCTGGATTGGAGAGGAGGACAGAGAATGTGGCTCCTGTGTCTAGAAGGAAATCAATAGGTTTTCCTTCTACTTCTAGGGTTACCCGGGGCTTGGGGGTCCCAATGGTTAGATGGGACGAGGGAGCCACTGGTAGAAGCCCCGGGCCCCTTCAGTCCCAAGTGGGAGTCTGACTGAGTGAGGCTGGCCTCAGGAGTGGAGGCCTCCGGGGACAGTCTGACTTCCGGTGATCCCCCTCACAGATGGGACAGGGCCGCAGAGGTCTCCGAGTTGGCTCTGGTGGCTGTGGGCATTCCCTTCGCCAGTGACCAGACTGTCCACATTGGTGGCAGTCGGACCTTTCCCCGGGTACCCTGTAAGGCAGCCACTAGTACTTCTGTCTTTTTTCTTATTTTCCTTTCCTGGTCCTGGGCTTCTTCTTGGTCCTGATTGTAAAAGACGGTGTTGGCCACCTTGAGTAACTGGTCCAAGGTGCCTTCAGGACCGATAGCCAATTTTTGTAATTTCCTGTGGATACCTGGGGCAGCCTGGGTTATCAATTTGTCTTTTAAAAGAATTTCCCCTGTGGGGGTGTCTGGCCCTATCGGAGTATGTTTAATTAAGGGCTTCCTGAGCCTGTCTAAAAAGGCTGAAGGATTTTCTTCCGAATTCTGGCTAATAGAAGATAGTTTTGAATAATTGATGGGTTTGGCCCTTGCTCTCCTCAGTCCCTCTAAAAAGCATGCCAGAAAGTGTCTTCTCTGCCAGTGTCCCATGGCTGTATCAGGATCCAATGGTGGATCATCAGTGGGTACTGCCTGCTTCCCTGTAGGGAAGGTTCCCAAGTGGAATCCGTCCTGCCTGGTCCTCGTCATATGGTAGGAACTGATCTCCAAACTTTTCGGCAGCTTGCAAGGCTGCTTGTCTTTCAGAACTAGTGAGAGTCTGATTCAGGATTAACATAACATCTTTCCAAGAGAGCTCAAAGACCTGAGTTAAATTTTGGAAAGCTTCTATGTATTTGTCAGCGTCATCTGAAAACTTCCCTAGATCTCCCTTTATTTGTCTGAGATCTTGTAAGGAAAAAGGGACTTGAACCCTGGCAGACCCAAATTCTCCTCCTGGCACCTCTTGTAAAGGAAGGAGATGTACTCTATACTGGGGCGCTTTTGATTTACTCCAAGCTGGGGTGCTTTTGTACAGGAGGTCCTGGGTACGGAGGACAATTAGAAGGAGCCAGGGCAGGAACCAGCTCCACAGGAAGAGCAGGACATAAGGTTTTAGGACGATCCCTTGACTGGGTGTTTTTTGAAGGGACCTCCTCAGGAGAGGAGGATCCTGCTGGAGGTTCCTTTAGAGGAGTCCCTTTAGGAGGAGTCTCCTTAGGAGGAGTCCCTTATATGGGGTCACCTTAGGAGGAGGGAGGCAAGAGATGACCACCACAAGATCCAGGTCAACTCTACATTTCTTACAGAGACCTGGATTGTCCCTCAGGGTGAAAAAAGCCTGAACATGTGGAACTTCTGACCATTTGCCCTCCTGTCTGCAAAACAGGTCTAGCTGCATGGTAGTGTTGTAATTACTACTTCCCTCAGAAGGCCAAGTCTCCCCATCTTCCAATGTTATTTAGGCCAAACTTCTGAACGAAAGAAAACCAGGCACCGCTTCTTCAAAGTCTGAGGATCAAATTTGTCCCAATGTTTCAAGATGCAATTCAGGGGGGTGAAGGCACCTAAGGGCTGATTGCCCGGCTGAAAGGGAGGAAGAACAAAACGGTGTCCCTTTGCAATTCATCTCCCACAACTTATTCTAGGGCATCCCCCAGAAAACGTGGGCCGCAGATATCGCGCGACTGGTTCGGTGGGTGGGGAGACACAGTGTGCCAGGATTAGTCGTGCTTACCTGGGCCCGTGCCTCCGGTGGGCGCCTACCCAGATCTGTGTGTGTGTGTCCTCACCTGAATGTCTGGTGCTGGCCCACAGGCCGATAAAGGCTGTGGTCAGTAATGAGGTGCTTTAAGGTAGAGGGGTGTATGTCCTGACTCTGGGCATCACAAAAATTGATGGCACGATTAATATAATAGTGGCCTTCTAAATAAAGATATTTAAGGAGAGACTGTATCAAGGTCTGTAAAGAAGGCATGCGATCTTGGCAGAAAGGTGATGGGGGAAGTTTTGATTCCCAATAGGCAAAAAGAGGAAAAGGAAGCCCTGAAAGGCTCAGATAAAGCTTCCTCCTTAAGGTAAAGTGAGTCTGGAATATATCGCCCTTCCCTGGGAATTTTGTCAGGTGGCTGACAAAAGCAGAGGTGTAAGAGGAAAATGGTGAGGTATTGGGATTCCATGGGTGGAGTCCCCGATGAGTCTGGGCTGCCCAACAATTATTGAAGAATCGACAACAGGTGGAGAGATCACAAAAACAACAGAGAGATTTGGGGTGGAGATGAGGACACTTCCATCTGCGCTTCAATAAAGTTTGGAGGAGATCCCGAGAGGATGGTATGAGAGGGAGTGCTAAATGCCAGTATATCTTATCCCGAGTGACAAGAGATGTCCTATAGAGGCAGTGGTCCATGTTCTTACCTTAAGATGTCTGGAGGTCGGCAGGGAGCATTGCGGAGGAGGTCTTGTAAGGAAGACACCCCAGACCAGTGTCTCAAAAGCTGAGGAGAGACAATGAAAGGATGAAAGAACAGCAGAGACAAAGGAGTCATCCTGCTGGCACCCTCACAGGCAGTTGGGCTGGGAAGGGACCAGAGGGACCTTTGGGACCCACCGTTGAGTAGCTACAACCAGGATCCTTCAGTTGTCCGCAAAGGCCCACAGTCCTGGCCACGCGCCAGTATTTAGTCTCCTTGTGGAAAGGAAAAAGGCAGCAGAAGGATACGAGAAAATAGCAGAGAGTGGGGGAGGGAAGCCTCCAAACGGCACCCTTATGGGCAGTCAGGCTGGGGGAAGACCCAGGGAGCCTTTGGGCCACACCGCAGAGTAGCTATGCTCAGAATCCCGCAATTGCTGCCAAGGGCCATTCACCTCAACCGTGCCGTCTTTGGGCTTTTCTCCACCTGAGAGAGAAAGCAAGAGAAAAGGCAGTTGGACTGTGGCCGACATTCCTCCAGCTCAGTGACAGAGAGGATCAACCAGAGCCCTTCTGAAAAGGCTTTACCTTTGTGGCTTAAGGTCGGCAGCCGTGCTAGTCACTTTTAAGTGGCTGACGGAGGCCCAGTATTTGTGTGACAGGAGACAGAGACAAAAAAATGATGAAGGCCCATAGGGTGGGCAAGTAGAAAGGCACAAATAATATTTACCTCTCCTTCAATCCCGGACACGAGCCCCCACATGATGTAGGATCTGCCGGCAGTTTCTGGGTGTAGGCTGGGATCATGTCTCGTGAGACTGAAGAATGGACACATGGACCCAGAGGAGGCAAAGATTGTAAAGGAAGACAGTTTATTAGAGGCAGGAGAAGAGGTCGCAGCTCCCGACCGGGAGGGGGTACCCGAAACTGGGAAGCCCACTAGCTAAGGCAAAAGCCTTTTACTTTTATACTTTCCCCTGCCTGCTTGGGAAAAGGGGCTGGAGCCTTCCAATGGAATTCATCTATCAGGTTTGTCCTGTTTGCCCATGCTGAAGGGATTCACGAAATAACCAATTCCTGTCTACTAGATCTGCTCCTTTGTGTGGCCAAAAGGGATTTGAGACAATTTATTAACCTCAAGGCGTATTCACATGTCTTTGTCCTGGAGTGAAGGAGACAGTCCAGAACCTGGAGTTTCAGGCTATGGCTGCTTTTTTGTTTATTCCACCGAGGACCCCCCTGTCTACCTAGCAACATGTTAACTAACCTGTCTCACAAGGAGACAGGAGTGGGTGCTGCCAGCCTCCGCTATACTGCTTTAAGCACTTAAAACATTAACTCATTTAATCTCTACAACAACTCTATGAAATGGGCATGGTTTTCTATCCCCATTACAGCCTAGCTCCCAAACACTCACACACACAGATTAAAGACATGAAACTGCCACGGAACGACACTCATCCTTGCTCTGTGTTGTGCATTCTGAAATTTTCTGGGGTTTTTTTTATCGTGTTATTTTTAAAATGCTATTTGTCACCCACTAAACTGTTTTCATAACCCAGTAATGGGCTGTAATCCACAGTTTGGGAAAAGTCAGTGCTGTAACATTCTATTTACTAGGACAATGTGGATGATGGCAATGATGTCATAGGACTGGCATCAGGCCTGGTACCCAGAAGGTGCCTGGAGAATGTTGGTTTCCTTGCTTGCCCTTCTTGGCAAAGCAGAGCGCTAGAGGGGCTGCCTCTCTGGCAGACAGGCCTGGGCGGGTCCCAGCGCGTCCCTGCTCTGACCCAGACTTGCCCGGTGGGGTCTGCTCAGCCTCCTCCCTGGGTAAGGGCACCATCTTGGGCTGTGACCCTGACGTCACCAGCTCCCCAGAAGCTAGCCCCTCCTTGGGGGGTGAGGTTATGCCCTGTCCCTACGACGCTGTCACTTCCTTCCCCTGCGTCTTTCTGAGTGAGGATTGTTCCTCTAATCAGGGTGGAGACGCAGCTCATGACAAGCTGGTGAGGCAACGGCTCTGTGCTCCAGGCCCGAGACAGGCTGTCTGGGAGCTTGGCCAGCCTCTCACTGCCCTGGACACCGCGGCAGTGGCCTCACAGTGGAGCCAGCCTGCTGGGTTTGTTTGCCCTCTTCCCGAGGGACACAGGCAGACAGGCACTCTGCTGAGACTTCCGCTACTTCCACTATTGCAAAAACCCTGCCATGCCCAGACGATGAGTTTCATCAACATTCAGTGCTGCTTCCGAAAGCATCTAAGCAACATCTATTAATAATAACTGGCACGTATTGAGAGTTTATGCCCTAAACACTATGCTAAATGCTTCATATGCAACATGTTGCGTAGGCTTTATAGCAAGGCCCCGAGATAGGCATGACTGTCCCCGCGCTACAGATGCAGAAACTGAGGCATGGAATGTTTTGGCAATTTGACAAACTCATCAGGCAGTGACAGCCCGCTGATTGCATACCTGCGTCACATCACAATGTTGCTTACAAGGAAGTGACCCAAAGTTCTGCCTTCCTCTGGGTTCCAACCCTGGATTCACTCTGTACAATAGCCAGGTGAGTTCCGCAGGTGATGTCACCTCTTTGAGCCAAGTTGCCCTCATCCATAAAGCAGTTCCTAATGGGACCTCCTCCTCCTTCCGAAGGCTGTTCGGAGGACTACATGAAATCGTGTGTATAATAGAATGCGTAGCCCAAGAGCTCCCGACACACTAAAGGTGCTCAATAAATCGATGTGTGAACGAGCCAATTCAGCTCGTTTCCTACTCATTTGACAGTGCTCCACAGCCATTTCCCACAGGCATGATGTCACCATCTTGACGGGCATGGCTGTCAATCTAGAAACTTCCACGTGCTCCTGGGCTTCTCACACTTGGGCCTCGTCTCGCCTCACTGCCAAGCCACACTGACTTCCCCAGACAGAAATTCCATGACTGCTCTCTCTTAGAGGAGTATGAAGAAGCCGTTTTTTCCCTCCAGCCACAGAACCCTCCACCCCGGACAAGGGGAATACAATAGTCCAGTGGCGGCTGCAAAGCCTGGCGCGGAAATCCTCATTAGCTGCAGTTTAATTGCTGCCTACAGTATAGGTTTTTAATAATAGTAAGTCCCAATTAGTTGTTTGTCACTTCAGAAATAATGACTGATACTGCCCCTGTGTCTTCGTTTTAATTCCTGTTTCATTCCTAAGCGGCCGGGGTCTAAACAAGTGAGCAGTTTTAGCTGAAAAAGTTGGGGTGCATGAGTGGTGTTTGCATAGTACAGTGGGTTTAGCTGGGGTGCGTGTGTCTGTCTGAGAGGAGGAGTGGCAATGGCCATTCCTCACCCCTGAAGCCTCCTCTGCAGCGAAAAGCTTGGGGCCTTATCTTGAGCCAAGAATGAAGATGGGGTTCTCCTGTCAAGGGCACGTGGGCCTGAGACCTGCTACCCACCACACAGACAGACCACAGAGCTGCTGGCCTCCAGCTGTGAGCCCAGCCGGTGACAGCCCCTCCTCTGCCCTGGGGTTCCAGGCTCCAGGTACGACCACGACAGCAGTAGGAACAGCCGGATGCCGAGCTGCATTCAGGTGTTAGAAGGGCCTGTGCCATTTCGCTGTGAGGGCAGAGCCCCAGTCTCAGCCACACTTCTGATCTGCAGTCGAACGGGGACTTTTGACCACAGTGGAGAGAATTGGGGATGCCAGGGGGACCTCCGAGTTCTCCCTGCGCCCTGGGGTACTCACAGCCTGTGGTCCTCTGTGCTCCCACCAAGCTACGCACAGGTAAAACCAGCCATGGCTTTGCTCCAGGCACAGTGGGCTCCTAGCTGTGGGGAATTCTTTTTTGGGTCAACCTGCTGTCATGCTGCTTTACCTTTTCAACGTTTATGCTCTTGCACCTGTGAGAATATTGTAGTGCCAAGGAGCTATTGTCTTTTGAAGCCATGTAGTAATTACAGCTAACATGTACTAGGTACTTATATGGCAGATACTTTTCTAAGTGCTTCACTTATATTTACTCACTTAATCCTCATAAACGACTCTCTGAAGTAAGTACAATTATTATCATCAGCCCTGATTCCAGTTTCCATCAGATGAGGAAACTGAAGCACACAGAAAAGTTAAGTAATTTGTCCAAGGTCATCCATCCCTGAAGTGGCAGAGCTGGGGATCCCATCCCAGGCACTTTAGCTCCACAGCCTAGCTCTTGACCAACACATAATCTTGCCACTTAGGGAACTAGTTCAGCTCTGAGTAATATGTTCATTCGTGGTCTCTTTCTTTCTTTTCTTTCCTTCCTTCCTTCCTTCCTTCCTTCCTTCCTTCCTTCCTTCCTTCCTTCCTTCCTTCCTTCCTTTTTTTTTTTTTAAATTCTTGTGTTGACTTTTTATTCCACGGTGTTCTCTGAAATCTTCTCCCCATGTGGACCCCCCAGGGCGGCTCCAGCCAGATGCCCTCTGTTCTCAGTGTTTCTGCAGTTTCCATGCCTCATGAGACAGACAGAAAGCCTTCTGAACCTGGCCAGGGGGCTGTGGCTTACCCCACCCTCACGTTGAGGTGACAAAGCGCTTTTCCACATCACAATGGCCCGCCATTAGCCCTCTTCAATGAATCCTGTCCCTCTTCATTCATGACCAACTTGTCAGAGAAGAAGCCACACTTCTGAGGCAGTAATTTGCTTTGTCCCCCCATGGTCTTGGGTCTGCTTTTCCCCCCTGAAAATTCTTTCCAATGACCTTGTAAAGTGTTTGGCTGGAGGAACCTGCTGAAAATTCATCCTTCCTTGGTTTACTTCTTACCTCCTATTCATTTAATCCATCCCCTCAAACCACAATCCTGTCTTATTGTCAGTAATTCGGGCTCTTCTGTGTCAGGAAGTTCATTTAGAAAATTGTGTCCACAAGGCAGAGACGCTCCACTTCATCCCAGACGCAAAGGGGCCCTGTGAAGGTACAAAGGGTTGGGAATTAAGTAAGTAAGCGAACAAGCATGGCCTTTGAGGAGAGGAGTATGGGAGGGTGGGGAGAAAAATGAAGCTGCTTCGCCAAACTGGACTGCGGTTTATTTGTGTTTATTCTATGAGCAGGTCCCGGAGTTTTAAGGATGCCCCCGTAATATACTCCAGAGCTATGGGGGCTATAGCCAAAATCTCTTGATGGACAACCTTTTTGAAGTGTCAGGTGACATGTGAGGTGCTACCCTCTTTGAGAAGCAGCCATTTTCCCAGTTCCTGGGACTTTCCTCTTCCATGTGAGGGCACATGTATGCCCCTCTTCTCTCCAGCTCTTCCCCTCGTAGTATTTGGCCAGAAAAATCTCAAGCCTCAGCGGATAATATCTCTTCTTGTCCTCTCTCTCCAAACTGATTTGCAGGCCAGTCTTTAGTGTGGGTCCCCCTAAACGGGCCCTGAGGGAAGGGTTCAATGTAAGTAGGTTATTTGGGAAGTGATTCCAGGAAGGTTAGGAGGGAGAGGGGAGTGACACAGAGAAAGGAGAAAGCTAATAAAAGGTGCACTCGTGGGTGGGTAATTGTTGTCTAAAGCTGGGGCTCCGTTCTCTTGGGGACCCTCTGAGAGACTGTGTGGAATACACCTCAGAATTGTCCCACTAATAGGGTGTTTATCCAGCAACTCCATGCCTCACTGAGTGAGGGGTGCTCCTGGGGAGTGAACGCCCCAGCCCTTCTGGCTAGCCCTGTGTGATGATCAAGCATTTCTCTCAGAGGGACACGATTCCTGTCTGTGGGTGACCCCTAGGCTAGGCCAACCGTAGTGCCAGGGCGTCAACACCATCTGTTAAAGCAACTAAATGGGGGAGCACGGGACAAAATAGTAACAACGGACAGCATTTACCTCTAACCTCTAGCCAGTTACATGTATGTTAATGTTATTGGTCTCTCAAAAGCTTTGAGCTATGCAGGGCTGCTGTCATTATCTGTACTATAGTCCTGCTGCCGAGCACACAGATACCGGAGCCAGAATAATTGGGTGGTTTCAAATCTCATCTCTTCTGCTGAGCAAGTCTATGACTCAGGCAAGTTATTTCGTCTCTTTTGAGCCTCAGTTTTCACACCTGCAAAATGGGGTAACAATCATACCTATTTTATAGGGTTGTTTTGAAAATCAAAATGGTAAATACATACAAGAGTAGCTGGCATATGTAAGGTGTTTAATAAACACTAGCCATGGTTATCATTCTGCATATGAGGAAATTGAAGCTCAGGGCGGTTATCACAAAGTGACGTTTGGGCAGCCAGCAAATGGCAGATGCAAGACCTTAACTCAAGCTTTCTGCAGCAACAGTCACCATCTTTCTGCTATCCCACATGACTTCGTAATCATTACAATGTGAGAAAGCACTTTATAAACTGTAAAGTGCTCTGCAAATGCTTTGGTTATGTGCTATTTCCTGGTCCTTGTAACAGCAGATACATTCTTGTTCTCTTAAGAGCTCCAGTCTGGTCCTTGAATTCTGCTATCTGTCATCGCTGAGTAGTTGGCACTGGGCGCAGTGCCTGGTTGGATGTCAGCTAAGTGGCTGAGTTACCCAAGGCCCCAGGACAGCCCCGGTGATACCTCCCATCAGAGCTCCCACCTTGGGACTGCTGCTCAAGTCAGGCCGTCTCTGCCACGTGCCCCAGCTGCTGCCCCGCCCTCGTCCTGGCCGCCCGTTCACCCCACTTGGAAGTCCCTCTGGTCTGCGCTGCCTTCTGCCTGCTCCAGAGATAGTGACCCCCACCGCCCCCTCCGCAGTCTCTCCTTCCCTGGCGGTGCCCCCCATGGGCTCAGAGCTGCCTTTACTCCCCCCACCCCCACCCTGCTGTGTGTGCCTCATCACACACTCCTCAGGTGTTGCTCCTGCAGCATGTGTGAGTCTGGGCGCCCCACCCTCACTCGAAGTCCCTCACGGGCAGAGCTGACTGGCATTCATTCCTTTATTCACCTGTTTATCCACTGTGGTACCAGACACCGTACCCCACTGGGTCATTAACTGGGAAACGGGGACACGCAGAACAAGATGGGTCCATGGCTGGAGGAGCTCATTCTGGGGGGAGACTGGCATGCAGACATCGCTCAGGATGAAAAGAAATCTTGTTGGGGACACACAGCTGAGGGTGCCTGGAAACTGGGGACCTCTCTCTCCACATGGTGGGGTCAGGAAGCCTTCACAGAGGTGACACTGGAGCTCAGCTGTTAGCTTAGTGGTTGATGTGGTTGCAAGGAGAAGTAGCCTTGTCAGGGAAAAGTCAGGTCAGGACAAGTGGAAAGGGGGCTGGGTATTGGAGGA
Source organism: Rhinolophus ferrumequinum (assembly GCF_004115265.2). Lineage (NCBI taxonomy): Eukaryota > Metazoa > Chordata > Mammalia > Chiroptera > Rhinolophidae > Rhinolophus > Rhinolophus ferrumequinum. The sequence goes on along the minus strand of NC_046294.1, from coordinate 34,661,828 downwards.
ATACAAGGGAATCTTCTGGAAGCAAAGAGCGGGACCTTCCCCATGGGCATGGGAGAGTCATCAGGGCCCCGGTCTCCACATTGTCAACATCTGCTCTGGTCCTCTCCACTCGGCTTCCTTTCTGCGCACGGCCCCACACAGCCCAGCTCTGAGCCTGGACGACCCCTCCCCACCGTTGTCACGGGTTTTATTGTACCGTTTCCAATACCTGTGACACTGACCGGCCCAGCCTGGGCCAGATGTCCACCCCTGGTCCAACCCGCTTTGACCAGGAAAGAGGGGGATCCAGGACAAAAAGTTTACATCAGTGCCCTGCAGGGCTGGGAGGCAAGGACAGCATCTCTACAATAGTTTTTTTGTTTTTTGTTTGTTTTAAGGAGGGCACAGCTCACAGTGGCCCCTGCGGGGATCGAACTGGCAACCTTATTGTTATTAGCCTCACGTTCACACCGACTGAGCTAACCGGCCACCCCTCTACAACAGTTTTGAAGGGGAGTGTATTAGTTTCCTGTGGCTACTGTGACAAATTACCACAGGCTTGGTGAGTGGCTTCAAACAACAGAAATGTATGCTCAGAGTCCTGGAAGCCGTAAGTCCAAAATCAAAGTGTTGGCAGGGTCGTGCCCCTTGCAAGGCTCCTGCTCCTTGCCTTTTCCAGCTTCCGGTGGCTCTAGGCCTGCCGTGGCTGTGGCTGCATCACTTGAGTCTCTGCCTGGGTCTTCACAGGGCCTCCTCTGTGTCGTTTCCCCTTTTCTTTTCTTATAAGGACATGTGTCATCGAATTTAGGGCTTACCCTAATCTAGGATGATCTATCTAGAGATCTTTCATTACATCTGAAAAGATCTTTTTCCAAATCAAGATCACATTCACAGGTTCTGGCTGAATATATCTTTTTTTTGGGAGGTGGGGGTGTTGCTGCCATGCAACCCATTGCAGGGAGAATCTGACAGATGGAGAAGGGGTGGGAGGGCATATCTAGCTGGAGAAGCAGCATGAGCAAAGGACTGTCACTCAGGGAACAGTGACACATTGGTGTTCCAGGAACACAGGGTTTGCTGATAGCAACAGAAGGGGCTGAAGTTAAATGCGACCAGATCACAAAAGGCCATCTGTATGGAACAGTAGCTCTGCCCTGTGGGCAGCAACGGGGCCACTGGTGGTTCTTGAGCAGAGGGAGCATCTGTGTTGTAGACAGATCATCCTGGCTGCAGCATGGCGCTATATCAGAGGGGACAGGAATGGAGGGAAGGGGATAGTTATTTAATAAATAGTACAAAGCACCTACTACGTGCCAGGCATGTTTCTAGAGACTAGGAGTACAGCAATGTAGAAAAGGAACTAAGCTGCTGCTATATTAGTGCTTACATCTAAAGGGAAGAGAGGGAGGAAAAAGCAAAGAAACAAAGAAAAAAGGTATCAACTGGCAGGATGAGGTAAAAAGGAAGATAAAACAGAGAAAGGGGTACAGTGAGGGATGGAAGGGTTTTGTATAGGAGGTTCATGGAAGGCCTCGCTGATGAGGTGACATTTGAGCAGAGCCTGAAGAAGTGAAGGAAGGAGTTAGAAGTTTTCTAAGGGAACAGTGTTCCAGGCAGAGGGAATGGCAAGTGCAAAGGCCCTGAGGCAGGAACATTCTGGGCATGTTCAAGGAACAGCAAAAAGGAGAGTGTGGCTGGGGTACAGAGAACAGGGGAAGAGAAGTAGAAGAGAGCATCCGAGAGGCATTGGGGCCCGCTCACACAGCGCCTCGTAGACGCTGGTAAAAACTTGGCTTTTACTCCTTGTGAGATGAGGCGTCTTAGGAGGGTTTGAAGCAGAGACACATAATCAGACTTAAATGTGTTACAGGGATTACTATGGAGGAGAGACGAGGCCTGGAGGGGAGAGTAGGAGGAGGGTACTGTAATAATGAGGAAGAAAGATGACAGTGGCTTAGAGAGAGTCCGGTGGTAATGGGGGGTGTTCAGAAGGGACCGGGTTCTGAATGTATTTTAAATGTAGGGCGAGTAACATTTGCGAATGGATTGCCTGTGGAGTGTGAGAGAGAAGGAGGAGTCAAAACAGGCTCCAGGGTTTGGAGCCTGAGCAACTGCAAGAATGGGGTTCTCGTTTATGGAGATGAGGGACTGTGAACAGTTAGGGGTGGGCTGGGTGGGGTCAAGAGTCTGAGGACATCCGAATTATTGGTGGTTTGGGACATAGTAAGTTACTGAAACTCGCTTTGTGTTCTAAACACCTCACAGGCATTAACTCCGTGAAACTCACAGCAGCCCCATGAGATGGGCAGGGTAATCACCCCCATTTACAGGTGAAGAAACTAAGGTACTGAGAAGTGAATTAACTTACCTAAGTTCTCCCAGTTCATAAGTTGCAGAGCCAGGAGCGAGGCCAGACATGTCACTGACCACTGCCTAGGACTGCCATGGGCTTTTCGAGAGGTCCAGGGGAGGAAAGCAGGGCAAGGGATATTTATTTAGGACCAAAACACCCAGAGGAGATGCCAATATGCCTTTCTCAGCCTCCCCTCAGGCTCTACTCTCATCTAGATCTTTCTGCTTTGAGTGAGAGCACAGCCCTGGGCCCAGCCCCATCTGAGATCTTCTCCCAAGGGGGCACAGGAGATTCCTCTACACTGATTTTAAGTGTATTTACCATTTTCTCTTGTTCTGTTTGTGAAATGCTGGTTTTGTTTCTGTCTGCTTAAAATAATACACCGCAGGGGAAAAAAATGACTCGGTGGAAATGTTTAAATTTCCGGGCCTCAAACCACTTCTAAATATTATTTTTTAAAAAGCAAAAATATTGAAAAGTGGCCTCGGTTCTGCTTAGCTAAGAAGGCCTGTCCCACAGAGAATGTGAGGGTGGGAGAGTGGGGAGGAGAAGGGCAGGCGCCGGCCTCACAAAGCCTTCCTGGAAAGGATTCATTTTGGAGGCTGCCTTTTTCTAAGGACTTCTAGCAAGGACCCTGCAAAATGGGTCATTTCTTTTCTTAGCCTCATCAGATTTCAGACTTGGGGGGGCCTTGGGATTCAAGGCCCCAGGAGCAGGCGGTGTTTTTCTCCAGGTGTCCCTGTAAGTGTGCAGTCCCCTGCAACCTGCTGCTTATCCTGGAGTCTGTGAGGAGAGAGAGCTGGCCCCTTGTTCCAGGAAATCCAGGGCCCTGTGCAATCACGCCCGTTAAGACCGAAGCAAAAGATTAATGGGAATTAGTAAGAGGTCTGCATTCAGGACTGGTTTTGAATTCTATAATTTTATCTGTTTGAGTTCCATTTAAGGACTCGGAATTACGTAGTGGCAGAGGCAGTTACTCCAAGATCTCTCGGGGTCGGGGGGGGACTTGCTTTATTGCAGAGGTTGGAATAATTTGTGACTGGCTTCTTGGCAGGATAAGCCACACTCCTTTGTTTGGCTGTCAAGATCCTGCATGGGCTGAGCCTGCTTATTTGCTATTTATTTCAAAGTGTGTTAGATATTGGCTACTTTTATGGGCCCGGTAATTTGCTGGATGCTTTCACATTTGTTGCTTTATTTCATCCTTACCCTAATCCAGATGTCTAAATGTTAGAATACTTATAGATGAGGAAACTGAGGCTCAGAGAGGTCTCCCAACTCCAAGTGTCACAGCTGACGAGTGTCACACAACTCTGGGTCCAGTGCCTCTCTCTGACCTCACCATACCACATCTCTATTTTCCACTTTTCTCTCCCCTAATTGCTCTGCCCCAACCACCCCTCCCAGCTGTTTCAGCTCAGCTCTGCTCAGTCCCACCTCCACCTCTTTGCTCCTAGGGCTCTCCCAGCAGTCAAATCCAAATCTCCAAGCCCTGTCCTGGCCCTGTTCATTCTCCAGAAGAGAACACAATGAGGACCCCCCAAAGACCACAATAAAGCAAAGACATGCTAAATTACCTCTGCCCAAACATATGGCACCCAGAACATTATGGAAGTCCAGAGAAAAGTCTCCTGAGACTCCCTCCTCTTGTTTCTGTATTATCCTTTATTTCTGGCTTTCTCCGGCTAACTGCCATACCAAAGGTGGGCCAGCAGCACAGCCTTACCTGAGATCTGGACAGCAATGCAGAATCTCGGGCCCCACGCCAGATCTGTTGACTCAGAATGTGCATTTTAACAAATCCCCATGTGATTCAGAGCATACGCAGGTGCCCTGCTCTAGCTGCTGCACTCCCTCCACACGATGGCCCAGGTCCCAGGCCAGGGAAGGGAGCAAGGAGTTTGCCCACAACTGTGATCCGTTCGGCCCCCTCGCTGGTTAGAGGTCCCCTCTTGGTTTGTGATCGTCGGGTGTGTGTCCTCGGGGCCTGGTGAGGAGCACAGTGAAGAATGGCTCCTCCCATAGGGTAGGTGACCCAGCTTCGCAGTCGGCCCTTTAGCTTCTGCTTAGATAGGCCCTGGGGGTGAGTGTGACCCCTAATCCTGACTTGTCTCTCAGCTCCCCCTTGTCTGTCCTGGGAAGTGGGAGCCCTCTTGGCCCAGGGCAGACAGGATGAGTTGTTTTTAGCTCTCCTGTCCCTACTCAGCTAGGCACGAGGACCAGCTCTGCTTACTTTGCCATTGTGAACATTGGGCACGGCAGCCCCACCTGGTGAGCAGAAGAGGCGCTGTCTTCTAAGCAGAGCTCGGACAGCTGTCATCTGAGGTTGCAGCCCGGAAGATGACTCGTTCCACATTTAAATGTATGTGGCCGCCACTTGACCTGATATGGCAGGTTTCCTGCCCCATCACGGGATTGCACTCCTTGCCCCAAAGGAAGATGTAAACAGGTGCTTCTCTTGCAGGCTGACCTCTCCACTCATGCTCAGCTCTTTTCCTTATCAGCCTCAGAGCCTCTAATGAATGAGTGTGGCTGGGCTGAGAATGCCATTGTGGGATGAGAAAGAAAACAGGTCCATTAAGCAGGATGCAAGATGGGAACTCGGATTGCAGGCTTCTTAATCACAGCATGTAAGAGAAGCTTTGTGCATAAAGGGAACCGAGGAGACAAATATTTCATGCCTTTTGGAAACTTTTAAGCAGAGATTCCTCTAAGATAAGTGACCACAGAACCTAGTCTTGTTTCTTAATTAGCCTTTATTCTAGGTCAGGAGGCCAAATGCAAAAGCTACCACCTATCGAGGGCTTCCTTTTCTCCTGGGACTGTGCTATGCACATAAATGCATTACCTCATCATGTACCCAGAACCACCCCCTCCTCCCATTTTACAGATGAGGAAAAGAACAGTAACAAACCTAGAGACCAGAGTCAGTAGGCGCTGGTATTCAAATCCAGCTTTCTGCATATTTGTTTCACCTTCTAGCAGAGCAAAGGGGCTCTTTTAGGACTTTGCAGAGCTCCATTTATCAAATTAAAGGTATGAGGTTCTCCTTATAGAACTCATGTTTCTAACTGTAAAAGTGCAGACGTGTATATAATGGCACAATGCCCTAGGGACGGCTGCGTCTTTCTTTGGGCCTCCACTCCCCTCATCTCGTTTGCCCTCATGCCCTCTCTTGCACAGTACCCAGGATACCAGCTGAAGATCAGCAGATGTCACTGTGAAAAGAAAGCACAAGAAAAGCAAAGCCAACTGCTTTGCAGTGCTTCTTAGCCCATAAACACAATGGTGCCCTTGATGTTTTTCAGAGGAAGGGGTGTGCAGGCCAAGTCCACTCTGGCATGTAAGCTGGTCCCCACACAAAGGTTCAATTGAAATGAGAGTGTCCGTTTATTTTGAGGAAACCTATCCTGTGTTGAGGATGATCTGGGGGAGAACACATTCCGTGTCTCCTAGCGCCCCGCCGTCAATGAATCCTGTCATTGTCACCATCGTTTTTATTGCCATATTGCCTTCTCTCACTCTATTGCCTCTATCATCCATCTTTAAGGACCCTGTGATTACGCTGGTACACCAGGATAATCCAGGATAATCTCCCCATGTTAAGATCCTTAACTTAATCACATCTGCAAAATTACTTTTGTCATGCATATAAAGTAACATATTCACAGGCTCGGGGAACTAGGTTGTGGACATCTCTAAAGGGCCATAATCCTGCCTTGTTAAAGGGCCATGAGACAGGAAAATTAATTAATTAATTAATTAATAAGATGTAGGCATATTTTAAGTCATTTCATTACTGCCAAGAGGACAGTAACCAAGTCTAAATAAAAAAAAAAAAAATTGGAATTAGAGTTGAAGTTGAAAAAAGGGAAAATAGGGGAGGGAGAAGAGACTGCAAAATACATCAAGAACAAGTATGTGGAAATATAGGTTAAGGAAGACTTGCAGAGGAGGTGGGGGAGGAGAGAACTATGAAGGGAGGACGGAGGAAAGGAAAGATGTTACAAGTAGCGGGAACAGCATGGGCAAAGGCCTAGAGGTCAGATGGAGCCACGGGCAGCTCATGCCTCCTGGTGCGGCAGTTGGTGGCTTACAGGTTGGTCTCCCTTTGTAGACACTGAACCCTCTGAGAGCAGGGACCGTGTCTTCACTTCTGTGCACCCCTGAGGGCTCAGCAGAGGACCTGACGCCTGCGAGCCTCAGCCAGCCCTAACTAGGAGGGTCGTGACCAGTCGATCTCTAGGATCAGTGAAATCACGGCTTCCTTGCCAGGTGAGCCTCTGTGCTCTCAGATTCTACCCTCGCTCTACCCTCCAAGCCTGAGAGGGAGGGAGAAGGTGCTGCCCAGGCTGTCCCGATAGGCTCTAGCGCAAAGATTTAGACTTGGTTTAAGTCACGAGGCGCGTAAACCCACCAGCAATAAACAGCTAAGTCTCACCGCGCACCCTCCCAACACTCTCGCAGGCCAGGAACTGATACAACCTCCAATTCAAAGTGAGGACACTGAAGCCGGGGCGGCCCCTCAGATGCCCCTAAACAGGTTTCAGAGTTGCTTCTTGAAGGGCTGCCATCCCTTGGCAAGCAAGAGGCCATCCCTCAAGTTGACAGCAGTCACGTCCCCGGGGACCCGAGTGAGGGTAACAGGAAATGTTGAACTCTCAGCGTGGGCGTTGTGCCAAGAACTTATCTCAGTTCCTGAAATGAATCCCCTCTTTATTCCATCTGCATTAGTTCCGTTCCATCATTTGTTTCCTTCGTAATTTAACTTTATTCCAGAAAGGGTTTGAGGAGGCTAAAAATACATAAGCTAATACAAGATCACCTATATGTAGACAGGTAAGTCAGAGTAAAGAGGAAGACAGAGGGAGGGGAATCGGATTATATCCAAGGCAGTGAGTGCCGTGGGCTCACGCATGCCCCACGGAGATGGGCCCCAGATGGGTCTCTGAGATGGCTATAAGGTGAACTCCCTTTGAAGTCTCAGAAATCCACTATTGCTTTATAATACACACACAACAAACAACTGCTCACAGGTCCAGTGCCGCACTGCCTGGAGATCTCTGTCAGAGCCTGCTCACCTCCAGTTCGCACACAGCCATCAGTCTTAGCTAAGAAACCCAAAGGTCAATACACTTAAGAATAGCAGAATGTGGATTCTTATTCTTTGTGGTTCCAGCAGATGGATGGATGGATGGATGTATAGGTGGATGGATGGATGGATGGATGGATGGATGGATGGATGGATGGATTGACGATGGATGGATGGATGGATGGATGGATTGATGATGGATGGATGGATGGATGGATGATAGACAGATGGAAGGATGGATGGAAGGATGGATGATGGATGGAAGGATGGATGGATTGATGGATAGATGGATGAATGGGTGGATGGATGAATGGATGATGGGTGTAGTGGTAAGAACCTAGACCTACCTGTTTACATTCCTTGACATTGGGCACTTCCTCATCTTTCTCTGGGAAACCCTTCCCAGATCAGAGGACCCAGCTGGAAAAATTCCACAACCGGCTGGGGTCTACCCAGTGTCTGAGCTGAGTATATGGACCAGATGGAAGGCTTTATGAAAAGAGATCATGGTTTTTTAAAAATTTTTATTTATTTTAAGTGTGTTTTTCTGGGACCCATCAGCTCCAAGTCAAGTAGTTCTTTTAATCTAGTTGTGGAGGGCTCAGCTCACAGTGGCCCATGTGGGGATCGAACCGGCAACCTTGTTGTTAAGAGCACCACCCTCTAACCAACTGAGCTAACTGGCCGGCCCCAAAAAGAAATCATGTTTTCATCTTGCTTTTTTATTATTGTTCTGAATAAGCCTTCCTGTTTCCTTTCTCTCTCCCCACCTCTGCATCGGACAGGCTTTGGGTGTGGCTGGATCTCCCGGGAAACACTGCCCTTGGCCTCCCAGTCTGGGAGTGTCCTGTTGTTTGTTCGGTGGTGGGGAGCCAACCATCCCATGCCCTGCGCAGGCTGTAGAAATGATGTCAGGATGAGGTGGGAGGGGATCTAAGATGTTCTTGGGGTTCAAGCCTGGTCCCCACCATTAAACCTCCCCGGGACTTGAAGGGATCCCTACAACTCTCCCCACCCCAGTTTCACTGGGTATGAAACAACTTCCCATAGTGATTAAGAGCCAAGCCCCAGATTTGCAATCCCTGCTGTTGACTAGCTCTGTGACCTTCAGCAAGTTAGTTAACCTCCCTGTGTTCTAGTTTCATTAATAATCATATTACTTTCCTCAAAGGTTTGTAATGAGGATTAAATGAGTTAGTTTACGTGAAGGGATTAACACAGTAGCTGGCCCATTATCAACAGCTTAAGAAATGTAAAATGGGTAAAACCAGAATTGCTTTGCCCACCTCTTAGATTTGCTGTAAAACTCAAATGAGTCACATGTTCATAAAATAAATAATTATTGAGCACTTTCTACATGACCAACCTGGTATTTGGTGAGCTTAAAGGTGAGCTCCCTGCTTTCAAGGTCCTTTTTGTGAAAGGGCTTTGCAAACAGCAGGGCTGTTCAGATTAGGGGGGAAAGTGGTGGTTTCTCCCACATTCGAGCTTCCGAAACAGAGGTCCTTAAACCATGAGGAGCAGTATAGCCTTCTTCAAATGAAGTTTATGCAGAACCCCAATTGATAAAGCACATAAAATCCAGCCAGCTCCAGTTCGGCGGGTCGGGTATGTAGCAGGGGTTCTTGCTGGGTCCTGCACACTCTTTTCCTCTCCACTCCAGCCCCAGCCCCCAGAAGTCCCCTCCCAGAACCCCCGGGGCTGCTCAGAACACAAATGCAACCCTCTGACCTGGAGGTGGATTGTGTCTTTCTTGTGGCTTCATCCCACTCTCTCCCTCTTTTCAATTAATAAACTTTATTTTTTAGAGCAGCTTTATGTTCACAGCAAAATGAGGGGACACTATAGAGTTACCATGTACCCCATCTCCCCACCTACAACCTCCCCACTCTAAATATCCGGCCCCAGAGTGGTGCATTCATTACAACTGATGAACCTACGTCATTATGACCCCAAACCCGTAGTTTACATCAGGGGTTACTCTTGATACCTCACCCTCTTTTAAACACACATCTCGTTGGCGTAGTGGGTGCATGTCTGGATGCTGAGGGACACAGGTCCCCAGCTCCACAGGCCAGGTGGCAGAGGTCATGCTGAGTGGAGATGTCTGCTCTGTGGCTGTGGGTTTTCCGTTTTCTGTACCTTTTTCTTAAAGACTCCTCTGGCCACCATAAAATTTTCATTTTTAACATTTAACACAGTCGTCTTCTTTGTGACTTTTATACCTCCTGTACTGTTCCTTTATGCTGCAAATAGTGTCCAAAAGACAAGCTGCAATGGACTCACCAGATGGTTGCCTTCCCCAAACTGAGGAGAGCTCAGAATGGGCAATTTATGTTCACTGCCTGAGGAGCTAGGGTTGCGAGTGCCCAGTTGACTATTTTGGCTAACTTCCCTCAACAAATATATAATATTGCGTAATATATATGTATTTACATATTAGAGAGAGAGAGAGATAATAACTAGTTTTTCATCACGTAAGTGGATTTACATTTATATTAAATTCCACGTGGGGAAACTTGGTTAACATCTCTGTGCCTCTATTTCCTCACCTGTAAAATGGGTATAATAATAGTACCTCCTCATATGTTTGTTGTGATGATCAAATAAGCGTACATACGCAAAGTGCTTAACGACAATGCCTTGCACTGAGTGAATATTCAGTGAATGTTAGTTGTTGTTTTTGCGCTTGTTATTCCACATGCATTTCATATATATTTATTATATGTTATATAAAATATTTCTGAGATAAACAGTGCTATAATGAATCAGCCCTAAAAGGAGCAGCACTGAGGGTGGCAACGGGATGACTCAAGTCCCTATTACCTGTGGTGTTGTGAGCGCCATCATAGCAGCTTTCACGCTGTGAGAGCTGGGGACGGTGCTTTCAATAGTATTTCATTGAATCTTAGCGAAGCAACCATTAGGGTAGGCTTGTTCGGTTTTTTTGGTTTTGTTTTGTTTTTCACTTTCAAGATCCTGAAGCCGTAAGCCCATCAGCAGGAGGCTCCAGCTGCCTCTGTATCAGCTGTCGGGGGACCCTGCCCTGTACGCAGCCCCTTCCCCAACCCTGTCAGCTGGGTGCCTGTCTCCCACCATGTTTTCCCAGCTGTTTGTTTTCATGATCCCCACTTTATCTGACAGCCCACACACAGCTATATGGCTCAGGGGCATCTCTCCAGCCTGCAAATTTTTTTACAAGCAGCACACATTGGAAACATTGGCAGGTTGTTGTTTTCTTTTACTTTTTTTAGATTTTCCAAAATATAGCCATGCACACAGTGTCTGTGTCCACACTGAGGCCTACATGTCTCTGTCAGAAGCCCAGGGCACGCGGCATCTGAGTATTTATGTGTGTGTATTTTAGTGTGGGCCCACCTCTATCCGAATTCAAAGATAACCATTTCTGCTTGTGTGTGTCTGGGGGGGGGGGGTGAGGGTGGGGGTGGGGAGGAGGTATCTGTGGAGCCATGAGCTGGTCTGCCTTCCCTAAGCAGTGTGTAAAGGCTCACTCTCCCCTGTGCACGTGTGTTTGTAAGCCTGGGCACATGCCCGCCTCTCTCCCAAGGGTGTCCACAGACACGTGTAAACCATCCTTCACTTCTGTTGTTGAGACTCTCCTAGGACACTTTGGCCCAGTGGAGCAGGGAGACTTGGGAGAAGGGAATGTTTAGTCTGAAAGGCAGGCAGGCAGGCAGCCGAAGACTCCCTGTGGAGCCCCCAGGCGGGTGGGCAGGCGAGCTGGACTCCAATGCTGCCCCCACGTGCCCTGGCTGGTGTGGGGAGGGGCGGGGAACAGGGCTGTCCCAGCATACCTGGGTCCAAGGTGCAGGATTTTCCTGCTTGGGCAACTCTAAGCTCAGGATGGCTTCTCTGGCACAAGTGCTGAGCTGGCTCTCGGCCAACACCAGCTCCACGGAGACAGGTTTCTTATTTTTCTTGCTTTCCTATTCTTGGTTCTTTTTAGTCCTCAGAAGAATAGATTTTTTGTGCGTGCTGAATTGAAGCCATGTTAGCACAGGGATGTAGGAAGGGCACGATGCTTTGGTGTCAGGCAGACCTAAGGGTGAATCCTGACTCTGCCATAACTGATCATGTATGATTGAGACAGGCATGGCGATGGACTCGTGAGCCTCAGCTCCCTCATCTGTAAAGTGGGGGCAGTGACATCACACGGCAGGCTGGTCCAGGAGCCCACACGATAAAATCCACTCATGCACCTTATAGGTTCTTGGTCACTTTTTGTTTCTCTTCCTCGCATGCAATTCTCTGGGCGACAGTTTTATGACTGTACCAGCAGGGCAATGGCGTGAATTTCTAGGAAAAGAGCTATTTATTTTTGATGACCTATGTGAGGGCAAAGAGGAGGGCTCCGCTTTGCAAATGGTTTCTCTTAGCTCGTTGTAAACTTGAATTTAAACCCTCATGTTTAATTTTAATGGGTGTTAGGAGGGCACGTTAGGAGGGTGGTGACAGCTGGAGGAGGGGCAGGATGGAAATTCTGCAGGAAGTGTGCACCTGCCTTCCCAACAGGAGTGAGGTTTATGGGCCGGTAACCAGCCCTCTGGGGCATGTCAAGTATTCACAGGCTCGTGTAGGGGAGAACATGCTGCTCGCCTCTTGGCTGTACAGTGCTGTGACACTATCAGGCACTGTTCTAGGTAGGGGGGATTTCACACTAAATGCGAAAGACACAGACCCCGCTCTCAAGGAACTCCCACTCTGCCGGGTAGAAACACAAAAGAAACACAGACACCAAGAAAATCCCTATTAGCTAATTCCCAGTATAGCAAAGACTGTGAAGAAGATGAAATATGGTCGTTAAGATAAAGGGTGCATGGTGAGGTGTGGAGTGCCACTCAGACCAGCTGGGTCTAGAAGAGGCCTGCCTCAGGAGACAGCGTTGGTCCAGACCTGAGTGGTAAGAAGACAGCAAAACAGAGAGCTGGGGTGGGGGGGTAGGAGGGAGGGGCGAGTCCAGGTCCTTACAGGGCCATCAAGTCTCCACGTGATCTGACTGCTGTCCTGTTACTCTCCCCCCAGGTCACTTCATTCCAGCCACAGATCCACCTCAGGGCTTTCGCACATGCTGTTGTCTCCGCCCGGAATATTCTTTCTTCCCATGATATCCACATAGCTAACTCCCTCCCTCCTTCTAGACTCGCCTACAGCTCACCTTCTCAATGGGCTCTCGGACTGTGCTATTTTTTCTTTGAGTCATCATCTAACATACTCTGTAATTGATTTATTGTTTATTGTCTTTCTCTCCCTCCCAGATGATAAGACCCACAAGGGCAGGTGCTTTTGTCTGGTTTTATTCTTTGATTGTAAACAAGTGGTGCCTGGAACATAGTAGGTGTTAAATAAATATTTGTTGGATGGATGGGCGGGCCCCTGGTGACGCAAGGCTCACCCTCATAATCAGGGTACAGCTGGAGCATCTGTCATGGGCCTGGCCCTGTGCTGAGCTCTAGCAATGGGGAGTCCCCTATGGAGATGGGGCCACACAAAGGAAAATCAGCTGAAACGCCCAGCGTCAGGTTGAGGAGAATAGGGCTCTGTGGGAGGTACATGGGTGCCCTCCTAGGACCATGAGCAATCTGAGAAGGGGAGAGTTCGGGGTGGGAAAGGAACGGAGATGAGGGAGAAGGAGGATGGCCTCTCTGGGACTGGGAGCAGAGAGGCCCCTCGTGGCCAGAGCTGAGGGGTTAGGGTAGCATTAAAGGGTAGTAAGATTCAACACACACACACACTCACACACACACACACACACTTTTATAATGTAGTCTCAGGTGTGCATATATAGGAGCACATTAATGTTCCCATAGACCTGAGTTCATATCCTGCCTCTGCTCCTTATGTATGTGTATATGCATGGGCAAGTTACTTTTAAAATAAATTATTTTTCAATTACAGTTGACATACAATATTATATTAGTTTCAGGTGTACAACATAGTGATTAGACATTTATATAACTTACGGAGTGATCGCCCTGATAAGTCCAGTACTTATCTGACACCTTACGTAGTTATTACTTAACAATTCTGCACCCTATGTCTGATGCTAGGCTAAATATTCCCTACCTCACAGGAGTGTTGTGGGGCTGAAATGTGATAAATTTTAATCATCAAAAACAGAGGTTTTGGAGTCAGGCCCCAGTTTATTCCAGTTCCAACTTTTATGAGCTGTGTATCCTTGGGAACATGACTTAACCTCTCTGATCTTCAGTTTTCTAAATTGTAAAATGGGATTAACATCAACCTTAAAATATAGTTATGGTGATGAAATGAAATAATACATGGAAAGCATCATATTAATATGTGCCATATGGGACATGAAAGGGGTCAGCACGTAGCCTGGCACATCGCAGACCATCAGGTGCCAAAAGGGTGTTTGAAGGCGGTGAGGATGGCTGAGGTGTGTAGGACCAGTTGGGAGCCAAGAGACCCATGTGCCTGCTGTGCTGGGCCAGGGCTCAGTTGGCTTGGAGGCTACTCCGACCATGGGAGAGAAAGGTTTTCCATGGGTGAAGTTCCCTGGCCACGGGCCACACAAGCTCCAATTCTGACCTCCTCGGTCCCAGTGAAGGGGAGTGATTTATGCAGAACTCAGTGTGCCCTGGACCCTGACACGGGGCCTTTTCCCAAGTGGAGAGGTTGATCACCCTTGTTTTGCAGTCCCTTGCCACAATTACAGCCCACCTGTCTCCAGGCTCCTAGAGGACAGCCTCGAGCAGAAGGAAGCCTGGTAAGGGAGTGAGTCCCTCCTGGGCCCCTCTCCTTTCCGTGCACCGAGGGTGATGGGCTGGACGGAAGGAGTCGGTCCTGCCAGCAGGGTTAGAGCCTGGGCTCCAGAGTCGGGGAACCAGGGTCCCAACCCCACCAGTGCCACTTACTGCTTGTGCCATCTTGGACAAGTTCCTTAACCTGAGCCTCAGTTTCCTCCTCTGCCACAATGAGCTAATGGTTATCCATAGCAACCAAGGCCATAGGGAGGTTGACATGTGTTTATTCCTGTGAAATGCTCTGCACGGGCTGGTGCATGGCAAACACCCAATGAACGATGGCGACTTTAATTCCTGCTGGGGAGGCGGGCCTGTCGCTGACACTCTTGGAACCCATGCATCTTCCTCCCACTCTGCCTCCAGGGTTGGACTCTCTGGATCCTCCTTGTCCGGGTCAGGAAGTGCCGCGCAGCCTGAGGCAGCAGGGGAGTTGGACTCGGCAGGCGGGAGAAGAGCCAGTGGACATTATGTTCCTTCCCAGGAATGGGAAAGTGGGAATGTTCCTGGGCCAGGAGCAGAGCTCTGGGACAAGCACGCCCCGGGAACGTCCACTCCCCTTTCCCTGCTGCCCAGAGCCTCGCCCTTCCATGCTGGGCCCCAGGGGGTGGAAGACACATGAGGGAGAGGTGGCCAGGTCTGCCCGGGGCCCCTGGCACATCTGTCCACGCACCTACGGAGCACACAGTCTCACACAGGAATATCCCCATAGCCGCCATACACTTACACAGCGACATGCAGACATACTCACAGGCGTTCTCAGAAACACATTAACACATCCACACCCTACATGGCCAGGCACTCATTTGTATTCATTTACACACACGTACCCTCAGGTCCTGAAGTCTGGGCCCCATATGTAGGCATTCACACACACACAGGACCTTCGGTCTTTCCCATACACTTACCTATATTCACAAACACACACACATTGACCTGTACAATCACATAGGTGTTGACCCTCATGAACACACTTATAGAAATGTTCTTACCATAAACACATGCACACATGTATACACACATGTGGTTATACACAAATCCCTAGGTACAGCAAAGTCCCCAGCCTTCTAGCCTTCCGGCAGCATCCATTACTATAATCTACAAATAGAACAGCCCATGCTCTGTCCCCACCACTCTGAGAAGCACACCCTCCCCAGCACTCCCAAGGTGCTTACCTGCTCTGCCTCCATCTTCCCGAACTTGCTCTAAGCACCTGAGACTGTAGTCCTTTCTTATACCGCCTTTGATCCAAAATGCCACTGTCCCAGGTTCTCGTGGCCTCCAGACGTCTGCTGAAAATATAGGAGTGGGCAAAAAATAACTGTGTTTTGAGAAACAGGGTGGCCTTCCCCATCTGCACAGAGTGCACCTCCTGCTCTGTTTCCTGGTTCCAGCCTCACTTGCGTGTCACACCCTCTTTCCTGCCATTTCTGCGTCCTGGCCTCCAACTCTACCTCTAGTCTGTACCCATTAAACCTCTAGAGTGCCCAGAGAACAAAGCACAAGCGACATTTTAGGCAGAGCAATTCTGCTCTCTCGGTTTCCCCTTCCCCTTCCAGACCAGGAACCAAAAGCATTTTCAAATAATAATAATAATAATAATAATAATAATAATAAAGGTATGTCAGAAAACTCCACTGAGGTGAATTGTACCTCTCTCCTAAAAGGCAGAAGTAGCTTCAGACAGTGTTTGATGTTGAATGGCATTTTTTCTTACGCAACACACACATACACACACACACACACACTCTCACACTCTCACACACAGCCTTGGAGAATTAGTTTCCTGTTTCCTGTTCTCTCCCACTTCCTCCTCCCATCTTCAGGACAGTTGCTGAGAAGGAAGAAGCTGAGCCCCCATCTAGATCCCAGAGTTGGGGGTAGGGTGGGAAAGGCAAATCCTGTTAGGAAAGGGGACAGGGAAGAAGAGATTGAGCTGATCTCAGTTTCTGAAGGTCCCAGTGTCTTCACCAAATCACAGCCTGCACTTCCTGGCCTCCCAGGCTTGGCTCTCAGTCCCTCCCCCATTGTGGTCCTGTCAATCCTGCCAGCTCTGGTCTAAGTCCCGCCTCCTCAGAGCCTTCGCCCCTATCAGCCCAGAACAGCTCCTTCCCACCCTATCTCCTCATGGCTGTTATGGGCACTTCCGCTAAAATTCTCTCCACCCTCTGGTTGATGGGGCCTCCTGTCTCTCTCCCCAGTTCTACCGTGAGCTCCTGAGGAATGGAGCCCATGCTGCCAACTTTGGGTCATCAGTATATACCCACACATTCTGTCACAAAGAATGCTCAATAACTTATGTATTTTTATCTTCATCTCTCTGTATCTATAGCATCTATGTCTATATCTATCTGCATAGTCGTTTAGTGCAGTAAAGGCTGCGTGGCCCAGCCAAAAATCCTTGACCTGAACAACAGGAAGCCTGACGTCTGGTTCTGCCTCTACCACTTATTGGCTTTTGACGCTGTTGGACAGATCAGTGAGTTTCTTCAGATCTGTTTTCTCATGTACAAGATCAACGAGTTGAACACAGACAGTGGTTTTCAAACTGGATTCCAAGGAACCCTAGGGTTCCAGGCAGATGTGATTGTGAGAGCAAGAAAGGACGAAGGCTGATCGGTAGGGACCCCCTTCTACCAGGCAGCTCCTCCTTGCTCTGTTTTATCTACCATAGTTCCACACAAGATTGCATTTAAACAAAGGGTCCCTTTGTTCAAAATAATAAGAAGAAAAAGTTTGCAATACACTGGCCTAGATGCTGTCTGAGGGCCTTTCCAGCTTTGACAAGCCAGGATTTGTCATCTGTTTCACTCCATAAAATGTCCATGTAAGGAGAAGGCAAAAACAATTCTTTCTCTATGGATTTCGGGCTGTCTTGCCTTTTGTTTCTAGAGTCACCGACTGCCTTGTACCTCCCCACCAAGACCAGGGTGCTCCCCTCACCTCAGCTTCCTCATCCAGCAAGTGAGGACATTCATAGCCCTTCATGCTCGGGGTTTTAAGGAGAGACTTGTAGTCAGGGAGTGACGAATGCAAACCCCCAGCACCGAGCGTGCCACCTGGAAGGCACCCTCTGAGTGGTAGCTTGGGTGACCGCCAAAGTCCCAGGAGACGGCTGCATCTCTGGGCGTCCTGCCTGGCTCGTGGCTGTGGTTTGCATTCCGAGGTGCAGATTGCTCCGTGATTTGGAGCCAGTGTGCTATGAGACATCTAATTAGCCATCATCTTCTCAGGACGCAGCTCAGTTGTGTAATTTTTATTTCCATATTTTACACACCCTCCATCAGGAAGAGAGACCGGGGCCAATCTTTCACCAGCTTCATTGTTTGTTTGCATTCCAGCTGTGCCAATTGCCCCCTTCTCAGTTTTCCACAGTTCCCACCCACCAGGCCTGCTGACGGGCAGGGCGTGGGGTGCAGGGAATAGCTTTTACATGTTGCTTCAAAGACCCATCTCCAAGACCAGCGCAGTGAGAGCAGCTGTACTGGTTGGATTTCCTGTCTGGCTGGTGGAGGAGGGGTCAGTGACTGTGTACCCCCATTTGCCACCTGTTTATAGGGAAGGTGTGGTGTGGTGTGGTGTGAGGACACTGGGTAGGGCATCAAACAGGACCCATCTTTTTCTAGCAATTTCATGCACCTCTCTGTGCCGCAGCTTCCTTATCAATTAAATCAGGACCCAAATACCTTGCATCACAAAGCTCTTGCAGGGCTCCATCCTTCACCACGTATTTACTCGGCTCCCTCAGATGAAATCATGTGTGTGGTGGGGCTTTGCAAACTGAAAAGTGCTGTGTAGATAGGAATTATTCTCACAATTGCAGTCTGTCCTTGATTACTCAAGGAGCTCTTATCAAGTTTAGATTATCCAGACTCGTTATTAGGAGATTATTAGACTGTCCGACCTTTTCCTGCCGGCTGTGGCCTGTTTTGTGGTTTTCCTCGTGGTCAGTTCGAACAGGCTGCTGATGCCTTGGAAGAAGCCCAGGAAGGAGTGACTGACGTCTTGAAGCTGTTATTGATGGCAGTCGTTTCTATCCCATTGGGATATGCATTCGACCTCTCTCTTACTTAAAACACTAACTGCTCAGCACTGGCCTAGAACCCATGGTGCTATAAAAGAAATTTAAGGCCAGGTCTCTGACTCCCACACATTCCATCTAACTGGGAGGGCAAAGATCAACACAGCATTTAGTAAGCTCCGTTTTTATGAGCAAGGTACTTTGCTAAGCACTTTTACCCATATGCTTCTCATTCAACCTTTTTAAGTGGATATTATTAGTCCCACTTCACAGATGAGGAAATTGAGGCCCAGAGAGTTTGTCATTTGTCCAAGGCCACATAGGTAGTAAGTTATGTAGCCTGAAGAAGCGTTGACACTGTACTAAGATTGTCCTGTGCCCACCTCCCCCTCTAGACTCCGAGCTCCTTGGGGGCAGAAGCTATATCTATTCATCACAGAACCTGAAAAGGTCCCTCTTAAGACGCTGGCCACTGAGATGGCTCATTCTGGGCCTCAGACTCCTCCCAATCTCTCTCCACTAACCTCCCTCCCAGTCACATCAGAGAAGGACTTTTCCCTTCCTGACCTCCCGGCCAGCACTCCAGGGGCCTCTGCCCATCTGCCAGTTTGTTGAGGCAAGTGAGGGCTTGACCAGGGCCTGGGGTTCCTGGCTGAGCTCCTGGACCTGTCTCCCCAGACAGAAGGGGAGGTCCCTGGTATTCAGGACCCTGGGCCCTCACCTGCCAGCAGTGCCAGGGTCTGCTCAGCCTGCCAAGAGGCCGCGCCGCTCACAGCTGCCAGTGGAGACAGAGCCCAGGAGGCCTGGTCAGCGGTTGCCTGGGGGTTGAGAAATGTGCTGGCTCCAGTCTGGCTCCTTCATCTGAGAAATCAGGGGAACCTGACCCAACAGCCCAGTGTTTGTTTCCGCAGTGTCTGGGGCAGCTGTGCAAATCAGGCCTGCCTGACAGAAAGCCGGCCAGGAAAAAGCAGCCTGTGCCTTCACCTCCCCCTCAGTCCATGTTCACGGACGACTGCCAGAGGAAGCATTCTGAGTGTTCTGCTGGGGCCAGGACTGACATGCACGCCTCACATCTATGAAGGGCGTAGGGTGTCATGGAGAAACTAGGCATGTCTGGCTTCAGCCTTTGTCCTCTGAGGTGCAGCGTGAGGAGTCCCCACTCAGAAGACAGACAGGCCTGGTTTGGATCCCAGCTCTGCCATTTACCAGCTGTGTGGCCTTGGGCAAGTCACTTAACTTCTCTGAACCTGCTGCCTTATTTGCCAAGTGGGGATAATACAGATAACTTAAGGGTTATTGTAAAGGTGGACTTGCTGAAATAATAAATTTAAATTTCCTGGCCCATAGAAGATGATTAGTAAATGTATGTTCCTTTCTCCTTTCTCACCATGCCAAGTTTTCCTAACTTTCTCTTGCTCTCTCACCTATGTCCGTAATACACAGGGAACCCAGAGCTCAGGCTTCTATGCCAACCACTGTCCGGCTAATTTGCTGTATAGGTTTCTCTATAACCTCGACTGCTGTCCTTGTTGCCCCCACTTTGTCCCCAGTACACAGATGTGAGGGAGGTGGTATTATGTAAATGTATAGGCTATTATCAAGGAACAGCCCATTCGCAAATCTATGTATTAACTTACTCCATTTATTCATCCACTTAGTCATTCACTCAAAAAAGATTTACTCAACTTCTACTCTGGGAAAAGCTCTATTCTGGACCTTAGGAGTACGCAGATGAACAAGACACAGTCCCTGCCCAGGGTCTAGTAACTGAAGGAGATGGACAAGTGAAGAGAGAATTAAAATTCCGTGGGATAGGAGAAAAGTACAGAATTCTGGGACACTTTGGAGATGAGGCTTCTAACTCAGCCAGGAGAACCAAGGTGGGCTTCTCAGAAGAGGTGATGCCAGAGTATTCTTGAAGGATAATTAGGTATTTTCTAGAAGAAAATAGAGGGAAAGCTATTGTAGGGAGAGAGAGCACACGTGCAAAGGCCTGCAGGCTAGGAGAACATAACAAAGTATTAGTTAGATGTCGCTAACTGCTGTAACAAATGCCCCCAAAATATCAGGGATGCCATACAATAAATGTATGTTTCTTGTTTATGCAATGGTTCAGCACTGCTCTTCCAAGTTGGATGGTTTTTGATGGCTCTTTTCCACGCAATGATTCAGGGATCCAGGCACTTCCATCTGTGACTCTGCCATTTTTTAGAGCCTCAGAATTTGTCACTTATAACCAGGTCCCCAGGAGGAAAATGAAGTCACTTTTGGTGAGTACCTAGCAGTATCTCTATCAAAACCTGTGTGAAGAATTTCTAAGAGGTGGGGAAAATTGAAATAGAAGTTATGCAAGGGAGTCGTGAGAGATGTGGTTGTACAAATAGGCAAGACTGGAGCATGCAGTTGATAAAGGCCAAGCTAAGGAGTTTGGATTTCATCCTGAAAGTAGTGAAGAATCATCAAAATTTTTAAGCAGGGAAGTGACATAATCAGATTTGCTTTTCAGACCCGTTACTCCAACTGCAGTGTGGAGCATAGATTGAAAGGAGAGAGACTGGAGGCGGTGGAACCAGTTAGGAAAGTATTCTAGTAATCCAGACCATTGTACCTTAGATAGGTGAGAAGTGGGGGTTGGAAGGAGAGGGGTGGGGGTTAAAAGTTGTCCCAGACTGTCTAGAGTCAGTCTGGGTCATGGTTTGGGGTCTCCATTGCAGCAAAGCCTTAAATAGCTTTGGGGTCCATGTCTAAGTTCAATGCCTAATTGAAACTTATGGTCATGAAATTAGTCAATACATAGCAGCTAATCTGAGCACTCTGCTTCCACAAGCCTGAATCTTATCTATTAGGAACCTTGCCAGTAGATTTGGTCAGTGCATTTGCTAGCTTTTGGAGAAATCAGAGATGTTTGTGTTGTTCTGTGAACATCTGCGTCTTTCTGTTTTCCATGTTTGTTTCTCAATACTTTTGTCCCTCTCTAGAGAAGCAAGGACTTGTTTCAGTCAGTATCAGTGGGAAGATAGAGATTTCCTTGCCCTTGGAAAGGGGCGCTGGATGTGTAGGTCTCTATGCTCACCATCTTGCAGAAGCCCCACCTGTACTCGGGGGCACGTCACACAGGAAGGGACCCTGCTGGCTGCAGGTCTGGAGTCAGCTTGCTTTACACTGGGACGGAGAATAGATTTAAGTCCCTGCAAGCAGTTCTTTCCTTGGAATCCTAGGTACTGTGTTTCCCTGAAAATAAGACCTAACCGGAAAATAAGCCCTAGCATGATTTTTCAGGCTGACATCCCCTGAACAAAAGCCCTAATGCGTCTTTTGGAGCAAACATTAATATAAGAGTCAGTCTTATTTTCGGGGAAACACGGTAGTGAGTTCTGCAATCTTTAAGTCTTCTTTCATTTACTCTGAAGGATGCCAGAACTTTAGGCTGCCCTCACAACTTCCAGGTTAAAATACAAGACCTGGTTGATCCACTTGGTATAGAGCCACACCTCATGAAATGTGACAACGAGTTTCCTCTTAAAAGAAGGGAACTTCCGTGCTGGCAGCTGAAAATATTCAGCTGGGCCACATATGGTCCCAGTGTGGCTCATCGGTTCTAAATTAATGCTTCCATGAAGCAGCCAGTACAAGTACCTCTGACCCTTCTTTTTCTGCCTCATCCAAGAGTTGGGGGTTGGTCTCTTGGATGCATGAAGGGCCATGAACTTCTACCTGGCCCGACCTCCAGTCTCTGTTCCGCGGCTACTGGCCTTGCCTCCACCTTTAATCTCTGCACACCTCTCTTCACCCCCAGTTTACCTCCACGTTAAACTGGGAGGAACCCCTACCATCTTTCACCCTTCCAACCCCTTCTGCCAGTGGTTTCTGGTCCTTTGTAGCTACTGGGAGTTTTCTAAGTATCTAGGTGCCTTCTCAGACTAGACTGGTAAATTGGCTTTTATTTCAGATATAGATTTCTGACTAGGTAAGCTCAGCTATCAATTACTGAACACTTACTTTGTGCTAAACATTCTACATGTGTTATTTTATTAAATCCTCAGAATAACGCTCGAGGTGCATATTGTTGTACCTCTTGTAATAGACACTCACAGGACTGTCTGCCTCAAATCCCCTTTTCTAGGAATCCCTTTCAGAAATCCACATGGTTTCAGCAGAAGCTACTGGATTTCTGTGTGACCCCTCACCTTGAGCCCACGTGATTGGTTCCAGGGTGAGCACCTGACGAAGGCTGGGCCAATCATTCTCTTCCCTGGGAAGTTTACTACTGGGACTGAAAGGAGGAGGTCAGTTTCCCTCTCAGTGTCTGACAATAATAAGTAAAATATGGGCTCCTTCACAGCCATAGATGCCACCACATGAACCAAAAAAGCAAGCTTTCGGCTTGAGAAAGCAGAAGTTTCTGGAAGTGGTAATGTGGTAGAGTAAGACAGATATGGTGGAATAAGACAGACCAGAGTTTGAAGCCTCATTTTGCCACATGGTTTGGACCAATAATATACGAATATTATCTAACACTGACTGAGTCCTCACTATGTATCAAGCACTGTTCCAGACGCTTTACACGCAGGCATATACACATTTGTGCTCACGCACATAAGGTAGTTTTCATTATCATCCCTACTTTATACCCATGAGGACACCAAGGCCCAGCACAACTAACAGGGTGCCCAAATGTACACAGGTGGTTGAGAGCATCTCTGAGCCTAACTTACTCGTCAGGAAGTAGAAGAGCATGAGCCCTTGTGCAGAGAGTGTGAACTAATATAGCAGGCTGAGCCTGCTCTCCTTAGAATGGCCTGCTTAGAAGGCTGACCCTGGGGCATTTATGGAGGGTTCCCACTGTTCCCCGATAAGGACGGCCGTCTATGCCTAAAATGTGTTTGCAAGCAATATGGCTTTTCTTGTGAACTCTTGATGCAGCTCTACTTCAGCGTTGTTGGGGGAAGTAGAAGATGAAGCAGATTTGCTGCTTGGAGGAGGGACTGGTCCCCAAGAGTTCCTATGAAATGATTCGACCCTGTGTGTGTGGCCCCACATGGAAGACAGAGCCTGCACAGCGCCAGGTGAGACCCTTGGAGCCCTTCCATCAGCCCCACCATTACTATTTCTAACCCTCTGACAATTGTACTTTAGGACTGCCATCTTATGTAGAATGGCAAAATATTGCTAGCTATTTTGTCAACAAAGGAAGTATTTATTTCAAGAGGTTTTCCAGTTTTAAATAAGGTTGTGCGAGGGAGGACACTTTCCGTTCCTGTATTTTTAGGTTGATTCTCTGGGAAACGGACTGCACAGGCTCGCGGACCGGAAGGTGGCAAAAACAAACCCATAGCGGATGGGGGCCTTAGGGTTTTCTATTTTCGAGGGTAAAATGGAGGCTCAGAGAAAAGCAATTTCCTTGGTGTCTCACTGGAGGCCCATGGCACAGTGAGGGCTGGCTTCAGGTCTGGGCACAACATTCTCCCACTGCCACCCTCCTCCACCTGTGCCAGTGGAGACTGACCAGCCTTGTGTGTGACCACGGAGGTGAAGCAGGAAGTGGGGAAAATGTAGAGAAAGTGTTCAACAGTGGGGATCCCCTCCTACAAACTGGCCACAGGGTGTAAACATTCAGTTCCATCTAAGACCTGGTTGATGACTTATTTGAATTCAGCAGGGCTTCGGGGAAGGAGGGAAGGCAACTAAAGGCTTCTTGGTCACTTGTCGAAATCAGTGTATAGATGAACACGGGCTATCAGTGCCAAGAAAGAAAGAAAGAACCCAGTAAGCAGGTAATTGAATTCAAAAACACCAATTGGGGTTTAAAACATCTAAATGGTTCAGAGCAAAATGGGACTTGGGGCTTAAGTTACCTATATAACAAATTCCATCTCATAACTAGGTCATCTGGAATGATATTTCCTAAAACAGAGCTATTAATAGTAGGTATTCTGGGAAGAAAGATTGCTTTGGTCCATAAGTTTAGGTAACTTACTATTCAACCAAGTTGAATGGGTATCTTTACTGCAGAACTGGTCAGAGCCTTCTCATGTCCATTGTGAAACTCCAAGAAAAGATCAGAGTATAATATTCGTATACTATTATAGACTAGCATATATACACACGAGTACACCTATGTCAGGGGTGCCAAAAAATGTATGCAAGTGGACACTTTGGTCAACATTGCTCAAGCAGTAGTTCACCATAATCAGAAGTATCTGGACGCTGATGGTAACCACTCTGAGCAGCTCTTGTAATTGCAGAAGTCAAACGTGACTTGTATTCATCTTTTGTTATCAGTATATATTGAGTATTACAACTTTAATACAGTTTTCCTTTCTTGAAATGTGTATGCATGTTTTTGGCACCCTCTGCATATATCGTATGTATCTGTAGGGCGTATCCATATAAATACATATAATATTTATAGTACTATACATTATAGTTTACAGCATTGTCCAGACTTAGGCACCTGAAGATCCCTTTCCCCATGAAGCATCTTACGGGACCATCATTTCAGGGCCTACTTTGGGAAACACAGCTCCGGATTGTGTTACCCCTCCCCTAGACCAAAGAGAATATTTTAAGACAAAAAGATTGTTCTGTGAGGTGAAAGGTAAAGCTTAAGGGACAGGGGTAAGTCAGCCAGCCCAGTGTTCTAGACCAAGTGGCTGGGTCGTGAGCTGAGGGATGCAGATGTAGGGCTCAAGAAAGATGACTCTTCTGGTACTTTGGGGATTCTCTGACCCTGAGTATCTTGAAATCCAATACCCACACCTGGGCACCGTACTTGTGAGAGGACATTGTGACATGAATGTCAAGCCAGGGTAACCCTGAGCAATTGTAGACACCAGGGATAGTTGGCCTGGAAAGAAGGTTGGCCAGCACACCCTTAGCACTTTCCACAGTTCTCCAAAGTCCCCTCAATGCAAGCGTGCTTGCCATTTCCTCATGACCTCAAGGGAGGAACATGACCGTGACTTGGGGCTGGGTATTTCAGAGAGGCAGATTTCATCACTCACCTGTCCAGGGAGCTGTGTGTCAGCCTTGGGCAAGGTGGGCCTATAGCTGGTCAGCTCACCGTCCCACGGAAGCAGGGGCTGATGACCTCCTTTTGGGCCAGGGGGAAATGTACACTCTGGAGGAGAAGTGAATTCAAAGGTCTCTCCCAGCCCTGGGATTTTTGAGCCTAGGTAGTATTGACTGATGACAGATTCTCTAGTCCCCTCAGCTTCTAAATTCCACCCATCAAGTAGTCCATCACTTCTACCTACAAATGAATCTCACAGTCATCCACTTCTCTCCACCTCCACTGTCACTACCCTAGTCCAAGGGACCGTCATCTTCAACCCAGAGTCTGCAGTGCCTCTTAGCTGATCTCTCTGCTTCTACACTTGCCCTCTTTTATCCTGTTTTCCACAGTAGCCAGTAAGTTCAGACGCTTGTGAGAAGGGCAAACTCTTCACTGTGACCCACGAGCCCTCCCTGAGCTGGTCTGAGCCCACTGGCTGGTCTCACCTCCTCCCATCCTCCTTTTTGCTTACGATGCTTTAGCCACACTGGCCTGCCTCACACATACTGAGCTCTCACCGCCTGGTGGCATTTGCACTTGCTGTTCTCTGTCTGAAACACGGCTGCCCCTCCTCCAGCACATGCCTGGCTCCTTCTTATCCTTCAGGTTTTGCCTCAAATGTCACCTCCTCAAAGTTGCTTCTGTGGTCACCCTCTCTAGATTAACACAGCTTTCTGTCCCCATGGCCTCTACTTACTGTCTGTCTTTCACAGCACTTTGTCTCTTTCCTTCCTAGCATTTATGACAATCTGAAATATGGTTTTTAATTACCTGTAACCTGACCTGTCTCCCCCATCCACTCCTCCCATTTCCATCTAAAATCTAAGCTGCCTAGAGGCACAGACTTTGTTTTCTTCACGCTGGGTTCCCAGCTTGAACAGTACTTGGCAAATAGTAGGTACTAACAAATATTGGTCGAATCAATTAACGACCACTTTCTGTTTATGGGGGGTGGCAGGGCAAGGGGTGCTTTTGGTGGACTACGCTTTGATGAAGAATGCGAGTCACAGGGAATCTCCCTGGAACGCCCTGTCTGCACGTCCCCACTGTGGGCTGTACCCACCGTGATGTCCCCGTCTGCACCTACGCATCCAGTCTCAGCCAGCCCCGCCCAGTAACACTCTGGGGAGGGAGCCATGGTCCATCTAAGTTCTGGAGTGTTTCATCAGACCTGCACCAGGAGACAAAACTCTTTCCTAAGTGTGAGAATTGCTCAATACAGTATGAGGAAACCTTCCTCCCTGGAGGGCTTTTTAAGCACAGAGATTCTTGTCTTTCTGGGGCTGTTTTGAGCAGGCTTCTATCTGGAGATGGGGAGTGAGACAAGCTTGGGACTCAGATGACCTTAGCAGTTCCTCCCTGAGTCTGATGGCTCCATTCGTGTTGGACCTGGAGTTCCACTGCTGCTGTGCTGCCTGTCCCCTAAATTATCCACTTTGACGTCTTCCTCCCCACCTGGGTTCTGCATGTGCCAAGGCGCTGTGCACTGAGTCCACGGCTTGGATTAAGCAGCTTTGATCTCTGTTGAGCATCTCCGAATAATATCTTTGCTCTCAGCATCTGTGCCAATTCCCAAAATAGTTTAGCTCAGCCAAGCAGGAGGGGGGCTGGATTGCAAAGTATATTATAGGAGAGATTTAAAAAGAAAAGGCAGCTGCTAACAGTCAGGGGTGTGTGTGTTTGTGTGTGTGTGTGTGTGTGTGTGTGTGTGTGTGTGTGTGTGAATGTGGGCACTCAGGGTCCCTGGGAAATGATTACCATGCTGTCACCATGCCCCAGCCCTGTGTTCACAGTGGCTGCCTGCTGCGAGAGAGTGGGCAGCTTGCCGCAGTCAGCCCCTCGAGTCAGGTGGTCGTCCTGTTGCAGAAACAATAACTTCAAAGGCTTTTGCTTCTATTGACTTGGCTTTTGCTTGTTTTTAACAAAGACATTTGGAGACTGCGTGCCAGGTTGCATTCTGCGTGGTTGTCCATCTGGTGTGGGCCTCGGGTGTGTGCATGGAGGGGAATCACCATGTTTTTGAGAGATTGATCCTCTATGCAATTTCATGTATGGCACAGGATGGATGTGTCAGTGCTTCTAAATATGTGTGTTCTGTTTGGGCACAGGCTTGGCACGAAGGTGGTCTTTAACCATCTCCAAGTAGTTAAACACATAAATGTCTAAGTGGCAGTAAGGGGGTACTCTGTGTGTATGCACTGTAACACCGCTATGTATGTTCTCCCACAGCAGGGGTGACTGTGCTGCTGCCTGGGGGTGCATGTGTGCACATACACCCATGGAATGGCATGTTGGGGTGCTGCACGCACACACACACAGACACACACACACACACACACATATACACACACACATGTGCACATGGCTGTCTTTCTGTGGGTTGGAGTGTCTTAGAGAGGACGGTGTATGCACAAAGCAGAAGTATGTGTGTGTGGTTCCATTTGCATGGGATCACCTCCAGAAATGGATGCTGGGGAGAAGGTGTTGGATGACAGGGCATTTTGAACTGTAAATCTTCATTTTCTGCCTTTTGGGGCCCATCCCTGGAGAGCCTTGTCCTTTTCTGTAGCTCCCCTTCATTCACCAGCGGCAGAAAATCATCTCTGCTTGGGATCCTTTCTTCCTCCGTAGGAAGCATTCCTTGGTGTTGGGTGTCGCCGCAAGAAGGCCTTGTTGTTATGGTGGCCACAGGCCAGTGGCTGCGAATTGACGCCTCTAATATAACCCCTGTGGTGGGGCCTTTGTCCTGACGCTGAGGGAGGTAGGAACTGGGAGGCAGGCTGTGGTCTGACATTCCTTCTGATCCAGCCAGTCATGTGGTTTCTTCTGCTCGGAGGATCCCTCAGCTATGGGTCATGCGGCAGATGCGGAAGCCGGGCCCGGGCTGGAACCCTGAGAATAAAGCCCTGGAGAAAAGTAGCCTGTTTTCTAGGGCCATTGAGGGTCAGAGCCTGAAGGAAGAGGTCCAGAGCTGGCTGGGGTGTGGACGTCAGCTGGTTGGGTTTCAAGCTAACGAGAAAGTAAGTAGCAGAGCTGGGACCTCAAGTGTCTCAAATCGGGACAGATGGGCCATCGGGCCGGGGACGGCTATAATCAGAGCAGGGCGAGATGAACCAGTGTGCGTGTGGCCCAGGTGGGTCCTTGACTGAAGGTCGCTCCTCAGTGGTGCTCCTCAGTGGTGGTTGCCTGGAGCACCATATTGAAAAATCTCAGGCCAAGTACATTCTTATGGGGAAAGATGGTGGGTGGATTAGTTTCCTATTGCTGCTGTAACATAGTACAGAAATCGGTGGCTTCAAAGAACATAAATTTATTCCCTTCCAATTCTGGAGAGCAGAAGGCTAACACAGGTCTCATTGGGCTCAAATCAAGGTGTCAGGTGGGCTGCATTTCTTCTGGAGTCTCTAGGGGAGAGTGCATTTCCCTGCCCTTTTCAGTTTACAGAGGCTGATCATGACCCTTGGTGTGTGGCCCCTTCCTCCGTCTTCAAAGTGAGCAATGGCCAGCCCGGTCTTTCTCACAGTGCATCTTTCTGACACTGACTTGCCTGCTTCCCTCTCGTACTTTAAGGACCTTTGGTTTCATTGCCCCCCACCCCTCCACCAGATCATCCAGTGTCATCTCCCTGTCACAAGACCCTGAAATTAATCATACCTACAAAGTCCCTTTGTCATGGCACATGACATAGTCACAGATTTCAAAGGTTAGGATGTGGACAACTTTGGGGCACCAGAATTCTGCCTACCATACATACCACAGGTACAAATAGATTCGGAATGTCTGCCATGACCCTGATGAGAGTTTAGGGTGATAAGAGTGCCAGATATTCACCATCCCTAGTCTGGTAGCTAACTATTTGTAGCGTTAGATAAGGGACATCAACAGGCTGAAGAAGGATGAGAAGCAATGAGAATTGACATTTGTTGAGCCTATACTTACTATGTGCCAGGCACTTGCTGTATGATTCAAAGTCATGTCTCATTTCCTTATCCCCACAACTCTTTGGGTGACACAGGAACTGGTATTTTACAGTGGAAAACACTGAAGCCCAGATAGGCTAGGGGATTCAGCCAAAGTCACCCCGCTGGTAAAAGACAAAGTAGGAATTCAAAACCAAGTCTGACTCCGGAGTGACAACACGGCTGAGGCAGAAAACAGGGGCAGCTTCTGACGTGACTGTGATGTCCTTTCAAGTCGCATTGGCTGCCAGTGCAGTGGCGTTGCCCTGGATCGATGACAGTGCCTGACGCAGAGCTTTTCTCTGGAGCTGTGCCCATCTTGTGGATTATCCCCTGGCCTTGCGAGTAAGGTTGAGTGAGAGCCCAGGGCTGGGGGCTTTGGCCCCATCAGCAGAAATGCTAATGAGCTCCCAGCCAATGTTAAAAAATGCACGCCAAGCATCTGAGTGTGACTTTACGAGAACGTGGTTGGCGTGCCAATTGTCTTTCATTAACAACCTTGAGGGGCTGTAGAGTGAAGCTGGCTGAGAAGAAATGGAGGTGGCGGTGGGAGCTCGGTTTCTTTTAATACAAATATTCTGATCAGCACATCAGGACTGTTTGAAAGAGAGCAGGAGAGGCCCGGCAGGCTGGCTTCCTCCTGCTTTTTGTCTTTTGTGCAGAGAAATGTTGGGTAGCCACACGTGGCAAAAAATGATGTGGATTTATGACTGCATGTAGTGGTGGCCCTGTAGTGGTGTGTGCCACGTGCCCCAAACTGCTGGAGGTCAGAGGTCAGAAGGGACGATGGGCTTAGAGGATGTAGGGTATGGAGTCCGGGGACCTTCCCAGGGTGAGGTCACGATGGAGTGCATTTTAGGGTGAGGGTGCTGGCTGGAGACAGCTGCTAATAGACACACATTTAAAGGGCATCACATAACAATTTTCCAGTAGCATGTATGCTCAAGGCACCGTGGTAGGTGCTTTAAATAGAGAATTCTTTATCTTATCAACAACACCATGAGGTAGGTATTATTGATTTCCCCAATTTACAAGTACGAAAGATGAGGGCCCAACGAGGTTAAGTAACTGGCACAAAATCACACAACTTGACCATGGCAGAGCCAGGACTTGAACTCAGGTCTGACTTACTCTACAGCCCACGTCTCTGTAAGCACCGCACACCCTCCACCCCCAGTCTTGAGAATTCCTGAAGGATCTGCTGAAGGAAGCCCTGCCGACACCTTGATTCCAGAGTTCCAACCTACAGAATTGTGTGGCGATAAAAGTCTGTTGTCTTAAGCCTCCTAGTGTGTAGGCCTTTGTACTGCGTCCCTGGGAAACTCATATACCCACATGACCCAGAATTTCAATGCCTAGGTATTTCACCAAGAGAAATGAAAACATGGAGTTACGCAAAAGACTTGTTCACATATGATCCTAGCAGCTGTGTTCATGATCGCCCCGCACTAGAAACCATGAAATGTCCAACAGCAAGTAAATAAATATGCAAATTGTGGTATCATCGTACAATGTACAATGGAATACTGCCCAGTCATGAAAAGGAATGAACTACTAATACATGCACTAACGTAAATGAATCTCAAAAAACGTTATGCTGAGTGATAAGAGACACACAAAAAGACTACACACAGAATGATTCCATCTGTATAAAATGCTAGAAAAGACAAATTTAATCTTTAGTGACTGGAAGCAAAAAGTGGAGATCTGGGGTTGAGGGAAATATCTATATCTTGATTGTGGTGGTGCTGATAGAAGTGTCACATTTATAACACTTATTGAACTGCACAATTAAAATGGGTGCATTTTCTTCTACATAAATTCTTTCTCAATGAAGTTGACTTAAAAAGGGACAGTTATTTGCCTGGGGTCACACAGTTCTGACGGCCAAGACAGAATCTAAATCCCATCTTTTGAGTCTTTGTTCAAGGCAGCTCTTGGGGAAAAAAAAAACAAAACAAAACAAAGAAAACCCCACCAGGTTTTCTGTAGAAGCCATTAGGACTGCTGTACAGACTCTCTTGACACACTGTAAGAGCCTTTCTCTGGAAGGTATTCTTCACAGCTCATCTCCAGGGAGAATGTCTTTTCTCAAGGGTCCTATAAGAGCACAGAGATTAACTAAGAGTTTGACTGAAGCGTTTTCAACCTGCCAAGTCCCACGGGGAGAAGAGAGACCCAGGTGCACCTTCCTGTGGGAGGTAGGGACAGGGAATTCCGGGACCTGTACTTCACCGTGGGACCCATGATGTGGCATGTACACAGGACGTGCTCAAGGCACAGCCTTCACCACACACCCCAAGGCTACTGTGGCTGCAGACGTGCCCACTTGTCTGTGAGCTCCCGCCAAAGAGAGTGCCTCAGGGAAGTAGTACTGCCTAAAGGTCAAACCCCCCCTCACCTGTGCTTGCTGGGCCTCAATTTCCTCATCTGTAAAGGGAGCACATAGTGCTCACTTTGAAATTTTATTGTGAGAAACAAGTAAGATACTGTATGAAAAGCACTTAGCACAGTGTGGCATGAGGTGAAAGCTCAATGCGTGGGAAGTCGTTTTATCCTTTGAATGATTATTGCCAGTCCTGATTCACTTAAGAGCCTGTGAATGAGCCAAGTGAAAAATCAAGGCAGGTGGACCAGCTGGTCATCCACTTTGGCCTTCAGAGCAAAGACAGGGCAGATGGCAGCCGTGACAGATGGCATCTGTTTCTAAAAACCAATTCTGGCAAGATGGGTCACCACGCGTAACAGGATATGCTTTCCCTGATCTAAAAGGATGAATATCTGGTTAGGCCAGGTCCTCGAGGACCTGGGGTGCCAGGGTAAGGAGTTTGCATTGTATTCTGAGGATTGTCTTATACTGGTAGACCACAGTATATGCTGGAGCAAGGAGTGACCTGACAAAGGTGAATCTAGGACATGAACCAGTGACATGTCTGCAGAAGTGCTGACAAAGCAGGTCAAGGATCGGCAGTGAGGGAGTGTGTCTGGACCTTTCTCTGAATCAACCATGATTTGCAATGAGAAAGCAAGACTTCCCTCGGACCTGAGGCATCCTTGATCGAATCGGTTTGGGTTTGTGGACCATTATTGGTTTCCCCATCCTTTCTTTTTCTGCCTTTGGTCTCTTAACTTCCCAAGTAACACATGTGTAAAACAATCAGTAACATAGAAGTACACATGTGGTAGAAAGCAAAAAAGTGGTTTCAACCTCCAGGCCTGTCCCAAATGCCCTCCCCCCTGCCCAGAGGTGATGACTGTGACTAGTTCATGCATTTACAAGCAGCTACGTCCAGATACGACTGCAGAGCTCTTTTAGCATAAATGGAACCTTGCTTTCTCACTTGGCAGCTTTCCATGACAGTACATATAAAGACTCTTCTTTCCTTCTAATGCACGCAGAGTATTCTTGCATGGACTATAATTTCTTTAAGTAGCTCCCTGTTGATGGGTATTTAGGTTGTTTCCACCTTTTTCGAGACTACAAAGCACTGGTTTTTGTTTGCAAAGCTCCAGGGAAGGCAGAAGGCTGCCCAGCATTGAACTCTAGCTCTGCATAGGTTCTCAGTCAGCATCCTTTGACTAAGCTCCCCTTAGGGCTCCCCCTTCATCTCAGCGTCTCTTGCCCTCGACCTTAATAACATGTGACACTTGGCACAAGAGCCACGGAGGAGCTTTGCTCTGTCTCTGATGCGCTGTGTTTCTTTAAGTGCTCTTGTTAATGTTTCATGATGGAAGCTGGTGAAACCTGGGAGATGCACCAGCCAGGATCTTAAAGGCTCTGCTCGCACTAACTTAATGTATTCATGTATTCAGTGTGACAGTAAAGGGAAGAAGAAGCCCTGTGAATGCAGAGGCGGGCTTCGGAAGGAGGTAGAGCAGGACAAGCTGGGAGGAGACTAACATTTAGTAGGCTGCTCCTAAGTGCCAGGCGTTTTACATCCGTGCACTTATGAAAGCCCCTCACGCACCTGGGTCCTCGCTATTAATAGCCTCATTTTGCAGATGAGAAAACTAAGGTGAAGCCACTTGCCCAAAGACATGCAGGCAGGCAGAGCTGGGATTCCAACACAGATGTTCCTGGCCTCAAAGTGCAGGCTCTTTCCACCCAACTCCGCTACCTGATTGCTGTGTGATTGGAAGACACCAGAGATAATGAAGCATGGCAATAATAACTAACACTCATTGGGGTGCTTATCATGTGCCAGGCACCATGCTAAGCTCATGATGCATATGAACACATTTATAGTCCTGTGAGGTAGCACATCACTGTTATACCCATTTTCCAGACAGGACCACAAGGCTTAGAGAGCTTCCGTGACTTGCCTGTTGCCTGTGGTAACACAGTCCTAGCTGGCAGGTCTGGGGCTTGAATCTGAGCAGACTGACTTCAGAACCCTGAGCAGAGCCACTGTGCTTCCGACTTTTTGCCTGGATGACCTGAAAGGATAGAATGTTAGAGCTGTCCGTGAAAATCAAACAGCCGCCTGGCACTCTGCTCCTCTGGTTGGAGAAGGAAGATTGTCCAGTGGCTCTCTTGATTTCCAAGGAGTCAGGTGGCTGATGGAGGCAGGGGGATCACTTGGAGGGCATTTGTCTTGAGAAGACCCATCTGTGCAGAGGCTCAGCGTGGTCAGTGGGCTTTGTTCCACTATGGTTATCTCACATCACAGCTGCAAGCTAAGTTTCTCTCTCCATAGCAAACCGAAACGACAAAATGCAGAACACTGAGTGACAGTGCATGGCAGCCTCCATTTCCAGAGAGAATGCCTGCAGGAAGAGCTGCAGGGTTCATTCTCAGCTACGAGGGCCCGTCCCCTGTCTCACAAGGGAATCCATCTCACTTGTTTTCATGGAGCTTCACACTGTACTAGACTCCCTAGCTCAGCATTTATTTGGCAGAGAGACCAGCAAATGCAAAACCCCTGGCACTGGAGGCAGCATGGGGCATCTGAGAAACAGAACAAAGGCCACTGTGGTCAAGTACCGCGAGTGAGGGAGAGATGCACAGACACGAGGTTGAGGAAGGACCCCGGAGCCAGATCATGCTGAGACGTGCAGGTCATGTTAAAACTTCAGATTTCACTCCGTGTTTGAAGGGAAGACACTGGGAAGGGTTTTGAGTAGGAGAGTGAATTGATTTATGTTTTTATACCCCTCCTGCAGGGGAGTAAGTGGGAAAGAGTGGACCCTTGTTAGAGGCTGAAGGCTTCTCAGTGTGGCCCGGGGACATGGCAACACCCACATCATCTGGAACAGGCTAAAAACGCAGACCCTCAGGCGTCAGACTCGGCATCCAGCACTGAGAGAGATGATGGTCACCTGACAAAGGTGGTGATGGTGGAGAAGCTAAGAAGTGATCGGGTTCAAGATATATTTGAAGGGCAGAGCTGACAGTGTTTGGATGCGGAGTGTGACAGACAGAAAAATTAAGGCTCTCACCTGGGTTTTCAGTCTGAGCAACTGAGTGAATGGAGGCACCATTTGCTCCGCTGGACATGCTATGGAGGGGAAGGCCTGTGGCGAGGTGGGCGGGGGGGGGGAAGGAAGGAGGAACAAGCAGAGACACTCTGTTTGTCTGTGATGCATTTGAGACACTCTCTAGACATCCAGCTGGTGCTGTTGAGTGGGAAGTTAGCTCTATAGATTCAGAGTTGAGGAGAGAGGTCTGGGCTGGGGATATAAATCTGAGTATTAAAATCCATGGGAACTTCTAACAAGTATGAATAGAGAAAAGTAAAGCCAAGGGCTCAACCTGGCCCTCCAATATTTAGAATTCAAAAAAGCAGGAGAGTCTAGCACAGATTAGGAAGGCTATAATGATGGCCACTCCTTTTTGAGACTATAATTTAAGGCAGGTACATGGTTTTTGTTTGTTTGTATTTGCACATCTAATACATGGGGGGAGTGTGGCTCAGGAAGTGTAGGTATATAGCTGAGGATCTGAACTCAAGACAACTGTCAATGCCTATGCTCTTTTGATTAGGCCACATCTGGGGGCTGATTTTCAAGTGGGTTCTGTATGTTAGGGAAACGTGCCGATATCGGAGTTGTTGTCTATTCCTCACTGTCCTTGTGCTGCCCACTTCCTAAGGGTCTCTGAAAGCACTCCAGCCCTGTATCCTGAGAGGGCCAGGCCCACTTGGGTTAGTGATAGCAGACAGGGTGGGAGTGCCTTGAGTGAAACACTGAGCTAATGTTCCTTACCCACCAAGCAAAGTTCGTCTTCTGCCCTGGGGCTCCAGAGCCCTGTGGAGGCAGTAAGTGGGTCAGGGAGGCATGAGGAAGATCTGGGTGTCCTGAGAGAATGCGACAAGCAATAGGTCCAAGCAACAAGACCTCACCAGGAAGAGGAATCTGGGGTGATGGAGGGGAGCAGGTTTCTGGACATATCATCAGATCAGGGACAGAGGCACAGGGTGATAGAAACAAAGTATTAGATCTGGAACACAGGTGGGGACTTGGGCTGGGGACTACAGCACAAAATCAGGCATTATTAATAATGAAAGCTACTATTTATCAAGCACTTTCTGTGTACCAGACACTGCACTGAGGACTTCTATATGTACTACTGACATTTAATCCCCAACAACAACAGATTTACTTTGTGCTAGGCGTTCTAGATTTATGAACTCAATTTTCACAACTCTGTGAGGCAGGTGCTATTATTCATTTTACAACTTAAGAAACTGAAGCACAGAGAGGTTAAGTAACTTGCCCAAGGTCACAGCTAATAAGTGGCAGAACCAGGATTTTGAACCCAGGCTGTCTGACTCCAGAGTTTAGGCTTCTAAACTCTAAACTCTACAGTGAGAACTTTACCCATAGAAACCTCATTTAATCATCATGACAACTGTATTATCTCCATGATTGTCTCTACTTTACAGGTGAGGAAAGTGAGTCTTAGGTTATATGATTTATTTAAGGTCACATAGCTGGAAGGTAGGGGAGATGGATTACAGACCGCAAAGTCCAAACTTTGAACCACCAGCATAGCACCAGATCCATGCCACCTGGCCAAAGATGGAGCTGGCAAAGAGGGAGCTTTGTGCCAAGCCCTTTGAGTGTGGAAGTCAAGCCCCTTAAATCTCTTTTACTGAGGATCAGATGGGCTGCAGACTTGGATGAGCGAGCCCAGCAGTGTGCCGGTGCAGGCTCTTGCTGACTGACAAGAGCTAATTGCATGCGTTTCTTCCCAACTCTTCATTCACTGACATCACACTGATTGCTTGAAATCAGCTGCAGCGGGAGTGTTCACACCATGGAAATCAGCCAGTGCTGCAAATCAGGCATTGTTTTACTCCACTGATTAGACTGGAGCTGACTTTTAGAATCAAGTGCTTCGTTCGGGGCCAGAGAAAGGTTATGGAGTCACGAAACCTGGGACATCTCTCCTCTGGTCCTGAGGGAGATGGAAATCAGCAAAAACATTCTACAAATGCATGCTTGGCAGCTCAAGTGTGCTCCATTGTCATAATGTTAGGCCCTGGAAATATATCGGTGACTTCAATAGACATGTCCCTGATTTTGTGAAGCTTAGAGTCCAGTGAGGAAGACGGATAGCAAAAAGAAAAAGAAATGTAAGTGTACAATATCAAGTTATGATACTATGAAGGAAACAGAGGAAAATCTAGTAGTCTAAGGAGTCAAGGAAGGTGACTGTAAAGAATCGATGTTTAAACCAGAGGCCTCTGGGATGAAAAGGAGCCTGCGAGTCCCAGGTAGACAGAAGAATGTGTGTGAAGGCCCAGTGCTGGGGAGAAGCCTGGCAAATGTTGGAGGCCAGTTTATGCAGAGTGGGTGGTGGGCAGGGGAGAAAAGGAGCCTACGACGTGGCCAGATGGTGTCTGGCCTTGTGGGTCATGGGAAAGGGCTTGGTGTAATGGGAAGCTATCGTAGAAGGGCTTTAAGTGGGAGTTGGCAGAGGGGAAGTGACACGCTCCGATTTCTGATGAGGCAAGGTGACTTTGGCTTGTGTATGGAAAGTACACTGGGAGGAGAGTGGTCAGAGTAGAAGCAGGGCCATCGCTTAAGAGGAAATTGCAGGAATTCAGGCAAAAGATGATGGTGGCCTGGACTCTACAGACACACATTTGAATCTAGTTAGGAGGCAGAATCAACAAGACAAAGCTGATGGATTGAGATGAGCTGCAAGGCAAGACAGAGGGCGGGCGAATCAAGGATGACTCAGTTTCCTTGAGACCCTGAAGACAAGAGGCCCGAACCAGACTTACTGACTTAAAATTCTGACCCTACCTCTTACTAGCAGTGTAGCCCTGAGCACGTGACTCCATTTTTGAGAGCCTTAGTTTCCCCGTCAGTAAAATGGAGTCCTTATTCCATAGGGTTCTTGTGAGGTTTCAGTGAGTGATTCTGTATAAAGTGCTTAGGATAATAACCTAAGTATAGTGAAAAAGCATAATCACGATTATTATTATTAGCCCATTGATGATTTCTCTGCCTGCCATTAAGACATGAAGCTTTTCAAGGCAAGCAACTTTTGTGTGGAAAGAAAATGTTCTGGAGAGGAGTACCGCAGGCCTCCCTTTGTCTCTGTGTTTGCGTTTTCTTCCCCAGCATGCGTTTGGCAGGCAGAGCTGTTCAAAGTAAACACAGGTTCAGTGCCCCAGAAAATATGAGGGTAGGTAGTGCAGCAAAGACTAGACAAACATCACTGGGACAGGAGGAAGCAGGCTTGCTTTGTGCTGACCTCACCAGGCCACCGCGTCCTCTCAGGGGCTGCTCCAGCAGGGCTGGTCCTCCTCTGTGGGTGGGGCCTCCAACAGGAAGCCCCATCACCTGTGCTGTCTGGTCTCTTTTTCTGGTGTGGTTTGGGATGAGTCACCAGGCTCACTCACCACTTCCTCGCCTGGACTTTATGATTCACAGGCTCGTGAACTTGACATCCAGGCGGCAACAAGAGGTGGGGTCTTGCAGAAAGCAGGTGGTACTAGCTCTGTCATGAGTAATTGGAGGTCTGCAGGGCACCGTAGAGGAAGGGAAGGCAAGCGTATGGGGTGGAGCCCGCAGATCCGAGCAGAAGCTGGAGATTGCCCAACCACCTCCAGCTTTGGAAACCTGACTCAGGGTGTCTCTACCCTTCTGACCCCATGTCCCACCAGCCTGGAAGATTTGGACAAGGTGTATTTGTAAAAGTGATAGGTAACTCGGTTCTCTTTCTAAATACAAAACTTCAATATGGAATATAATTTCTAAACCACATACGTCTGCCTCTCGAGATTCCGATATGAGCAGGAGGATGGTTTGGGCCCAGTACAGAATGGTGAGTTGCCCTTCTAATTATAGTAGTAGTAATAATAATAGCCTTTTTCTGTGTAAACAGTGCTAACAATTGAGGGGAAATGGAGCTTTTGTGCTGTGTCCCTCTCTTTTTTAATTGTGGTGACATATACATAACATGAAATTTACCATTTTACCCATTTTTAAAGTGTACAGTTCAGTGGCAGTAAGTACATTCACTTTGTGGGACAGCCATCAGCACCATCCATCTCCAGGACTTTTTTATTTTCTTAAACTGACACTCTGTACCCATTAAACAATAAACTTTCTACCCCCTGCCCCCCACCCCAGCACCGAGCAACCACCCTTCTATTTTCTGTCTCCCTTAATTCAGGTGCTCTAAATACCTTATATTAGGGCAGTCATACAATATTTGTCCTTTCGTGTCTGGCTCATTTCACTTAGCACAATGTCTTCAAGGTTCATCCATGCTGCAGCCTCTGTCAAAACTTCATTCCTTTTTAAGGCTGAATAATGTCCCATTGCATGGATATACCACATTTTGTTCACCCATCCATCTGTTTGTGAATACTTGGATTGCTTCCCCTTTTTGTGTATCGTTGCCATGTCACTACTGATACTAGTTTCGATGAAATGATTCAAAGTTAAAAATAGCATAATAATAAAAGGCATTGGTATCTTCTGTTCATACGGTGTTTTTAACTTGTCAGAAGGCTTTTGAAACTAAGGTGTGA
The DNA here is from genome assembly GCF_004115265.2 of Rhinolophus ferrumequinum. Taxonomy (NCBI): domain Eukaryota; kingdom Metazoa; phylum Chordata; class Mammalia; order Chiroptera; family Rhinolophidae; genus Rhinolophus; species Rhinolophus ferrumequinum. Next base: position 34,622,596 of record NC_046294.1, on the reverse strand, counting down.
AGGTAAAACTAGGAGTCTTAAGGCCAGGCAGACCTGGATGGTAATCCTGACTGGGTCCTCTTGCTAGTTGTGTGATTGGGGACAAGTGCCCTAAATGTACTGTGTCTCAGTGTCCTTATGTGAGGAGAAGTGAGTATATTATGCCCAGTGTAGATGGTTATTATGATATTAAATAAGAACGAGTATGAGTGTTGAGCAGATTCTGACACTTAGTACTCAGTGGATTTCATCGTTAATTTTGTGTTACTTCATGGTATCCATCCGATTCAAATGAGAATCAGTGGTTAGCTAGGACATGGGACATTTGTCTCATATAACAGAAAAGGAACTAAGGCACTCAATGAATTAACGGCAAAGATCAGATGGGAACCTAGGTCTCCGGACTTCCAGGTAAGGGAGGGTCAGGGAGCAAATCACATTTAATTTAAATGCTAACTCCCATCAATTTCCACTCTGCTCATGTCACATTGTCTGGGTTGGAAACACAGTCTCTTTCACACAAGACGATGTGTGTATGTATGGAGTACACTAAAGATTTGCTGGCGAGACAAAAAGGGGATATGTATTTCAGAAATGCATGTATTTTTATATTGAATATTAGATTCTGTGTGTGTGTGTGTGCGCGCGCGTGTATGTGTGTGTGTGCGTGCGCATGTGTATGTGTGTGCGCGTGTGTGTGTGTGTGTGTGTGAGAGAGAGATGAATAAACATAACAAAAGCTGGTGTGTATGGGGTACTTGTTATATGGGAGGCATTGTGCTAAGCACTTTATATACATTATTTGCTTTGATTGTTGCTATGTCCAATTTACAAATAAAGCTGAGGCTTAGAGAGGGTAAGAAACACATTTGAGGATACACAGCTGGGAATTGAACTCAGGTTGTCTGACTCCAGAGCCTGTCATCCAAACCACTACTGTGGTCCCCTGCCTCTGACTCCTGACGGTTTGGATTTTTCGTGATCTGCCTCACAGGATAGCACCCCAGCCCCTACCGTCCTAGTAATATATTCTTTTCTCTTCCCACTGGCCTTTCTTATCCTCACCCCCTTCCTTCCTGAGGAGCATGGAAACTCCAATATTTTCTCCCTCTATTATTCAACAATTCAGTGTCCCCGACCCTTTGCTCCCCACCTTCTCTTATAGCTCAGATTCCATCCAAGTTCTCAGCAGAACAAAACACCTTGTGCATAATGACATCCACACGCCTTTGATGTTAGCGTATGGACTCGATTTATAATCCCATGTTTTCTGCTATAAGGCAAGGATGACAAGTGTGTGGCATGTGGCTGCCACTCCCCACTCCCATACCCATGGCAGCCATCACTAATTAATGACAGCTCTCCTTTCTGCAGAACCCAGATGCATCTTCGTATTCACAGCACAGAGCTCCAGGAATGTCACTGCCACTTGATCTAGTCTGTTCCATGAAATGAAACCTTCTTCCTCCCCTCCCACAGGGTAAGGCCGTGACTGTATAGGAAAGGGACCAGACTGCCCTTCCAGGGAGAAGGCGATCCCCAGTCTGAATCACTGGAGGGGACCAGACTTGAAAGGTGGGCCTTCAACCTGCCCTTAACTCCTTCTCTGAACCTCACTCTTTTAGCCTAGACACTCGTGTGAAGGATCTTTTGTCTGGGAGGAGAAAGTTGACACTTTGTCACATGGATGCAGGTCCTACAGCTGGGCAAGGAGGCAACTACTGGGGATTCCAAACTGAAGACAAACCAGATTTGCCACTTTCTTGGCACTGCCTGTGTTTTCCTATTGCTGCCCTGGAGCCTCTAGGAGTCACGTTGCCTGTCCCAGCCCTGTTATGACTGGTCTACAGGATATTAATGTAGAGGTCATGCGTCTAAGCTTAATTTAGAGCCATTTAGAGAAGCACCTCCAACCCCAAGCCAATATGATGGTTACGAGGTTGACCAGAGAAATGCATCTCCCAGAGTAGGAGAAATGAGTCTGCCATCCTTAGAGCTTCTGGTAAGCTTTGTAAATGGGGGAGTTATGGAACTCTAAATCTCAGTAGAAAGAGAAAGCTAATATCACTCCAATCTAGAGCCTCAGCCTGCTTGAGTTTGAACCAGTAGCTACATTCCCGAGGGCTTCAAGAGGCCAGGAAGCCCTTGCCATGAAGGGGAATATTGAGCTCCCCTTGCCTAAGGAAGGAGAAGGGATGGATGAACATTCATTGAGGACCTACTATGTCCTTGCAATGTGTAAGATATACTTGTATCTATTCTCATGTGCAACCTCAGAGCAGTTATATGAGAGAGAGAGATTATCGCTACCTCACAGAACAAAAACCCAGAACTCAAATTAAGTAACTTGCTCAAGTCACACATCTAGTGAGTAGTGGAACTAGAATTCAGATCTAGGTGTTGTGAAATTTGAAAGCCAAGGAGCTTGTCACCTGTGCTATATTTCGTGCCTGTGTTTGTGTGTGTGTGTGTGTGTGTGTGGTTGGGGAGGTAGCCCTAGGCTTAAGAGGCTAAGCTAAAAGTCTGAGCAGAGAGAAAGCAGTTGCGGAGACCAACACCAAGTTGAGAACAGAAAGACCACTTAACAAAACCAAAAAAGTAAGAGGCATGCTTGCACCTACTCCAGGGACAGCAGCTCCTACATGTCCTGTGGCTCCTGGAACCATCAGGGCAGAAGACAACCAGCCAGGGTCCTCTTTTCCTTCCCAGCTCACTGTTACCCAGCAGTCCTTTCAGGCCTCTGGAGCGGATGCTATTTCTGAGGCTGAGACGCAGACGCAGACGGCGCATGGCGGAGGGGCTGGCTGCCTGACATCCCTGCGCTCGGCTTCCTACAGCTCATGAGCCTCTCCTCCTCCGCACGACAGCTCCGTTCAGGAATCCCAACCCAGGAAAAGCCGTGTGGCGTATTCTTTCTGAGGAAGTGGCTCTTCTATAGAATGGAGATAATAACATTTACCTGGAAGAGTTGTTTCTCATATTAAAATCAATCTGTGTAAAAGCCTCAAGAGATTATAGACACTCAGTCACCATTACTATTATTATCCCCTGGTTTCTGATTCATAAGATATAGATTTGAGGCAAACATGTGTCAAACTGCTCACCATCAAGATTACGTATCATCTTCTCTTGGAAGAGCAGAAAAGCATGATAGAATCAATTTAATAATGAAATATTGGCAGTGTTCTTATCATTCTTCTTACAAAGAACTGTTGTAATCAACCAAAGTATTAAATGTGACTATGATATTTATGATCAGTTACATCCATAATTGAAAGTTATTTCATTCTGGGATTATGAAGCATAATATAATTTCAGAGAATGAAATCGCATGGTCACCATCGTTACCCCTCATTGTCAATCATGATCATTCCAAAACCTCAGGCCCTGGGGCCCTTCCCATTGCTGTTCGCAAATTACCCACAGGCCTCCAAAGAGGTATTCTAAATCCCCTTTTGCAAATAAAATAAAACTCAGCTTCCAAGACGTTAAACAATTGTACGAGTTCAAATGGCAAAGTTTCAGGGTCAGAATTTGAACCTGGTTGTCTCTGGTTTTAAAGTCTCGTGCTCTTTCCACTGTATCCGCCGGCTTCCAGTACGTCGCATGTTTTTTCCTCCACTGGCTCTATCAGTAGGGATTCTGATTCAGTTGGCCTGGTGTGGGGCCCAGCACATAGAAGGGAAGCCAGATGCCCTTCCATCAGTATCTGGGATGGTGTAGAATGGCAACAGTCATTCTTCAACAGTGACAGAAGCCAACTGTCACTCTTGGTACCATCATACTCCCTACCTGGCTCGGTGGTCTTCATAGCGCCTCCTCCGGCAGCCTGTATGCAGCTGAGAAAAACCACCACCCACGTATCTCTACCGTCAAGGGATATTTGGGGCGGTGGCCTCGTGCGCAGGTGGCTGAGCCCTGGCTGTGTGCTTGCCCCTATAGCAGAGCAGGCTCCCACGCAGCTTGAAGAACTGCAAAGTTCTGATGTGGACTCAGGGGGCGCTGATGGCTCAGTCTGAGGTGGTGCTTCTCTCCCTGTCCTGGCTTCCTCCTCTCCGTACTTCTTTTAGTTCCTAGACTCTGCCATGCTCTTTCCCAGCTCAGGACCTTCACACACGCTGGCCTGGAACCCTCTTCTTGCTCACGCCATCGCTCTTCTTCCACCTCCACCTCATCCAGTGTAATGAGATTCCACCCTGGCCTTGCATGAGAATAATTTGCGGAGGTTAAAAAAAAAAAAAAAGATGCTCAGGCCTCACCCAGACAAATTGAGTCCCAATTTCTGGAGGTGAGGGCCTGTCACCAGTATTTTTCTAGCATTCTCCAGGGTTTCACATGCAACCAGTATTGAAAATGGCTGATTCTGGCTAGTTCCAACTTGATTCAAATGTCACTTCCTCCAGAAGTCCTTTTCTAGCCTCCTTCCCACACCACCCCACTCACCCACCTGCTGGACTAGACTCAGTCCCTCTGCTGCCTGTTCTACTGTCAGTCCCCCAAGGAACTCTTAGGTCTTGGGCATAGTGACTGGTCTACTGTGTTCGTTGGCCGGTCCTCAGAGCCAGGGCCTTGCACACAGGATGTGCTCATTCTGCTTTGCTGGCTGATAGAAGGGGACCAAACAGATATCCCCAAATTCCACAGCTCTGCACTGATCCCTGCTCTATACTGGGTTCTAGGACTTAACTCCCAGTAAGCTGTCGCCCCTGACTTTGAGATACTCATAGTCAGGCAGGGAAGGCAGATGCATGAAAACACAATTACAGTGTGGTGTGTGACAGATGAAAGGTTGGCAACTTCTTCATGCCTGAGGGCAGCAGTCAGATAGCCAATACTTGTGCGTGTGCTACGGAGGCACCAGGAGGCAGGCAGAGAGTGCAGATAAGGAGGCAGCTCGGTTGGTGGGTTGTCGGGCCCAGTGCTGGGCCCGAGGGTCTGGGGGAGGGACCATCCTGGATCCCCTGTGCCCAGCACAGGACCTAGAACATGCTCGGTGCTTGTTAAGAGCTTGTTGAATGAATCGATGAATAAGTGACTGAATGAGGCAAGTTGATGTCGTGTCCCTGAGGAACTGGAGAACTCACTGGACATGTATCGATGTGTGTTTATAGATTTCTTTGCCATGAGATTAGCTCAAAGTACACTGTTTGTAAAGCAGTGACCCATGGCTTCGGGCCCGGAGCAGTGTCATGGTTAAAAGAACACAGATCAGAAGCCAAAAGGAATTTCAACATGATTCAAGTTCTTTATTTGTGTTTCTCAACACTGAAAGGGACTTAAAATCCCGTCACACATCTCAAGGTGTTTGGTTGGTTTTTGTTTGTTTGTTTGTTTTGTACTATTAGTTTCAGGTGTACAAAACAACATAGTGATTAGACATTTACACACCTCACAAAGTGATAACCCCAACAAGTCTACTACCATCTGACACCATATGTAGTTATTACAATACCATTGACTATATTCCCTATACTGTACTTTATATTCTGTGACTGTATATATATATATACATATATATATATATATATATATATATATATATAGTGTGTGTGTGTGTGTATATATATACACGCTATATACGCATATATATATACTTAATTATAGTTGACATTAATACTATTTTATATTAGTTTCAGGTGTACAGCTTAGTAGCTAGGCATTTATGTAATTTACCGAAGTCATCCCCCCCAATCTGATAAATCTAGTACCCATCTGACACCATACATAGTTTTTACAATATTATTGACTATATTTCCTATACTGTATTTCACATCCCGTGACTATTTTGTAACTACCAATTTGTATTTAATCCCTTCACCTTTCTCACCCACCTCCAAGCCCCACTCCCTTCTAGCAACCACCGGTTTGTTCTCTGGATCTATGAATCTAGTTCTGCTTTTGTTGGTTCGTTTATTCTGTGCTTTGGAGTCCACATATAAATGAGCACGTATGGTACTTGTCTTTCTCCATCTAACTTATTTCACTTAGCATAATACCCTCTAGGTCCATCCATACTGTTGCAAATGGTTCAAGGTGTTTGCTTGTTTTCTTCCAGCACTTCCATCCACTGCCCTAATACCTCTCAGTTCCCTTGGAGCGTGTTTTAGCCAAAGCCTCCCAAATACCCCCAGCCCGGGCCCACAGGCCACTGAACATCTATTCTTCCTACTTTCCCAGGCCCAAGAAGACACCTCTGGGGAGGACAACGGACAGAGAAAGAGAGAATCTGAGTGGACAGAGCAGGGAGGCACATGTTTTGGAGGGTATCAAAGAGAACAGTTTTATCACATATAAATAAGTTCTACACTTCCCATATAAAATGCTATTTCCATCAGTGGCCTTCAAAAATAACCTTGGGTTCTACAGCCCAGTAATTTGAAGTGTGTTTGCAGCTCAGTGATGATCTCGCCTCATCCCAGTGCAGGGTGGGATTGCTCTCTTTCCCTCTCTCCTCATTCAGGCCCTGACTCACCCCTTTCAAAGCTGACGTGAGGAGGGGACTTCGAGCCACCTTGCCCTGGTGCCAAATCTGTGGCTGCCCAGAATTCAAGCTCTTTCTCATCAATGCATCTACTTGTAGAATCAGGGAGGAGACTACGGGCTCCCTGGCTCTCTCCCCAGGGCACTAGTACAGGTTTCCGTGGAGGCAGAACCTTGTAAATGAGAAGAATGTCCTGTTTAAACTCTTATCAAGTGATTCCCTCTGTAGTGCAGGCCTATGGGAGACAAGTAGGACACCTTGGGTTTTCATTTATTGTCTGTCCTCTTGGGCTGTCAGTAAAATGGAGGGTGAGCAAATGGATGGATGGGCGAGTGGAGGGATGGACAAGTGACTTCTGCAAAGCGAGCTCCACAGCCCATCCCACAGGCTCCAGACATGTCAGACCCTTACATACACTGTCATCCCCTTGGACTCATCAGCTCCATTTCATCTCACTTTCTTCTTCCTAAGCTCAGATAACCTTTTTCCTTCCTTCTTTCCTTCCTTCCTCCCTTCTTTCCCTCACTCATTCGTTTAAAATGGCTCCACCACTTGCTTGCTGTATAGCCTTGGGCAAGTTACTTTCCCTCTCTCTGGGCCTCAGTGTTAACATCTGTAAACTGGGGATAACCATAGCACCTGTCTCAGGAGTCTTGGGATGATAGAAGGAATACATACATGTACAGCAAGCACAATGCTTGGTGCACAGTGTACTCTGTATCAGTGCTAAGTATACAGATTATCTATTAAGTGCCAGGCATTGGGCGCCAAGCCACACACAGCCTTTGTCTTCTTCCTCCACTGGTGATATCCTGCCTGTGATGAAGCTCAGTCTTGTAAACAGGGGCTTTGAGCCAGAGGCACCTGGCTGAGTGGTTTGAGCTTGGTTAACGGGGTCCTACCCTATCCGGTTCCCTTTTCTCTTAGTAAATTCTACATCTTTCAATACTTTTTTAGGGCCAGGTGCCCATAGTGGACCCAGCTTGCCCAGGATGGCCCACAGCGGCCCACTCCTTTCTCCCTTGTCCTGGGTGATGCTCAGTCGGTCAGACCTGGCATCCCACTTGACCTCCAGATTTCAAGTTTCTCTACAGTGCTAATGAAATCATACCACTCATTGCATGTGACCACTGATGCGCTCAGGAGGAAGTCCTTATACTGTCAGCTGGCCGTGAACTCCCCCATGATCTGGCTCCTGCCCACGCAGGTCAGGGGTTCTGGCCCCTCCTGCTCATGCCCACCTTGCCGTCTATGACCCAGCCTCTCTGAACCTCAGAGCCTTGGATGTGCACACTCACTCTGTCTGGCTTCTGCTAGCACATGTGTTCCCTCTGCCTGGAACGCTCTCTACCCTCACCTCCATTCTCACCTCCGGTAACTCTCCTCGATCCGTTAGATCTCTGCTGAGGCCTCAGCTCCTCTAGCAAGTCCCAGGCCCTCTCCTCCTTCCCTAACCCTGAACTCACTGAGCAATCTTGGCCTTGTTGACCTGCCTACAGGCTCTGGGAAGAAGCCTAAGGCCTCTCCTCTCCACCGCGGTGTCCCCAGTATCTCTGCTGGGTCTCCATGTGGTGCGAGCTCTATTCGTGCCTGTGGAATGAGGCACTTGCCTTTGCAGTAAGCAGGTAGCCCAGTGGACAGGGGACAGTGCGCTCTGTCGTATTTCAAGAAGGCTGCGGCTGCACTGCCCTCCTCACCCCAGGCTTCCCGCAGCCTTGCACTGTGGGTGTCTGTGATCCTCAGGGGCTAGGCCAGCAGAAAGGGACTGCTGACCCAGCATCTCTCTGACTCACAGGGCAGAGGAGGGAGGAGGCAAGCGCTAATTGTTTGTTCCCTCTGCACCCAAAGAAAGGCCCAGCCTTTGAAGATGAAGCTGGGCCACAGAGTGGATGGGAGTGGCCAGTGAGGTGATGCCATGGCTGCGGGCATCTCTGAGCCCACAGGAAATTATTAATAAAGAAATAACAACCGCCACGCACTTTGTGTGGATAAGTAATGACACCCTGTCTTCTTGGACGGCCTGGCCTAAGCACTTCCCAGCCACCATCTGGTTCATCCTGCCCCCTTGGAATGCCATGGCAGCTAATGGACGAGCCCAGTGTGTCATTCCAGCCCTCAGCCCCAACCCAGTGCGGCCCACCTGGCTAGGCCAGCCCTCTTGGACCCTCTCCTCCAAGCCCCTGCTGTGCTAAGAGTCGGGAACTCCTCTAGTCGAAAAATGGCAAGTAGATTACATCTCCTGCTTCAACTCCAAATGGGCCGAGGGGGCTGGAGCTTGGGTTGAGAGGCATTTTGAAGCTACATCTAAGTCTATCATAAAAGAGAGTGGTGATCGATTTGTGCTGTTTGCTATGTATCTCTGATTTAGTTCTTGCAATTGGCGTTAGACTGTTTACTCTTGTTCTTGTCTCCCCAACAACTTGTGTGTGCTTTAAAAACTTACAAATAACAACCACTCTCTAGCACATATGTGCATGTGCACACATATCCCTTCATAACTGAGGGTGTGATTTCTTAGGTACTGTCTTCTTTATACAGGGCCTCTTGTTTCATTTAGTTTTTGTTCCTATCCTTCAGCTGGACTACCTCTTACGTATGGTGACTTTGGAAATCCTACTCACCTTTTGAACTCCGCTCCCTCCATAAAATCTCCTCTCTCTAACACCCCTGGTCCAATGACATGCTGGCATTATTCCTTTCTCCCCGGTTCCCTAAGGCTTCTGTCTTCTCCTGCAGCTCCTTGGGGTCAGAATGAACCCCACTCATCCCAGTAGCTCCACTGGCCCACCTGCCCCTCAAGACTTAGTTTCAACAGTTTACAGCAGGGGTTGGCAAACTTTTTCTGCAAAGGGCCAGATAGTAAATATTCTAAGCTTTGCAAAACCACATATGGTCTCTGTTTCTTTCTTTTTTTTTTTTTTACAACCCTTTAAAAATTTAAAAATTATTCTTAGCTCAGGGGCTATACAAAAACAGGCCGAAGACTAGATTTGGCCCATGGGCCGTGGTTTGCCAACACCTAATTTAGGTAAACAAACCTCTAAGCACTCCTGCTATGTGCTTAGTATGATTCTATGTGTAGGAAATAAAAGATGTACAAAGCACAATCTATGCCTCAGATCCCCTTTCTGGAGGGAGAGACATTCACAAATACATCATGACAGTAGAGTGATGGGTGCCACAAGAGGACTATGGGAATGCAGACTTCCTGGGGATGATTTTCGAGCTGAGCCTGAACATCGAGAGAAGAGGAGGAAAAGAGGAGGAGTGAGATCAAGGCAGAGGGAACAGCAGGGCAGGGGTATGGCGGAGTGGACCAGCACTGCATGTCCAGAACTCCAAGTGGAGGGTACTTACTGCATACTTAGCACATAGTAAGTGCTCAATAAAAGTGCAAAGCTTTGAGCAGCCTCCACCACAGTCCCCGTCCCAATTCCAGGTCCTGAGTCAGCTCTCAAAAGCATTTGGGATTTGTGTGGTTGTATAATTTCTTCTCAGTATTTTTTTTATCCTCATAAAGATGCAGAACCTGAATTTACATTGGATCCCCAGCAATGAGGCAGGTCTTCTTAGGTATCAGTACTAGTCAGAGTGGGACCAGTGGTACAGTTTTCCTTGACTTGGGTTCTTTCCCTGGCTGGCACTAACTGCCCTCAATGGAGCACGTTATTTCACCTCTCCAAGTGTTAACTTGCTACTGTGAAGTGGGTCTGAGGCATCTTCAAGAGTCAATGACAAACACCCCACAAATGGTGACCATCAAGAATTCTCTCCCATTTCCTGGATCCAGGGGACAGAGAGCAGGAGGGATGTGCTGAGAGCGATTAGCACAGACCTAGTGAAAGAGGGAGAACATGGAGAAGGAGCCTAAGAGAAACAGCTGGCACAGCCCGCGCGGACCAGCTCAGGTAGGGGAGAGGCCCATGGGCAGGCAGAGTGCCCTCTGTCTCAGCGTCAGTGAGAGGCAGGGACCAGGGGACCGTGCAGCTCACGCCCCGCAGCTTTCGACACCTTCCAAACAAGAGGATTGAGATCTGAGAGAGGCAGACAGAGGATCAGGAAAGAGTTTCTGTGGTGCAGAGTGTAGATTGGGGAGGGTTTTCATGTTGATTTGCGCCTGGCCTTTTTCCAAAAGGAATTTGAGACAGGTGGCAACCAACTACATGCATACAAGATGGTTGATAGAAAGAGGAAGTCAAAAATAACTATAGCCCGAGTGCTGAGTTAAACACTAAATCTGGCTCTGAACCTTCGAGCAGCCCAGACAGGCATGCGCCGAGGCAAGGGAGAGAGGAGAAAGGGACTCATACAGCAGACGTAGTCATGGAAGGTATTTCCACACAGCAACCCTGTGGTGATAAATAGGACTATTTCCATTTACAGGACCAGCGAGAGAGGCTACACTGTGTTTTATAAACATACTCATATATCCCCGTGATTACTGAGAATCTACTGTGTGGCAGGCACTCCGCTGGATGCCTTACACACAGAATTTTGATCCTTCTACAATGTTCAGGCAATCTTCTCATTATCCTCATTTAACAACAAAGATCAGAGAGGTGAAGTGATTGCCTCAAGGTCCCAGAGCTAGTAAGTGCCCAAGCCAACCTTCAAATCTGGAAGGGTTTGATTCCAAATCTCTTCTCTCACCACCTTGATAACCCAACTTCTGTGAGAACAGGCTCCTTGGACTAAATTCTATAACGAATGTCTCACCTGGAGTCTTCACTGGTGAGAGAGAGGGACATGGAGTGACATAATAGTCAGTTTACCAAGAATCCCAGAAAGGGGACGGAGGGTTGAATGTTTTGTGCATTGTCTTTTGGCTTCGATTAAACAACACATGTCCCCAAGCCCTTGGTTTGCGTCTTTTCTCCTCCTGGGAGTTGTCACCTTCCCTCCATGGTGGGCTAAGCCCGGCCACACCAGGGCTTGGGGGCAGGGGCCCAGCGTCATTAGAAACAACGTACCCAGGGTGATTTGAATTTACCACCCTGCCTTTCCTTTTCCCTTCTTGGTGCTGTGTTTTTATGACACTTCAGTTTGCTGCTTCTTAGGGCCAGGCACCTCCTCCGAGCTGAGCCAGCCTTTTATGGCCATCGAGCTAATGAAGTAACAGCCACTCGGGCAGTTGGAGAGCAGCTCCGGTCATCGTCAGGCCTGCTTCTCACAGCCAAGTGCCTCCGGCCTGCCATGTGGAAGGAGCTCTTGGCTGAGCATCAAGCTCATCCTTGGCCCTCTCTCCTGCTGGTCCAGACTCACCTTCTCTGTTTTCTCTGATCAGGAATCCTTGAAGCCACTTCTTCCCTGAGCCACCTAGGGACCTTCTGAAACTGGCCTGAGGATCACCATGCCCCAAACATCATTTCTGTTTCCCCTGTGGGTGATTTTTGCACAAGAGGGACATGAGGACTAGCTCTCAGAAGAAGTGTATGCACACATCTTCCTTCCTGGGAGACAGCCTCTCTGGGTACCAGCCTTGTGGCCCGATGGCCGCCCTCAACAGGCAGGGATGGCTGCAGCTCCCAACCAGCAATGTTTCTCAATAAAAAGTTATAAGTGACCGATCTTGAAGGTCTAATTCCCCAGGGGAGAGAGAATGAATTCCCCTGTTCCCTACTCCCAGCTTTGGAGTGGGGAGTTTGTTCTCAGGGGTGTTCTCTGGGTCAGGCATTCCTTCTCTAAGGAAAAGGTAGGGGCAGCCTCGAAAGGAATCTCAATGGACCTGTGGTGACAGCTGGAGGTTTCTGTAAGTGAGGTCACTCAGAGAACAGGTTTTCCGGAGCCTCGGGCTTCCTGGGTATTTCTTTACTTCTCTGCCTAGATCATCAGGCTTTTGCCCCTCAGCCTCCACTACAAAACCACTGTCCTTCAGACGTCACAACGTCTCTTCTGGCCTCTCTGAAGTATGCTCCCTGTCCACAGGAAGATGGAACTGTCACTATGAGGGGAAAGAGCCAACTGCCCAGGTTCAAATCTGATGTAGAATTGTGCCGGGCCTCAGTTTCCTCATCTGCAAAATGGAGGAACAGTTGGACCACCTTGTGGAGTTTGTGAGGGAATTAAAGTAGGGAATCCATGTCAAGAGCTCAGCAGGGTGCCTGCCTGAGAGTAAGAGACTGAGCTAAAGGTAACTCTCCCTCCAGCCCCCTGGCTTTTCTTTCTTTTTAAGGTTTTTTTTTTTCTTTTTCGTTTTCATTTCCTTTTGCCTCATTCCCTCAGGGCCTCCGTAGACCTCCGGATCACATCCCTCACACACAGCAGCTTCCTTCTCTTCAGTGGGAAACCTCCAGGAAACTTAGCAAGGTTTAAAAGGCCCTACACAACTTGGCTCCAGCCCCCTTTTGCATTTTATCTCTCATCCTGCCCACTCCTCTAGCCTTCCCTCAGCTCTATGCCTTGCATACACCCTTGAAATTCTAACTACATGTTCCCCAAATGCCCCATTATTTTCGTAGGTTGTTGTTCCTTCCTCCTAGTCTGCCCTCTCCCACTTCTCACTTGATAAACTCCTATTTATCTTTTAAGGCTTAATTTAAATGCCCCCTTCGTGGAGAAGTCTTCCCTGCCCACCATTACACACACACGTGCACGTGCACACACATGTATACACGCCCTGGAGGGAGTGGCTCCCCCTCTGTGGACACCCACTGCACGTGACCCCTTACATGAGGCTTCGCTCTGTAAGTGAACAGTCAGCGTTGTGGCTTTTTCCTCTCCTTCACAGTCTGTGAGCTCCTGGAGAGCAGAAGCCATGCTGTATTCCTGTATTCCTCCCAGCTCAGGACACAGCACATACTAGGTGTTCAGTAAATACCTGTAGAACTAATGCCTGAATCACTGTTCTCACTGCAGATATGTATGGTAGGATATTTCCTCCCATCCTCCATTAAATCAGGGCCACTAGGTGCAGTCATGTTTGTGGTGAAGTATACCCCCTGCATGGCCATGCCCAGGTTCCAACTGCTAATTGAGACCCGAAGTTGCCCAAGTCTCCCTTAATTTAATTGATATTTGCACAGCAATTCATAATTTACAAGTTTGTTTTCACAATAGTATAATTAATAATGGTAAGAATAGCCATAATGTGAACATTACTGAATGCTTACTCTGTGTCATGCATTTGGCATGCATTATTTCACTTAATTCTCACAACAACTCTATGAGGCAGATATGATTGTCACACCCATTTTACAGATGTGGGAACTGAGGTTCAGACTGAGAGTGGGGAAAGTAGATCTTATTCTCAGGCCTTTGGATGCCAAATCCTGTGATCCTTCCATCTACCCTGAGAGCCTGGTGCTAGTATATCACAAGCTACCAGCGTCCTCATTCCTCAGTTCTCTAATTTCTGATTTAGCTCCTTCCCTTTCCCCTTGCTGCTCTATCCCACTCCCTGCTCCAGGGCCTGGCCTCATGCTAAGAATAATCTGAGTTGCTAGATCTCCTGAATCCCAGTGTGTACATTTGAAAGGAAGTAGGCACTGGAGTACGACAACCTTTCGTTCAAAACTGGTTCTGCCACCTTCCAGCTGTATGTATGTGAGTAGGTGTCTTAGCCTCTCTGTGCTTCCATTTTTTCATTTACAAAATGGAGATAATACTACCAAGTATAGTGGCTTGCTGTGAGGATTTAGAACTTGCGTCAATGCCTGACTTATAGTAAATATTGAAACAAATGTTTCCCTCCTTACCTCTCTCTGAAAAAAAAACACAAAACAAAACAGAAATCTTAAAAAAAAAAACACAAAAAACTTAAGGTAGCAATTTCTATGTTATTACGCTCACGGAAACCATAGCAACCAGTTTCCTGCAGCTTGGTTTCCGGCCTTCGCAGCTGTACAATAGTGCTGGGACACAGCTTTTGTTATCCCCAGACCCCAGGGAAGCTCTGTGGGGTGGAGGCATCTGCCCAGTAGAATCGCCCCGGCTGGTGATGTCATCATTGCCATTGGCACCTCGGCTCCCAGTGAACTGAGGCTGTCCCAGGCCTGTCCCTCAGTGGTCAGGGCCTGAGGACACTGTGGTTGCCCACTGGTGACTCGATTCAGCTTCTAAGGCCTGCCGTGCATGGGTCAGGCCACAGCAGCTGGCCTTGTCTTTTTATGGGGATAAAAGCAGCATTTGGTTGGATCTGAAGAGCTTCCTGACTCTTCTCAGATCTTTAAGACATGACCTGGGACGGAAAGGCCACAAGAGTACCCTGTGATCATACGGGCATGTGTGAGTGCGTATTAACCGTGCCAGAAGGGAAGGCTGTGCTTCTGAAGGGCAGAATAAAGGCTACCAGCTTAGAGAGGCTCTAAGGTTGGCGTTGTAGAGCAGGGAATTCGGCGTCCCTACTGGCCTCTCAAGCACACAGCCGTCTGATCCAGACCACATGACACCACACCCAGCCTGACTCGCCACCTTGCACTCCACAGAGGAGTTGTCCCTGGGTACTTGGTGAAACATGAATTGTGGTGGTCTGGCTGTGGAGTGATTTCCCGGCAAACCATTGGGGCAAGAGCAGCCTTGCTGCGTCACAGTGTGTGGTTGAACATCGACCCAGCGCCGGGTGACAGGTTACAGGGGTCCCAGGCAGTGGGAAGGAGAGCAGGGAGGTGGGAAAGGGCTGCATCTGGGAGTGGTTGGGATGCCTGAATTCCTGTGACTTACTCTGCAGCAATCTAGGCTTCCCCAGCCCAACGGCTCCCACTAGGCATATGGTTGGGGCTCAATAGTCAGTGTGTCCCCTTCATTTCACAGAGGAGGAGACTGACTCAGAAAGGAACAGAACTTGCCCAATGTCACACATAAAATGATTGCATTTTAGAGAAAAAAATGCCTCTTAAAAAACACCTGTTCCAATCTCCACAATTGTAGATGGGGACTCTGAGCTTCAGGGCAGGAAAGGAGTGTCTCAGGATCACAGAGCAGAGGAGAAGACCCACCCACAGGCCGTGACTACATGAGTGTATGCTTGGTCTGCCCAAGGGTCAGCAAACTAGGGCCCACGGGCCAATCTGGCCTGCTACAGGTTTTCATAAATAAAGTTTTATTGGAACACACCTGAGACCATTCATTCACACGTTGTCCGTGGCTGCTTCCTTGTTACTATGGGTTGAGTGTTGCAAACCCGAAAATATTTCCTATCAGAAAAAGTTTGCCTGTTCCTGGTCTAATTCAGTGAGGTTTTCCAAAGGTCTGGACACTGCTGGCCATACTCCCAGTAGTCTCCTCCTTTAAGGAGAAGAGAATCCATCCCCACTATCAGTTAGGGGGCCAGCCAGAGACCCCTCTCTGCAGCAAGACTCTGCGCCCCGGGAATAGAGGAAGAACAAGTTGACAAAGAGGAAAGCATCCTTCAGAGGGGAGCTGAGAGTCACAACTCACACTTGGAGAGAGGGCAAGATAATAAGCGTGATGCAAAGAGTAAAATCAATAGCTCACATTTGTGATTGTGTGTCAGGTTCTGTTAGCAGGTCTTTTTGTGTAAGACTGAACCCTCCCAGCTACCTGGAGAGACAGGTGCAGTTAGTATTCCCATGTTGCCCACGAGAAGTCGAAGCATGGAGAGATTTAGTAACTTGCCAAACCCACTGAGTGGTAGAGCCAGGGTGTGAACCCAGGCAGACTTAACTGGAGCCCGTGCTCTTTGTCCGCTGCAGGATCTGGATGAGGGGAGGGGTCTCTGGGGGATGAAGCGGAGCGTCTCTCCTGTTTTAGGAGAGGTCAAACCCTGACCCTGTAACTTCTGTCTTCATTCCTTTGTCAAACATTTAGTGATCACTTGTTGAGCAAGTCACTGTGGAGCTGTGCTAGGTTCTGTGAGGCAGGAGAGAAGAGGAAAGAGAAATGTCAGACGTGGAACCCTCTGATGAGGAAAGAAGGCACTATGTGGTCGGTGGCTGTCTGTGACAGTGTCAAAGGAGAAGCAGGGACGGCAAGGTGCATCATGTTCTGGAATACCACATAGCCATTCAAACGTTCAGGAGCAGGGGTTCAAATGCCAATGGTTGGATCAGCCAGGCAGGTAAGGTAAACAGAAGCAGATCTCCTTGGCATAAGGCAAGGAGCAGAGGTGGACCGCGGAGAGCTAGCTAGCATGTTCCTCAGTGCTAGGTGTTCAAATGCAGAATTTTCCAGCACCTCCATGAGCTCAACAAAACCTCTCTCAGGCCAGATAAGTTGTGACCTCTGTATTATGTTGACTAATATTTAATAACATGGAAAGATTTCATAATACTCATATATCATTAAATGTAAAAAACAGGTTACAAAACAGTCAGATTAATATTTTTTTAAAATGTATATGTCTATATACATAGAAATATGCAGAGAAAAAGCTGGAAGGAATTACTCCAATATTTTAACAGGGTTTATAGGGGCTATTATTTTGCTTCTCTGTGTTTTTTTTTTTATTTTTTTCCCCCTTTTTAATATCATAAGCTTATATTACTTGCCTAAGTTTTTGTTTTTGATAGTGTGGAAGAGTATTTATTCTATGTTCTTCCCCAATCCACCATCTCCTGATTAACTCCTACTCTTTGAGATTGAACTCAAGCATCACCTCCTCCAGGAAGTCTGCCCCTATTCCTAGAGTGGGTTAGAGCCCCCCCAAGAACTGCCTTGTGCTTCCCACATCAAAGCCCTTCTTTTGTGGAGGCTGTCGCCCAGTTAGCTGGTTCCTTGCTGAAATGAAAACTAGATGTGAGCTTCCAGAGGATGAAAACTATGTCTAATCCATCTTCATATTCCCAGCAGCTATCCGGGAATTTAACACCTAGTATGTGCTCCATAAATAGTACGTGAGGAAAGAGGGACTGAATTTAGAGCTGAAGGCAGGAAGGAAGGGCTGGTAGAGGAGAGGCATACATGTCCGTCCAAGGGCCAGAGCTGGGGGACTGAGGCACCTGAGCTAAGGAGAAGGACATTTCCAGGCAGTAAAGAGCACCAGGGTACATGCTGTGCATGCTGAGTCCATCCCATTTGGCTGGAGTGTGTGGTATTTGAATGAGAAGAGAGAGAAACCAGGTTGAAAAAGGTGGGGGCTGCTATAGATAGTGGCCAGAATGTCAGACTTGGGAGCCTGGATGTTGTTTCAGGGACCAGGGCAAGCCTGGCCCCTCACTTATAGAAGCGGCTCTCGCCCCAGTTCATCATTCCTTTCATCTCCTGCCCCGCCTTCACCAGAGCTTTTTCCTGCCTTTTTGGCAGTGAAAGCACTGCTGGTTTCTGTCCTGAACAACGTGACCTGCTGCCCATGAGTCAGGGGCTTGGCCATTCCTAAGTGACTAAGGCTGTTTCTTCCCGCCAGTTTCCCGTAACTGCCTGAGTAAAGACTCAGCCTGAATCACCGTGTATTGTTTCCCCCCTACCCTCCAGTTTTTAAATATCAACCACCTCAGCCAGGCCATTGGAGCTGAACGAGTGCCAAAGACCTTGGTGGACAAACTCCCACACACAAAAGGGACATGGAACTCCATTCTGTTTAGGGAAGCGAGGCCACTGTGGTTACGGAACCAGCCAGACTTAGGTTTGAATCCTGCTTCTGTCCCCGCCCACTTTGCTTCCTTGAGCAAGACACTTCAGCTCTCTGAACTTCAGTTTCCTTATCTGTAAAATGGGGGTAACAAGGCCAATATCAGAGGGTTAATGTGAACATTGGAGGCACAGCCTCTAAAGCAACTGGCACACAGTGGACATTCTAGGCAATGGTCATTATCATAAAGCACGGCTCCTTTGCTTGGCAATGAGCTCCTGCAGGAGGAAGGTCGCGGGTCCCAGGCCTTCTGCCCACCTGTCATTTCAGAAAGGCCGAACGATGTTGGGCTTCCTGAAACTCACACGTTAGAAGTTTATTTCAGGCTGCTGATAAATCATGTGTTTCTGTTATTCATAGCCAACTTTCGTTGAGCACTTCCTATCTGTCAGGAACGCTTCTAAGCATTTTACATTAAGAAAATAATTTAATCATCATAAGCCCCTCTGAGGTAGGTATGACCGTGATCCCCATTTACAAATAGAGAAACTGAGGCACCGCAAGGTTAACTAACTTGCTAAATAGAGGCAGAGCCAGGGTTTGAATACAAACGATCTAGTTTCAGGAGATGATGTCGTGTATCTCAGTGAGAGTCTCCCAGAGATGTCCCTAGCCTGGCTGTCCTTTTTCTTAGCTTTGCCAGAACTGAGTCATTACTAAATAATGAGAATGTGCCGGGCACTGAACTAAGAAGCATCCTCAACTTCCCCTCGAATTTTCACAGCCTTTATGAAAGATAGGGTGGATTGTCCTCATTTTACAGAAGAAAAAATTGAGGTTTTACATGGTGAGGAAACACGCAAAGTCCGTTAGTGGCAGAGTCAGCACTTGAACCCAAGCGTCTCTTTCTCAAAGTCTAGTATAGCTTCATAGTGATGTGATATGGCGGGCTGAATTGGGAGGACGTTAACTGTCTTTTTGGAGCTTACTGACCTGCTTATTTGGCCTTAATGGCTCTCTCTCTGTCTGCCTGACTCCTGGTGAGGTGTAGCAGTAAATCTCCCCCTTGGGAATAGCCTGTTGGTCCTTCAGGCCAATGGTCTGTGGCTCTGAGACGATCTGGTCAGCTGCTGGCAAGGCAGCCTTTGAGGTCCAGGAATTCCCCTTTGCACCGGCTATGTCTAGGGTCCAGCGCCTCTCATCAAAGCCTCGCCAGCATTTCCTCCAGACAGATGGTCAGGAAGCTACCTGGGGAATCTGCACATCCGAGTGGAATTCCTGTGGGAGTGGAATGTGTCAGGTGGCTGACAGCCTTAGGAAGCCGCGTGGTGGTTTCAGGCGGGATTCAGGACACTTCCACCCGATGGAATATACGAGGAGGGAATTCGCTGGATGTCCAGATCATTGAGAAAGCTTGTGTTGGCCACGTGACCCTGATCAAGCACCTCAAGGAGCCGCAAGACATGCAGTGGCCTTCACCCTGCAGGGCTCAGGCTGCTGACCACCATCAGAGCCTCAGTAGAGCCATGGACAGCCCCTTACCCCCTTGCGACGTGCTCAGCCCTGGTACACCCTCACGTATCTACTTCGAGGAGTGACAGACTTGCGAGGGAAGCAAGGAAGTCAGAGAGAAGGAGCTGATCATGATACTATGCTAATAATCTCTTCCATGTGCTTGCTGAGCCCTGGGCTTATTAACTTTTTACATATGTGCCTTACCTCCTATACTTCAATTGTTATCCCCACTTCACAGACAGGAATACTGAACCTTAGGGATATTAGTAAGCTGCCCAGAAGGAACTATGTCCTGAGCACTGTATGCACAAATGCCCAGCATGGTGTGAAGTGCTCTATATACAGTGCTCTAATTAATCCCCAAGGGAGACCTGGGAGGCTGGTATTTTAGTTTGTCCATTTTTCAGATGAAAACTCTGAGGTTGGGAGAAGTAAAGATTTGCTCAAGGTCACACAGATAGGATGAGAGAGACCAACTCAAACCTATGTTTATCTGTGGATTGTCAGCTATGCTACTATAGCTCTGGCTAGCAGTTGGAAGAGTTGAGTGTTAGTGGCTGCTTTGCCTCTTATGTATAATCTGGGGGAGTTGGATGACATGATCCTGTAAGTTCCTTGTAGGGTTACTATTTTGTGATTCTCTGAGGAAGCAAGAGTGCCCTGGAGTTTGGGGACCATCAGTGACCTGGTTCTGGGATGCTTCTAAGCCTGTTGAATGGGGGCAGCAAGGAGAGAGAACCATTTGGTGGTTCCTCCAAACAGGGTGTCCGGGAGCAGAAAGCTTCTTTCTCCGGCAGCAGCTTGGGAGTGCAGGCTCAGTGATGTGTTTTCCTAAAAGGGAAAAGGGTGAGTTGGATTGTCTTCCTCTTTAACTGCTTATGTCCCAGCAAGGGCTAAGTTTTTGTGGGCTGTAATTTGGTGCAGAGAAAAACGTGTGGTGCTGAGAGCTCTGTCAAGTTCTCTCTGCTGGTGTCGCTGGTCTATTTCTCAGCCAAATGGCTGAGCCCATCCAAGAGTTCTGGGGGCAGGACAGTCAGACCAGGCACCGACACTCCCTGGACCGCCATGGAGAGTGGCTCTGTGGGTCTCCTCTGCCCTGGCCACAGTGGAGCACTGCTGTGTGGGGCAACTGGAAAGCCCGGACTTTGAGTCAGGTCTGGGGTGTGCTGGCTCTGCCTCTTTCTGCCTGGGTGAGTCACTCAGCCCCTGGGTCCCAACCTCTACTCCACAAACCAGCACAAGTGCAGGCCCACATCTCAGAGGTCTCCAGGCAGGTGAGAAGAATAAGGACAATCAACAACATAAGTTTAAAAGACTGGCCTTTATTCCGATTAGGTTGTCTGTTACATTTTTGACATTAAAATATCCTTTCTTCTACCAAGCCATAGTGAATGTAGATGTAGCAATTTTTGTGTTTTTTTTTTTTAACTTCCTTACTTAGGAAAATTAAATAAAACGTAGCAACCCATATATACTCCCCCCGTTTTTTTTGTACCTTGCTCATTTTTGAACTCTAAAAAGTGGAAGTCACTGACGTAGCATCTCTGAATGTGTTTCTTCATCCGTAAAGGGAGCATCATAATTAGTTCTATTCCTCTTGAGGGATAATTGTGATGGAAAAGTGAGGTACCATATAATCTGTATGTCCCTGGACTCATTTTAAAATAGATTTATACTTCCTTTTCATGCCAACTGTTACGGCCTAGGTCTACCTACTGGCCATTTGCCATTGTCACCATGTCTGCCCATCATTTCTGAGGGTTTTCCCAGGGCTTTGGCTCATTGTGCTCCAGAGAGAGTCCCAGGGTCCCTTCTGTTCCACGGTACCCTCCGTGTCCCCACACCACAGCTGGGTTATTGATGCCCCATGTGAAGTCACCGCCTGGCTTACCCAGTGGTCACAGCCACTGTCTATCTCTGAGATCCCAGAGCCTTACCTCAACTTAAGGGTCTGTCTTGATTGCTCTTGCTTCTCGGAAGACGGCAGGCATTCAGAGAGGCCCCTGGAGTATTGCCTACACGCTCATTGTCACCAACACTGGGGGCTCTTTGAGCTGCTGCGGCTTCACCATGGTAAATGGTGGCAGCGAGGTACTGCCTGGCTCTTGGACGGCTTCCAAGTTGCCAAGGGCAGATCAGTGAGCCCCAGACCACCCATGGTCTCTCCACACTGCAGGTCCCATGGGCACCAGAGGAATACACGTCTCCTTCCTCCAGTCCCGGGGCTCTTTGCATTTTCTGCACCTTCCAGGGTGATTGAATATAAGAGCACCCCTTCCCTTCACGGGGAGAGCGCCCCTGTCCCCCGCCCCCCCCACTCCCCACCTACCACGTTACAAGGTTGGTCTCATCCCTATGGCCTAAGGAGCTGAAATTTCCAACGGTTACGTCGTTATCACCCATGATCCCCAGCACAGTGCCTGGCCCATTGCAAGGGTTAATGAGCCTTAATTTCTCCTTCTAAGTCCTTCACTTCATAAGAGCACAGGTTCCAGTAGGGCCAGGACCTGGAAATCCTTCTCTTAGGAAAAGCCAAAGAGGCTACCTATGGTTAATGTGGGGTTGAGGTGGGACAGGAGCAAGGCCTAAAGGCTGACCCCGGTCCTGACCCTCCGAGGCGGCCCCGGCCCTGAAGCCCCCCAGGGCCCTGCCTCCACAACAGCCCCAACCCCGTCATGCCAGAAAGCCCAGCTGACCTCTCAGCTTGCTGTGTTTAGATGACTTGTGCTGCCCTCTCCATTCAGGAGCTCTGCCATCTGTCTTTAAATCACCTGAATGTCCAGCCTGGCGGGAGTTTTCCTCTCATTTCAAAGGTCCACGATGTCATCCGTCCGCGAGGACCAGTGAGGAAGAAGCCTTGGGAGTTTCCAGACCCCAGCAGTCAGGGTCGGGGGAGGCAGGCTTGCAGCAGCCCTGCTGAATTCCGGCCCTGCGGCTACCTTCCCTCCCAGTCTCCACTTGAGCAGATCTGCAGGTGTGGCCAGGCTGTGGCATCAAACTCCGCAGGCTCCAAGGTACTGTGAGGGAAGAGTTGCAGAGCCAGGGTCCCCATAAAAGGTCATGCACTTTAATCCCTTCGTTCTGCAGAGATGTTTTTAGTGCCTCTAGACATAAGACATGGTCCTGCCCATTAAGAGCCTATTGATCCATTTGGAGTTGAAAGACTTTCGCAGGAACTAGTGAGACAGCCAAGCAAGGCAGGGGGATGGCTGCAAGTATAGCAGGGACTGTGCCTGGCGAGCTGGGAACCAGACACAGCTCTGCCTCTAAGTGGCAAATGGTTCTGGGTAAGTCATCTCCCTCTCTAGGCCTCAGTCTCCCAGTCTGTCAAATGAAGGTGCACCAGTTGCTAAGGGCCCCAGCTGTTCTGGCCCTGGGAACTGGGGGAGGTGCAGGAGCCCTCCCACTCACAGCATTTGGACCTGGGCTGACTCTCAGGGCTCACGGATTTCTGAAAAGCAAATGTCACTTCCCAACTTAAAGCCCTGCTGAAGCGTTTAACATCCTATAGGATAAAGTCCAGACTTGCCAGCGTGGCTCAGGAGATTTTGCACTCTCTCCCTGGCTTCCTGCTCTCCAGAAACACCGGCCCCTTTATTCTCCAGTTCCCCCCACACACCCGGCCTGGACTCATCCCAGAGCCTTCCTGCAGGTTCTCCTCCCCCTCTTCATTTCTCTTAGGGCCCCTGTGATATGTTCCCCTTGCTTATCCTTTGAATAACCGACATCTTGTCATCACTGTGGTTGGAAATCTCTCTATCCCCCCCTTCCTCCCAGACTGTGAGCTCTCAGAAGGCAGGGCACTTCTTGCTCGCCATGTTGTCCCCAGCACCTGGCCTGACCACGAAGCGGGCACTACGTGTTTACTGGGTGAGAGTGGCTCTTCCCCCTCAGCTTCCATGCTGCTTGGTCTCAGGCAGTGGCTCACAGTGAAGCACTCTGGTCATCGTGCTCTCCCCAGCTCTCCTCAACCTGGGTCTGGCCTATGAGCAAAACGGCACTCACTACCGTCCCCTCTCTGAAAGGTGTGTGTCAGACAGTGGAAGCCACTCGGCCTGTCTGGGTCAGCCATGGCAGCACGGTCCTGCCCGGCGCCCCCAGCGTGAGGGGAAAAGCAGTATGCCGTTCCTTGTCACTGTCACATCCTACCTCTGTGACCATTAAAAAGATACTCCCTTCTCTGGGTCTCGGTTTTCTCCTATAAAATGAGGGGTTACATTTGATTATGACATTTAGTCTTTAATAGGTGCTTACATTCTTGGCAGGCTCTGGGTACAACCCTTTATATGCAATACAGGTACTTCCCACAGCAACTATATGGGGCAGGCACTGTTATTAGCCCCATTTTACAGATAGGGAAACTGAAGGTTAGAAAGTTTATATAACTTTCCCAAGGTCACTTGGCTAGAAGTGGCAGAGCCGGGGTTTGAACACGGGTTTGTCCGTCTGACTCAAGATGCTCAGCTTGCAACTACTTCGCCTCCCTTCTCTGGAACTCCTGACTCGTTATTCAAGGAATGTGAGTCTGCCCAGAGCCTCAGGAGGGGCAGTGTGAGATCCAAGAGTAACGTGCTCTCAATACGACTTTCTCCCTTGAAGCAGGGAGACCGTGCAGGCCTTCAGCCATCATCTTTGAACCTTTGGCAGCCCTATAGCCCTACAGTAGCTCTCAGCTGCACTAACACGTGAGAACTGGAAAAGCACTAGAAAGATTTCTTATCCAGATAGCAGGTCTCCAGGTTGCAGCAGCTACAACCCTGTCCTGTGCTTGTTTTCAAATTTAAATTTTTATCAAAGTATTACATGCATTCAGAGAAAAGCACACATTATACATATACAGCTGAATGAATCATCTCAAAGTGAACACACCCATGTAACCAGCATCCAGGTCAAGGCACAGAATATTCCCAGCACCCCCGAGTCCCCATCAGGCCCCCACATAATCATTACCTTCCAGGCGCAGTGTGTTTTGATCTGAGAATATTCCCTGGAGCTATGGAGAAAGGCTGAAATAAGAAGTTAATTTTCAAATTATCCTTTCATCTCCAGGGAAATTGTAAGTGTGCAAGAAGGAAGGAGGTGGAGGAGGGGAAGAATTCAACACAAGATGTATTAAACCCTCTGACAGGGCAAATGGATGCAGGTTCCAGAGAAAAAGGAAGAGTAACTTGGTGTTCTGGGAGCAGCGTGTGTGTGTGTGTGTGTGTGTGTGTGTGTGTGTGTGTGTGTGTGTGTGTGTCTGTGTGTGTGTGTGTTCATCTGAGTGGTGTAGGACATTGCTGGGTAGGGTGGAAGCACAGGGAGACTGTGGGGTGAGTGCTTTGCCCCATCTGCAGGCTTAGGCCAGGCCTTACCGAGGAGGTCATGCTTAGCTGAGTCTAGGAGATTCAACCTAGAGCCTCCGTGCCGTAGCCTGCCGCCCGTCCTCCACCCAGAAGAAGGTGCTGCAGACTCCAGCACTCCAGGTATGCCTGCTGGGGGAACTGCCTCTGGTTTCTTCAGAAAACATGGACTGGGGTGAAAAGGGGAATGGGGCCCACATAAACACCTCCCATTTGGGGAGGGTCTCCGGCAGAGTTGGCCTCTTGTCAAGCTCAGGAATCGCTACATCATTATGGTGCTAAGAATCCCAGCTAGGACCTTGAGTTGCATGACCATAAAGCCCCCTAAGACTCTTGCATGGGGGTTTATTGGCCTTCTATGTGCTGTACATGGAGGAACAGAAGACTCAATGCAGGGAAAAATCAAATTCTGAGGCAAGCCCAGCTAGCTCTGGATCAGTGGAATTCTGATTCATTCCAACAAACACCTTGGACATGGTGAGTGCGAGTATATTTCTGTCCACCCTCCCACCTCCCCACGCCCCACTGGTGAGAGCCGACTGTAATGTCAAGTTTCTCAAATGACACTGGAGAACCAGGAGATACACAAAACCACGGGGTAAACCTACAGAAAGCAACTTCCTAGGCATCATTTTCACTTTAAGTATTGAGAGGAAAAAATGTACAGGTAATTTTATGAAAACAAGGATAAATTCAGTAGAATGGCAAAATTCATATGCCCTTTTGAGACTTCAGAGGAAAGTTCTACTGTCAAGGGGCCCTAGGTGGTCCCTTCACACTGTGTACCTGTCCCCCAGGGGTATACACGTCAGCTCTCCTCTGCTGTACAGGTGCTTTTGTGGACACGTTTGAGTGATACTGAGCAGAGAAGTAATCGGGATGATTACACAACACGAGGATATGGTATTGCCAAGCTTTGTCACTGAGAAGAAAGTTGGGCTGTGAGTAAGGGTTATACCTGTCGTCCAGGCGTCGTTACGAAGAGCATCCCCTTCCACTGCCAGAAGAGCCCAATTTGGATGAATAACCATATGATTCCTGTAGCTGTGAAAACCCAGGAAGATTAGGGGAGGACGCCTGGGAGGACATTTCATGGCTGTAACTCAACAGGCGGAAAGCCTTGTGTGTCTCTGCCAGGAGCTCCCCGGGGCTTTGGGGATCTATGAGGAGGGAGAGTATTGGTGTGGCCACGCTCAGTGGTCCGCTCTTGGCCTTCTTGATCAGGACACACTCGCTCTGGACAAAGGTGATGTGATGATGCTAGAACAGAGTTGAGGAGGCCAGGCTGAGCCAGCCTTGTCCCTGGAGCAGGCGGAGAGGGATAGTCTACAAAGCACCACAGATGATAGTCAGGGAAGTTGACAAGCCAAAGTCAAAATGATGTGTCAGTTCCCGGGGATAAGTGCAGAGACATCATCAGGAGACGAACCAAGAAGCCTGGAACCCGGAAGGGGAGGAAAAGTTTGGGAAGAGGCGTGCAAGGTGGGGGGACAGGGGATATTGGACACAGGGGTCAAGGCAAAGGCTGTGACAACACCAGTGGCTGCAGGAATGTTGCAGCCTGGCTGGGTAGGAGGCACCGGCCAGGCCGGACAGGACCTCCCCTCCCAAGACTGCATTCACATCCAACCAACTGAAATTGCCTTTTCATATCCTGGCTTTGGTGGCATTGCTATGGCTACCAAAGCATTACCTTAGGAGTGGTTATTTTTACAGAAGTTATTTTTACAGCAGTTATTTTTTACAGACATTACCTTTGGAGTAGTTATTTTTACAAAAAATGTAGTGTTTTTTTTTTAAAGGTTATTTTTAACTTTCATTTATTTTAAGTGTGTTTTTCCAGGACCCATCAGCTCCAAGTCAGGTTGTTGTTTCAATCTAGTTGTGGAGGGCACAGCTCACAGTGGCCCATGTGGGGATTGAACCGGCAACCTTGTTGTTAAGAGCACCGCACTCTAACCAACTGAGCTAACCGGCCGCCCCCAGAAAAATGCAGTTTTGAGAGGAGAGAGGGGTCTTTAAAAAGAAAAGGGCTTATTTTAGTATTAACCCTTTCAGATTTCCTTGGGGACAAATTATTCAGCCTGTCCCATCCACTGAAACCAGCCTTGCCAGAGTGTGTATACTGGGTATCGATGTCTGTGCAGCAACTGGACAGAGTGTCTTTCCCATGAGACGTCTGTCACGTGGATGCTGAGTTGAGATAGGTTGTCATGGTTGCCAGATGCATGATATTGACCATCATTTGCAAATCAGACCAAATGTTGCAGAAAGAACCGAGTTTAGCCTTGTGCATTGAACTGATTCACTTAGATCTATTTTAATACTTTCCTTTTTTCATTCCTATTTGTGCCACCTCACAGTCTTAGGCTGCCCGTGAGGCCCCTCCTCTCCTCACCAGTCATGACATGGCTGAGGTCTGCAGGGCCCCACATCAGCAGTCAGCATACCTGTTTTGAGCGCTTGCTCCTAGATGGAGTGAGAATATGGCCTCCTGGCTGCTGTGCCCCATTTATGGACTAGGAAGCTGAGGGACAACTACCAAGGGTGATGTCCTCTGGGGTTTTCATGTCAGCGGTAACAAAGAAAAATTTTGGAGCCCAGAAACCAAAAGCAAATGTTGAGAATTTGCAAGTTGAGAATAGGCATTCACTGGCAGATTGGGGACTGAACACACGTGTAAGGAGCTTCAGAACAGCCCCGAGGGAATGTATTATTTTGGTTAAGAATGAAGAGTTCAGTTTACCTGGAATAAAATCCACACTTGACCACTTACCAACCATATGATTTTGGGTAACTTAATTAACTTCTCTGTTCTTTAATTGCCATATATATATATATATATATATAAAATAAGTTATAGTGAGCCTTACCTCTTAGGGTCATTTCAAGTATTAACAGAGATAACACATGTAAAACAGTTAGCATCAGTCCCAGCACATAATAAGTACTCAACATACTGTAACAAAAATACCGTGTTTCCCCAAAAATAAGACTGGGTCTTATATTAATTTTTGCTCCATTAGGACTTATTTTCAGGGGGTGTCTTATTTTTTCGTGTACAACAATCTACATTTATTCAAATACAGTCACGTCATCTTTTTCTGGAACATCGTCCTAACGTATTAAATGTGTCCATCTGGCAGACGATCTTAACTGGGGTTTGTTTTGGGGGTAGGTCTTATTTTCGGGGAGACACGGTCCTAGTTAATTAAAATGCAGGCATACCTCATTTAATTGTGCTTCATATTATTGCACCCAACGGATGTTGGGATATTGCAAATTGAAGGCAAGACCCTCCACCAGCTAAAAGATTGCAACTCACTTTATTGCCATACTTATTTCATTGCTGTGGTCTGGAACCGAACCCACAATATCTCCCAGGTGTAAAGTTCAATTGTGCTACAGGTGATGCTGCCACTGCTCTTACGATCGCACTTAGAATAACAAAGCTCTACGCCAGTGCTCAGGACCCAAAAGCAGACATGCTAGAACATATCTGTTCTCCACAGGATGTGACCATTCTGAATGGTCATGACCCTTTTGATACCAAAGCCAAAGTGAAAACAAAACCCTCCATAGGATTTTGTCAAGGAACTTTTGTAAAAGGAGCAGTGTCCAGCCATACCAGATGGAACAAGGGAAAGCTCTTACAGGAGCTTCGAAGGTCTTCAGTCCAGTGTCTTCATTTGCTGAATGAGGAACTGGCCCCAGAGAGGGGCAGTGATTCAACCAAGGTTCACACAGCAATTTCAAGGCAGAGTGTTGCGAGCGCCTGTAAGGGCAGTCGCCACATTTCAGTCTCTTCCTGAAAGTCAAGGGGACATTAACCCCTCGGCAGGGCCCTATGGCCCTGCGTGGTACTCGTGATGCGAGTGGGGAACAAAGGTTCAGATAGAGTGAGCAACACAGCTTTATTTGGGAACCAATGTCCCTCTAGAGGGCAATGCTCTGGTAAGCACAGAAGGTTGTACAGAATAGAATAGAATTTCATAACGAACCAAGTCCCAGAGTCAATTGGGGTGGAGAAGGTCCCTGGTCTGGGCGAGATGACTAGGCCCATGACGGGTCTGAGGTGAGCTGGTCTTGCAAGGAAGAACTTCGGAGAGTCCCAGAGTATCGCGGCTTGCCACTCGCAGAGGGCTCTGTCGGATTTGCCCAGACAAATGTCCCAGGGGATCATTCCGGAGTATCTCGCCCAGAGCCTTGCAGAGGGTCTTAGCCGAGTGCCCAGTCAGACTTTTCACGGCATTGCTCTGGAGTTCTGCTTTTAACCTCTTTTCTTTGGACTAGTGTACTTCTTAGGTGATAACCAGAAGTTGTTTGCCAGGAGTTGTTTACCTCTTAGGTGATACCAGAAGTTGTTTTGGTGAATGTGTTTATTACTCAATTTTGTTATGCTCAGTTTCACACAAAAACATGTTTACTCTTATGTATATGCTCTAAACATAAACATGTTTACTTTTACTTTACTGTTGCGGAGTCTCACATATGTGCGGCCATAATCCTGTCCCGACTAATAAACAACTTGTTTTGCAAACCTCAACACACACATATATTTCATATGCTCTTACACAGAGTCAGGAATAGAACTCAGATCCCGTGACATCCAAACTGGTTTCATAACGGTGCACAGGCCAGGGGTCTCTTGCTCTTCCTGGTCTGTTCTGAAATAGTCCTCAAAGCAGGCCTGGCCGCCCACGGTGAATCCAGCAGTCCTGGTGATAACGTCAGCCAGGGCTTCTCAAACTGGAACATACAAACGAAACTCCTGGGGATCTTGTGAAAAACGCAGATTCTATTTTGGTAGGTCTGGAGCGGTGCCTGAGAATCTGCATTGCTACAATTGTTCTACAGGTGATGCTGCCACTGCTCTTACGATCGCACTTAGAATAACAAAGCTCTACGCCAGTGCTGTCCAATAGAAATATATGATCTAAGCTGCGTCTGTAATTGTACATTTCCTAGTGTGTGTGCGTTATGTGCCGTTGAGTCAGCTCTGACTCTGAGTGAGTGTCCTATCCGTAACAGCCCTGCTCGGCTTCTGTGGACTCATGCCCGTGGCTTCTTTTATGGAGTTAGCCCATGTCATATGGGTTCGTCCTCCTTTCCTCCTGCCTTCTGTTTGTCTAGCAGCAACATTAAACAAGAAACAGATGACATTCGTTTTAATACACTTCATTTCACTCAATATATCCAAAATAGTCTCATTTCAACATAGAATCTATATAAAAATTAGTGAGATAGTTTGCATTCCTTTGTTTTTCATATGAAATCTTCAAAATTCGGTGTATGTTTTACACTTAGAGCACATCTCAGTGCGGACTTGTCCCATTAGAAGGACGCAGTTGCCACATGTGGCTTACAGTGTATTTCTAGGTCATCATGCAGTGGGTCCCAGCCCCATCCCCCACCCCACACACCTGCTGAGTCTTTGTCACACTCAGCAGGTGTGCGGGGTGGGGGATGCGGCCCGGTCTTCCTCTGGCTTTCCGCACCTTGGCAAGCCCACCTTGCCCACTCTTGCCCCCTTGCCGTGGGTGAGGTCTGCTCCAGCTGTAAGCCATAAGGAACAGCAGCCCTGACCGCTCCCCAGCTTCCTGTGAATACAACAGCCGAGATAGAGACAGGAGCCAAGAAGGCCAAAACTCATCTTCTCCCTTCAGTTCTCCGTAACCCTGGGCTTATCTGGGCCAAAAGACCGCCATCCGACTGGCACTGTGGTGTCACAATATACAATGAAATGCTCAAAAGCGTGTGTGCTCTGCTCTCAATTAGAGGAATGTGGCCAAGAATACTTTTCAAACGGCTCAGACCCTGCCACTGTCTGGCCTGGTGGTTTGAAGGGGTCTGTGTGGGGCCAGCCACGACAGTGAGAGACACAGGCTGTGATTCCATGGCGGAGTGCCAGCATGACATCTGTGGGCCCTCTGTGACTTCGGGTGTGGCTCTTCTCCTGCCAAAGAGACATCAATGGGATCATCTGACAGCTCTGGCCATACTCACTGGGAGAAATCCCCACACCAGCTCATGGCTTCACTGTGGGGATTTCGGGTCTTGTCTGAACCAGAATGAAAGCTACAAGCTTCTTCCCCAAATGTGACTTGCAGGTGACTCACCAGGCACTTCTACTCCGATGTACCCCCTGGAAACCCATGTCTGAGAAGTTGGGACATTTGGCTCTTCGACCAAATGTTTGCTTTTGTCTGAGAAAGCTCATAGCTTGGTGCTACCTAATGCTAAACATATGAATATCTGGAAACCTCTAAATACTCTGTGCTCTGTTGACAAAACAACCACATAGGGATGTTCTGATTAACGGCCTCTTTTGGAAAAGCAGAAACTGTTCCTTTTTTCGCTCCTTGTTGTTGCAAATCCTCTAAACTTAGCTTGACTTTTTCCTGCCTTCGTAAATACAGTATAACAAGCAAAATCAAATTTTATTTAATGCTTCAGTATCATTATTTGCCCCTGCAGACATTTTTGCGTATTGACCACCTAGGCAATTATACTTCATTCATTCAATTAACAAATATATACTGAGTACCTATTATGTGCCAGCTGTTGTCCCTAGGCTTTGGGGATGCATAGAAAAAAGAAAAAAACAAAACAAAACCCTTATGGAGTTTATATTTTGAATGTATGCATGTGTGTTGATGTGAGGGGAGGCACAGGGGTGGACAATAAACGAGTAAATAAGATATAAATTGTGCCGGGTGCTAAGTATCCTATGTCCTGTTGCTCACTTGATGGGCTCCAAACTGAGGTCACAGAGCGCCAAGGCTCCCAAACAGTGGGCCGCCCCCACGCCCCACCCCAGGGCAGGTTTTGCTACCTGCCCAGAGTCCCCGCTGTATGGCGACCTGACCAAGACCTTCTCTCCAAGCTCAATAGCTCTCTGGTTGCCTATGGCTGGGACCTGCCATTTAAGCAGGTCATTTGGTGCCTCCTGCCCCCATATTTTAAGATTTACTTTGTCTCTTTCACTTATCTGCCACCAGCCTGTCTCTGCCTGGACCCTCGGTTTCCTCTGTGTTTGCAGCCATGACAGCCTGTGACTCTCACCCTCCACAGGGTCCCCTTCTGATGGGAGGGGCGGGGAGGGCAGGCTGTGTGTTCAGTGAGATAGCAGATGGATTGTTTGTACCATAAACTTTCCCCACTGTCACGAGGTTGGAGCAGTGATAGCTTGAGGAAATATAAACAACAATTTTCCGTGCACTTACGTCTCTGTCAGCCAGGAGTGCCATGCTGACACAAACACAGTATTAATTTGTTCAGTGTTTGAAGCTGAAATGTGCCATAAAAACACATGGCCCTTCAAAGAGTTGGTTCACAGCAGCCTGCTTTATGAGGCCACCAAAGTCATCTTTTGAGGAAAATAAAATGAAAAATGTATTTACAAAACATTGCCCCTGGGGAAAGTTGAAAATATTTTTCCTATTTATGATCTGGTCCTTTTCCACCTGACAAAAAGTGATGGCTCCCCCCACCCACACCCCTGCCCTTTCTCCTGTTTTAGGTGGGGCCCCAGTTCACATGGCTTTCTGGTTCAATAACAAGTGATTCTGTGCCCAGCCCCAGCCCAGCAAAACCCAAACGCCAGCAACCAGGGAGAACATTGGAGGCCAGCACTGGTCTAGGAAAGACAGAACAGGAGGAAAAGACACTGGGTTGAGAAGCCACCAGGACAGGCTATGGTCTTCATTAAAAAGAAAAAATGGTTTTATTGTAGCTGGTGGGGGAATGTTAGGAGCTTGGACCATAAAATACCAGTAGGCTGATCCATATGAAATTACCATTTTTGAATCAAAAATAGCCATTATGACAATTTCATCTGGTTCCATCTAAAAATAAGCAGTCGCTACCATTCATTGATTACTGCCCATGTGCCAGGCATTGAGCTAAGCGCTTTACAAGAATCATGTTTTTTAATCTTCACAATAACCCAATGAAGTGGTATCTTAGGTTAGGCTCCCAGAAGTAGAATCTAAGGATTCGTGGTTTATTAAAATGCTCCTAGGACAGACCAGTATGGGAGAGGGGAAGCAGGAGGACAGGAGCAGTGAGAACGTATGATTTTGGGCAAAGTCTATCTTGTAGGGGGTCTTGGAGCTTCAGTTACGCCTCAGAGTTTGTCTCACTGCAAGACAAGTGAGCTGGGCTTTGACATCCACAGTTCGCCATTGGCCACAGGCTACCTGCAGGGAGTAGATGCTCAGACATGTGCTCTTTTCTGCATGCATGGGTGAAGGGACTCCGGTACTCCAAAGGCAGGCCTCTGAGCAAGGTGGCGGCTGGCTATTAGAATCCAAGCACACAGAAGATGGGGGAGAAGTTGGGCCATGAGCCTTGGTGAAGCATCTTTAGAGTCCACTGGAAGGAGGGGTTAGTTGTATCACTATTTCACACATGAAGCAACTGAGAGTCAGAACGATAAAAGTAACTCAGCTCCCCATGAAGAGGTGGGGCTAGAACTCTGTTATCCTGAATTGGCCACTAAGCCATCCACTCAATGTCACTGCCAATGTCCTTGGTCACTGGGGTGAAGCTGGTGGTCTCTGGCTATTCCTTTCCTTAGAATGAGATTTTAGACCTTACTTGTCTCATGCTGATTGATTTGGGTGCAGGCGATGGGGGACCCCAGTGACTGGCAACCATAACTTGTCTAAGCACCTTTGCAGGAAGCTGGGCTCATTGTCACATTAGCTCTCCCTTGTACCTCTCTAGGTTGGAAAGGGGGCCTTCCCTGCTCCAGTTTGGTGGGATCCGCTCACAGTTTCCTCCATAGTCTCTGGAGCCTGTCCTCCCACTCTAGGGTCCCCTGGCCCAGGCAAGCCTAACCTGCTGCTCCCCATGGCCAGGCCAACAGTGAAGCACGATCCAATGCCACTGCTTGAGAAGGCTGCTGCTGCCTTCATCAAAAGCTCACTCCCAGCCGAGCCAGGCCAAGGGACACAGTGACCCCGGAACAGCTGGCGAGGGAATCACCTCCAGCTACTGCCTCCTCCCTCACTCCCCCAGCCAGGGGCAGTCACCTGCCCTTATTTGGCAGCCCAGGGAGGCCTTCCCCAGGGAGCTGAGTCACAGATCTCCAGCCACAGTGGAAAGGACACAGACTCAGGAGACTGGGATCAGAGTTTACAACCCAGGTCAGCCACTTACTAAGTGAAGAGGTTATTTAACTTCTTTGTGCCTCAGTTCTGTCATCCATAAACAAGAAATGACAAGACTCTACCCTGTAAAGATTAAATGAGATGTTATCTGTAAGAGCCTAGCACAGAGTGGGCATTTGAGAAATGTTTGGCCCCAGACTTTTTTTCTAGGCTTTGCTGCATTGCTTCTTGTCACTTTACCTGTCTTAACTCTGGGTCACTGTGTGCATTTTAATACAGCCTAGCTGCCCTGGACTCAATTGGGTGCAGAGTGCAAGCTAGAGAAGTGTGTCATTTATTGTCATGGGTTTTGAAGGGTTTTGTCCCTTTTGGGTTACCGTCTGAGTTCTATCAAAGAACACTGGATGGCTTGCTTTTTTCTTTTTTTCCCATCGATTTTGACTAATGCAAAGCTAGCACCTGGTCCTCTTCATTGAATTCTATTATGCTCTATATACTAATAGCTCCTCAGATGAGGCTCTCTTGGACAGCATACCACAAGAGAAAAAGCAAAATGCTACATGACACTGAGATGCTGGGTCATGCCCCCCGCCAACTGTATCCCCCACACATAGAAATGCTGTCCTAGTTTTCAGCAGCCTAATTGAACATCAATCACATAAGGGAAAAAACCTGGCTTGCCACCCACACCACAGTGCTAAGTATAACTTCTGTTCCAGCAGTGATCTGGTCCTTTTCACTTCCCAGTATTTCCATCTGGAATTAGGTGTGAGGAGTCAGAAAGTGCTTTTGTCCATTTCAAATCTGAAGCTGGCATGGGCCCTGAAACTTGGAAGACTGACCGAAAAAAAAGAAAACGAAAGAAAAGAACCTAGAGTAAACATCCAAACTTACCCAAAAATCTGTCTCATATTGAAAGTCTTCCCTTTTGTGTTGCATGGATCTCATTTACTCTGTTCTTCCTAGTTAGTCCAAGAGTCATTTTTAAATATTGACTTTACTTCCTCAGATGGGGCCCAGTTCAGCTCACCATCTCATAGTGGAGGTCTCCACCAGTGGGGTCTCTTGATGACCAGAATCATGCTTTTTCCGAAGGTTTGGGGCAGAAATTGGATTTGGTAGTGATTGGATATCTGGCTTTGGAGAAAGGATTGTTTATCTTTTAATCTCCCCAATAAATAGAATTATCTATTCATTCAAAATCTACATCTCATTGCAGAATGCCCACTTTGTGCCAGCTACTCTGTTACCTGAGCAGCAGTGCCTCAAAGCACACACAATCAGATGGCTTCTCCACTCTTGGAGATTACAGTCTGACATCAGAGATCCCCTAACTCTGGCGGCAAGCAGTCCCATCCAGGAGCTTCTTAGAAGTACTCTTTCTTCCTTACTTTTCATAATAATCCTACAAAATAGATACTACTATTGTACTCATTTTGAAGATGGAAAAACTGAGGCAGGAGTTGGTTGAGTCACTTGGCTACGTAGCAGCACAGGAAAAGAATAGGGCCACAGGTAGTCTGCCTGCAGGGAGCTGCACTTAGCTCAGACCTGTCCTGCCTCCTCGTGTGTGGAAGCATGGGATGGGTGTCATGTCTAGAAATGGCTAGAGTCTGTGGCAAAAAGAACTAGGGAGAGGAAGCTGGAGAGGTGGGCAAGAGAAGGGAGAAAGGGTCCTGGGAACGCAGACTAGAAGACTGGATTTTATTCAGTAGATGATCGGAATAGCTCCCACCTAGACCAGCTAGAGTAAGAAGGCGTTAGCGGGGAGCTCCAGATACCTTTCTACACGACAAAAAGTAGGTCAGTGTCTTTGGAAGAGCGCTGAGGTGCGGACGCTCGGTGACGGCAATCTGCTCTGACAGGAACTCCGTGCTGAGTGGGGAGGAATGTGAGAAGGGCCTCCTGCTCTTTTTCCCCCCTGGACTCTTGCTTTGACACGTTATCAGGACTTGTGGGGTCAGCCCTAGAGCAGCTGGCTCTGTGCCTTCCTTCCCTGGCAGTTGCACTGCCTCCCCGTGCCTGTGCCCACTCTGTTCATCAAAGCCCACCAAAACCGTCCCGGGGGCTGCCCAGAGTGGGCTGTGCACGGGTGGGGCGGCCACGGGAGAGCTGGAAACTCATGCCCCTGCCCTGGGAAGCCAGGGGAGAGGTTTTCTGCTCAGAAGCAGTAGGCTGGAACAGGAACACCCATGAGCCTGGCTTCCAGTCCCAGCTCTGCCACTTGCTATGTGGTTTTGGGCAAGTCCCCTGACCTCTATGAAGATCAGTTTTCTCACTTGTAAAATAGGCTGACCACTCCTCCCTTGCAGGTTTGTTTTTAAGAATTAGAGACATCATTCATGAGACACCTAGTAAATATGTCTGAGGCCCTCAGTAAATGGCAGCTGTTATTATGCCTGTTCACTGTCATTACCGTGTCCTAAGACGCTGTGGATCCAGAGAGCCCAGGCTGACAGCCACTGAAAGACCTCCTTATTTTGCAGATGAGAAAACTGAGGTCTGAAGGGAATCAATGGCTTTCCCAAGGTCATCTGGAAATCAGGCAGCAGAACCAGGCGGAGGAGGTGCCCGTGAGAGGTCCCATGGTTCCCAGCACGGAGCAGGGGAGAGAAGTTCAAGCACTCATAGCCTTTGCTCGGATTTCCTCCTTCCATAATGGCACAGATACAACCTTTCTGGAAGGGTTGTGTGGACGAATAAGCTGTCGTTCCAAAGTGCTGAAAAGTACTCCACAGGTGCCAAATCATGACTCTCCATGGATTTCAACACCTTGGTTGGCATGCCTTCTCCCCAGATGCAAGCTGCATGAGGACAGTGCATGTGTGTGTGTGTGTGTGTGTGTGTGTGTGTGTGTGTGAAGGAAAAGGGAGGAGGAGAGAGAAGGGCGCATAGAAAATTCCAGATTTTCCAGAGACTATTTCCATACCTGAACTCCAGTGTACTGGGGCCTTACCCACTGCCCTATGATTCAGACAGAAGCGCTCTCTTCCCTCCCAGCTCCTCTGCATCCTACTTTGAGCCTTCCTCCTACTTGCTGGAGGAAGGTATGGGCAGCTGGCCCAGGACCCCCACTCTGTAGCCCACAGGGAATCAGTGCCACGTAGCTGAGGGGGCAATGATCTGCCAAACTTTCAGAAAACAAAAAGCAGAGTCACGGACTCAGTCAAAGTGACTGATGTAAAATAGGGTGTATGGAAAAAGTGTGGAATTTGGAATTAGAAAATTCAGGATTGGAATCCTGGTTCTACTACTTCCTAGCTGTGTGACCTTGGGAAAATTACTAATTTACCTATCTGTGCCTCAGTTTCTTCATCTGTGAAATGGAGAAAATATTACTTCCAAGCATTATTTGGAGACATTAAATGAGATGAAGACTCTGGCACGTAATTGTTTCATTCCTACCTCAAACCCTGCCACCATCCCAGTGGCTTTCTGAACCTGGATTTACCATGGGCCATGATGTGTTGATTTTAATTACGAATTTGGTAAAGTTAGAAAGATACCAGTACAAAGAGGTGGTTGCTGAAAGCAAAGCCTGTCTCTCAAGAAGAGGATCTCCGTTTGACGTGGTGGCCTTAGTCATCTCAGGCACTTGGGATAAAAGCAGCCGTCGGTGGTGGCGGTGGGGAGACATATGCATTTGACACCACATGGCAAGAGGAATGAGTGCCGTACCCTGAATAGATGTCTTCCAGGAAACAGACTGCTATAGCCTGATCGTGCTCTTTTACTAACGAAATTTGGCAGGAGGCCAGGGGAGGAGTGGGCACAGGCGCTGGGGCTGTGATGAGAGAGGGCAAACCTCTCTGTACTTTGCTCAGCCTGCAGAACTGCGAGGACAGCATTTACAGAGAGGTTCCATCACCCTTTCTCTAGCTTCTTTTCCCTTCCTGCTCGAGTCTGGATGCCCAGTTCTGGGGATACGAATTCCCTCCCCAGGAGGCTGGATGGTGCCCACGAGTCCCTCTCAGAGAGGCAGTG
Source organism: Rhinolophus ferrumequinum (assembly GCF_004115265.2). Classification (NCBI taxonomy): domain Eukaryota; kingdom Metazoa; phylum Chordata; class Mammalia; order Chiroptera; family Rhinolophidae; genus Rhinolophus; species Rhinolophus ferrumequinum. The sequence continues at coordinate 34,584,715 of NC_046294.1, read as the reverse complement.
GTCCTCCTTAGGCTCATAGCCTCAGGTTCTGGGTCTTCACTCAATGTCTTAGCAACAGAAACGTCTGCAAGCTCAGATATACCCACATCAAGGGGTCATGTGTTGACTCCAAGGTAGGTGGGAAAGGAACCGTGGCTTGAACACTTACTGTGTGCCAGGAAAAATGATAATCATAAACGTGGTAGTAATGACCACGTATCAGTCACTGATTTAGTGCTTTACACCTATTAATTCATTTAAGCCTCCCACCAACTCTGTGTGGGAGGTACTGTTATAAACCTTATTTTACAGAGGACAAACTTGAGGCTCAGAAAGGCTAAGGAACTTGTCCAAGGTCACACTGCTAATAAGTGGCAGAGCTCAAACCTATGTAGTAAAGCTCATCTGAACTCCAAAGGCGTCTTCCTTTTAACCACTATAATGCCCTACTTTACTGCCTCCCACTTAATTGTCCCCCAAAGTACCAGGACATGGGTCTTACTAATGACATAGGTGAGGAAACTGAGGCTCAGAGAGGTTAAGTGACTAGGCCAAGATCATACAGCCAGTTAGGGATCTCTTCTGGAGGGGCAACTGAAACCTTGACATTGTCTCTTCCTCCATGGGTAAGAGGGAGGAAAACCTGAGGGGCCCCAGCTGTTTGCTTGCTGCCCAAACCTCCACCCTGAGCCGTCTGGCAGGCGGGCATGAAAGTTACCCTCTTTGCCTTTCAGACCTCACCCCAGCATCACCCCAAACATCACTTCTCCTGAAGCCTTGGCAGTCTAAAGGGACCTAGGTTTTTTATCTGCTAACAGCACTTGCCTCACTTAGTAATTATATGTTCACTATTGCGATTATGTAATTACTGTCCATTTCTCTGATTCTATTGTAAGCTCTATGAGAAAAGAACTGGTTCTTGCCAACTTTATATCACCAGCGATTAGCACAGTGTCTGGCATTCAGTAGTAATAAAATAGTATTTACATAAATGAATGAAATGAACACGGTTCTAGACTCACACCAGGCCCTCAGCCTCCATTAGCTTAAATCTCACAAAAACCACGTGAAATAGTTAGCATCATTCCCATTTTACTGATGAACAAGCTGAGGGTCAGAGACATGAAGTGACCCTCACTCCGTCCGTCCATCAGAGGTAAAGTCAGGATTCACACTCAGGTCTGCCTGACTCCAGCCCCAGTCTTCTCTCTCCTTCCCTTCACTCTATTAAAAAGGAACCTGGATATAAGAAGTAGTGACGAGAGGCTCTGCCAAAGTTCCTCCTCTGGGGAAAACAGAAGAAAATGGGGTTGTGGAGACCAGACAGGATTAAAAGTCAAGAATAATGGATCAAAGGCAAGGAAAGAACTAAAATGGTCATGGGAGGAGATTCTAGAAACCTGTCTTTGATAACTGGGCAGGAAGTCAGCCTTGCAGGCCAGACGCCTTTGAAGACTGGACTCTGCATCTCCACATACATCCCTTCATGGTCCCCCCTTGGGAAGGATAAAACCCTAACAAGCAAATGATTCGGAAAGATGGTCTTTGTGGAATTAAGGGAGCCAGGATGACGATACCTCACAGGCTTCAGTGCAGCCTCAGGGAGACTAGCTTTGTTTGATTCGTAGTTGGCACATGTCCAGTCTGCCCTGAGGAGAAAATCCTGATAAATTTATCAGTGAATGTCTAAAATTCCTGCACAATTTTGAGCTTTAAGAAAATTGTCAGGCATTTTCTTTCAAAAAAAAAAAAAGATTTAGTGGTGTCTTGTCCCACTGTTTGTAAAACAATATCTTTCTAAGCCAATAAATCCCTGTATATTTTGTTCTTTTCCACTCGTCAAGCTCTGAGGTTTTATTTGCCCTGGGTTTGGAGAAGAAGCGGAAATCAACACAGCTGTTTATGTTTAGTGGCTTTGAATGATCTCAGGGCACAAAAGATCCTCATGGGTGTCTCTGCTTTGTTGACAGTTTTTAGACCCGCTTTGAGCTCAGCCAAGGAGTAGTGTGAACTAGAATTCCCTTTCACACATGCTCGGCAGGGTTCATTTCAGGCATCCTGGGACCCTCTTCCTTCTCTATCCTCTCTTTCGGCAGGATGGGGACCCTGTCTTCAAGCCAGTGTCATTGGTTGTAGAGACAGCTTGGTAGATCAGTCAAAAGAGACTTGATTTCCAAGTCCTGCTGCTCAGGGGTGGTCTTGGCACTTATGCAGAGAATGACTCTGTGAAGAGCTGCTTCCCAGGAAGGAAGGGAAAACAGGATCTCTGGAGTAACCATTCCTACTTGTCTTAGAAGGACTTTGTTGTATATATAGGTAACCTCCCTTTAGCTAAAACTGGCCTTTAATCTTTGGTAGCTCGCAAAGTGTTGGTTTGGGACAGGGCTCATGTACCCTGCGGAGGGCAGCGATGGGTATGAGCTAACTTCCATGTCACCGACGTGAGGCACAGGGCTTGGTTCACTGTAGGGCTTAATAAGTGTCCCCTGAATAATTAAAAGGTTAGAATAAGTAAAGATGGTTATTTGAAAAATACAGAAAATCCCATGGAAAAGTAAATTAAAACCACCCATAATTTCAACCCTTTAAAACAATGACATACAAGAAGACGAAATTGCTAGTCCCCTATCTTGCCCCTCAGAAGTAACTGCTGTTAACAGTTGGGTGTGATTCCTTCCTTCTCCTTCTCTTTGAAAACATATTTATGTATACCTCTGTAAACACATAAAAATTTATGAGCAAATTTTAATAGTAGCCAAACATATATGTAAATATTAAGATACATACCCCCACTAAGAAAACATTTACAATTTTTGAAAAAGTACAAAATGCACACCAAAGCTCTACGTGATTTCTTTTGTAAGTTATCCGCTGTCAAGATTTTTCCCGACAGCACACCTTGATGAGCACAGACCTCCAAGAGTTAACTCTGCTCCAAGCCCGCCTCTGACAGCCCCGGGCACCCCCTGCCTCTGGGCACCCTTGGACTCTGCCAGTGGGTCAGACCTTGATCAGAAGCACCTCTCCTAGCCTCTCCCAGCGGATGTGCCCCAAGCTCCGGGCCTGGGGCAGAGTCAGAGGGTAGGCATGCAGGCTCCCAGTGTGATGGCAGCGACCAAAAGAGGAAATGTGGCAGAGGGGGCGGCCGGGAGCAAGTCGCTCAGTGCCCGGAGCCTCACACTGGGAGAGGGTCAGGCTGCTTAACCTCATCTGCAGTATGGACTAGGAGGCAGCATTTGGGCTATTCCCCAGCTGCGCTGGGGCTGCAGGGGTAGCTAGACTGGCAGAGGGTGTCTCTCAACCAGAAAATCTCGCTCAGAAAGTAATAGAAGGCCTGAGTTTTTCCAGATGGCCTGCTATTGGTTAAAATTATCCAGGTTATTGCCTCAATGGCTCTCTACTCTGAACTTTGAGAGAGCAAAGCACTGGTAGCATTTCTTAACAGCAGTGCTTTTCAATTTGCCTGCCCCCAGAGAGCTTTACTAACATACAAACGCCTGGGCCCCATTCCCAGAGAGTCTGATTTAATTGGCCCAGGGTGGGGCCTGGGCAGCAGTAGTTTATTAATTCCCTGGGTAATGCTAATGGGTGGGCAAGGCTGTGAAGCCAAGTGTGAGGACCAGCTGATTCAGAGTCACCCAACGGCTTGTTTAAAATGCAGACTCACAGATTCCAAATTCTAGGTCTGTTGCAGGGGGTGGGGGGTGGGGGCTTAAGGCTCTGCTCCTTTAACGCCCCCAGTAACAAGCACCCCAGGGATTCTTAGGCTTCTTGTTTAAGGACCACTGGTCCCAGCATCTTTGTCTCCCCGTGGACACCAGCAAGCAGGCAGCTCTGTGTTAGAGCCCGAGCCTCAAGTAAGCAGGCCCCCGTAACTGGCGGCCTTGCCTTGCTATTAAGACGGCTATCAGTCACAACCTGGGTGGTTACTAATCCTTTCTTCCTGTTTCCTCCACTGTAATATGGAACAATTATGCCACCACACTGGAGTGCTCTGCAATGGTGTGTATAAGGCCAATCTCCACAGGAAGCCATTATTGTCATTTCTACTGCCATTGTTATCATGATGGTGAAACCTTTGATAGTATACAGTGAACACTAGTGCCTAATGTTCAGGGTTCAAGCTCTGGAGTCCCAGTGCCTGGGTTCAAATCCCACTTTCCCACCTAATTAGCTATGGAGTCTTCTAAGATACAGAACCCTCTGCGGGCCTCAGTGTTCTCTCCTGTAAAATGAAAATGACAGTACCCATCCACCTTATGGAATTGTTGTGAGAATTAAAGATAAGGTATATATAATACTTATCACAGTCCCTGGGAAACAGAATAACTTCAGAAATTATAGTTCTTACCAACATCTTACCAACAACATCATTACTGGGTCAACTGTAGTTGTCAGGTCTACTGTGTGGAAAGAAGAGTGGAAAATACAAAATAAAGTGTATATTTATATATTTGTATATATATATATATTTAAATCAGTTTGGAACACAATTAACTAGACTTCTCAATTGATAACATTTCTTCATCTATAATAGTAAAAAAGTGGGTAGAGAATTAAAAATAGCAAGCAAAAGAAAAAAAAATAGTTTGCAGATAGGATCCAGGCAAGAATCTAGACACACTCAGCTTAGTCCCTTTCCCCTTTACTTCCTGCAGGGACAGTCCTAGATGGTGCTTACTCCAAAATACAGGAGGAGTTTCAAGAAGCCACCAGTACTGACTGGACTATAGCCAACTGCATGGACCGGAGAATCCAGACAGTATTATTTTCCTCCTTTCCTGCTTCACCTTTTGCCTACACATGCAATCTGTATGTTCATCTTTTATATACTTTTTCCCTGGTGTTCTTATTTAAATTTGCTTGACACTCTAATCCCACATGAAATGGTGAGTCCAAACTCCTCCCAAACATTCTGCAAACCGCTGAGTTGGGGAGGAGGGGCAAAGTTGGGGGGACACGGTTTTCCTTCCTATGGCCATCTCTGACTCGGCAGTTTTGCTCCCACTAAACTCAGGAGCTCACTCTATTCCCTGTTGTCTTCCTGCTCCAAAATGAATCCGGATTCAGAACTCAGCTCTTTTTTAAAAAGAATTTTCCCCATCAAAAGAAAAATCTATTCTCTCAAAGTGTTTGGTGGCATAGCAGGCTTTATTGCAATTTTAGAAGGAAAGGGTTTTACTTTGCCACAGTGCTCTTCTTCTTCTGTTCTCCCTCAGGACTCTCTTCACATTGCTCTGGCTACTCTATTTTGGGGGAGCCCTTCACGTTAAACCTGAAATTTTCTCACTTATTATAGACAACAGTGTAGCTTGATCCCTGTGCTCTGGGCTGCCCTTCTGATGCATACATGGTATACAAATAATGCTATCTCTAAGGTAAAGTAAGATCTCAGAGGCTCTCTCTCAAGTAGCCCAGAACTGACTTTGAAATTTCACACTTGCCTATTTCCTAGAGCCTGAATATGGAAGGATGTGATATGTGACTTATATTTTCACTGGTGTGATTTATTTACACATTCTTCCCCCACCTACAGAAGGCAAAATAGTCACAGTCTAAGTTTTAAATGTTTTTTTTCTCTATTACATTTACTTTTTGTTAATATTTAGCCATTAGCTTATTGAATATGGCCTTTCCTCAAATCCTTTGTGGAATGAAGCAAGATGCAAACTTATAAAGGGAGGAAAGTGGACTCATATCTCTTAGAGTTTCAACACTAAGGGTGGAAAGGAAAGGATATTCCTCTCTATTACTTTTCAGTTTTTTATTAGTCAGAAAGTTAATCAAAATAGCTGCTAACCCCATAGATAGTTGATGCTCCTTTGTCCCTCATTTATTACCGTATATGTTGTACTGCTTCTACTAGAGTATTAGTTATACTATTTGTCATTTATTTTCCTGTTTGCTTCTCCTACTCGATTGTGAGTCCTCCATTTTTCATTTATGAAAAAGGACAATCCTCAGGCTGGGCAACATAGTTGCATCATTCTTTAAACCATGAGAGCAGAGGATAAGAACTTATTTGCTCTCCATCATGATGGCCACAGCCTGGCACATAGATGGCTCTCAACGATTTATTCATTAAATTAATAACTGAGCTACTCCGTATATACTTAATCAGAGTTTACTATATATTTGCTTGACATTTAGTCAGGCCCATTGCCTCTGTGCCTGTAAACACACACACACACACACACACACACACACACACACACACACTCACTCACATAGACTCCTCACACTCCAGCATCTGCACGTAGGAGAACTCACAGTCTCCAAAAGCTCACCACTGTCATATTGATCTGTGCACAGGCCTATCTGGAAAAAGAGAGAAGTGGGTGGGATGCTGTCCTGAGGTTCTTATCCTGACTTCTCTGCAGTCTGGGATGAATGGGTTCTCAACTCAGCCACTGCCAAAAGGTGGGCATTTGTATCATAAGTTGCCAACCATGGTGTAGAAAATTAAGGAAAAGTGAGTTTTTGAAAATGAACTAGTGTGATTTTTTTTTTACTCCCAAGTAAACTCATAAATGTTTCACTCCAGAGACTCGCAACATGTCCATTCATTGGGTATAGTCAGGGGTCTCCAGGAGTCTGTTGACTTTTTCCCCAGGTTGCTGCATTTTTCATGATAGGCAGGGGTTTAGGTGTTCCAGGCTCTTCACAGGACTGTCTTCTTGGGAGGTCAGTTGCAGCCAGAGGTCGTTAGCACTAATTAAGGATGCATTGATGGGGCCGGTCACTTGCAGGTCAACTGTAAAGCCCAGTTCACACTCAACTGATCCCCAGTGCCTGATGTGAAGTATCAGGAAGGGATGCAGCAGGTGCCTCTCTGGGTCTGAGGTTGGCTCTTCGGACTAGGGAACTGTCCGAGCTCTTAGGGTGATTCAGTGTTCCCGAGAGCTCCATCATAAGTTTCAAATTGCCCCATCACTGACATATGGGTGATTTTGTAAGTTTATAGTTAGAAGAAAGAGAAAGGGAGTCGAAGTTGAGATTCAAAATGCTGGGCTGTCCATAGTGCATATAATTTTTTAAAATAACAATGTTTTAAAAACCTGGATAGTGTGTTCTTTCCAAAGCAGTTTGCCAATGTCTGAACCAGTGACTTCTTTAGCTACCAGAGCTTGCCAAACACATTGATTTAAAATGACTTATTTCATGTTAATATAGCATCCATGTGGAAGGAGTAATTTTATAGGACATTTTAATAATTTGAGATGATCTTATTTAGAGAGGAATCCTGCAATTATCTCTTTTGCTCCAAGAGAAAAATAGCTTTTCCCCCCTTGTCTGTCTGTGATGATAAATTATTTTGCTTTAAATAGGAAAATGAGAATTTGTATGAAAGATATAAAGGGGGAAGAAAAATGTTGCAGGAAAGAGCAAATAAAATTATTTAAGGGATGAGGAGGAAGGGAAATTAGTTCAGAAATAGACTTAGAGAGTCAATAGTTTTCCACCAAAAAAAGATGAGAAATTATCAGATTTTATGTAAATCACACAGGGTTAAGATGAATGCTTATATGTTTACCAAATTCTAGATTATTAGGAACAGGTACTTGTAATATCAAAAAAAAAAAAAAAAAAAAAAAGAAGAAGAAGAAGAAAAGAAAAAGAATGCACTGTTTTTCATATTAGTATACATTTGAGGGTCTCAGAACTCAAAAAATGAACTTGGCAGCAAATATGATTTAAAGAGGAGATCAAAGATGGCAAATACATAGCCTGTATGTAATTATTTCTATTTTTGTACCCATGGCAGACATTATTAATTCATTAGGCTGCTGTTTGCAACTAAACTACATAGATGCACCTCAGAATTCTTTTCAGCACAGTGGAACAGAAAGTAACTTAACTACAGGTAGACCTTGAGATGAACCCTTTTGCTACACATGGTTTAGCCTTACTGCTCATCACAGGGGAGCTTATTCAGAAAGCAGAATCTCAGCCCCATTCCAGACCTACAAATTAGAATGTGTATTTTAGCAAGATCTCTATTACTTATGTATATTAAGTTTTTAAGAAGCCTTGGAAGGGCACTGAATGCATGATATATTCATTGGGGAGGAAGTTCTCAAACTTTAGTATATATCAGAATCATTGGGTTAAACACTTGTTAAACCTAGATTGCTGGGCCCTGCCTCCAGAGCTTTGGGTTCAGTAGGTCTGGGCAGAGGGGGGGCGGTTTTCAAACAAGTTTCTAAGCGCTGCTGTTGTTGCTGATCCAGGGACCATACTTTGAGATCCACTGCATTAGGGCCATGGGAAGGCTTTGGAATATCTCCATGACCTTTAAAGTTGAAGACTGCAGTAACTTCCCACAATTCTTGGTACATCCGTCAAACCAGAATTCTGGGTAGGAGAGTCCCAAGGTTTACTACAGCGTAACATTTCTTATGACCTATGTACCTGAATCTAAAAGACTCTCCTCCTGGAGAATTGCTGCTAGCATCATTCACTTTTATTTGATAACAATTTGAGTAGTTAAGTTATTCTGTCGGCAGCATTATACTAGATGCTGAGGGAATCTAATGGACGTTTAAATGCACTTCCTAACTTCAAGAGTCTCTCTAAGAAGAAAATAAACTCATGGAACAATAAATAACAAAGTGGCATCAGATGGCAAAACGCAGAGTGCTAAGTGGCATGGACCACATGTGATTTAATTTCAGAGGGAGAAAGGATACCTGAAACTATACATAAGACTATGTGCATTTCAGTCTAGTTAGAGCAACAAGTCAATATATAGAATGGATGGAAGATAAGGTGGGAAGAGGAAACAAGCCAGGGTAAGGAGACACCTTCTCATTTCTTAACGCTGCTTTAAGAGGTTATTTTAAAACCAAAGTTTCCTCTGGTAGAGATAATGATAAATCAATGCTATCAGCATTATAAATCAGGCTATAAGGTGTGCACACAGAGAAAACCTTTATCTCAGAGACAGAGAAGAAAGACAAACAGCTTATACACAGAGATGCTTGGGAGGAAAGTAGCAGTAAATTAATTAATAGGGATAATAATACCCAGCTTCTATTGGCCCCTTACACTGTCAGGTACTTATGCTAAACAACTGTCATGCACTATCTCATTTAATTCAAACAAAAGTGAATTATTTAAACGCAGTCAAGCCTCCTTACTCTCAGTGAAAACCAAAGCTTTATATGCATGCAGTAAGATTAAAGAACTCGCCCAATTTAAATCCAGGCAGTCCTGCAAGGTGGGGGCTCCTCATCCATGAAGCACGAGGGTTTCTGGCCTGCCTGGATCATTCCTTCCAATTCTCATATCCTTTGAGTCAGTGACGAACCCAAACAGCAACTGAGAGGAGTAAAGAAATCCCCAGGCGAATTAAAGCCGAGGAACCTGTGGGACCAGTGTGTGTCCAAGGCCCCAGGGAGGGGCTCCTACATGAAATGCAGCAAGGTTTAGCCTGAACCAGCCAGGGTCCTGGAGCCTCTTCTGGCTTCCTCAGGCCACTCTAATTACAGAGTCTGTGGTAGGTTGCAAGGAGGAGCTGTTTCGGGGCGGGAAGCTTCCTTGGGTATTGTATTTGCCTATAAATACTTCAAATAGTTAAGTGAAATGTGCAGCCTTTGAAAGCTGGAGAGGAAGCTATTGGGAGGTTCCCCCGCGCCCCCCCGCCCCCCGGCCCGCTTGGCAGAGCAAGCAGAAAAGAGGAGAAATGGCTGGCGTCTCGTTAACGCGGGAGACCAGTAACAGCCCTGCCCAGGCCAGATGGCGGGGTGCGGGGCCTAGAGCGCGACTCCGGAAGACTCAAACCGTTAAGGTGACCAGAATAATTTGAAAAAGGAAACAAACTTCTCCGGAGCCGTGCCCTCGGGGCCCGGTGGGGGACGTTTGCGTTTGAAAGGGCATTTTTCAAAAGAAGGCTTCAGTGCGCGGGGGTGTCGGCCCGCCGGGAAGCGCGCGGCCGGAGTGGTGCTGCAGAGCGTCCACCAGCCCGCTTTGTACTTGCGGCCAAGCGCGGCCCCAGAGTTTCGGCCGCAGCCCGGGAGTTGAGGCCACACCCCCTTTGCAGTGAGATCCGCGGCCACTGATTGGCGCGCCAAGGGCCAATGGGCGCGCCGGGGCGGCCCGGGCTGTCAGCGCGCGCTGCAGACGCGCGGGCCGCAGCCTGTCTTCCCTGTGCGGAGCCCCGCGGTCAGAGCAGCCTTCCCGGGAAGCGCGACGGCCGCTCGCGAGCGCAGCCCTGCCCAGCCGCGCGTCCCGGTGCCCGCGCCCCACGGCCACAGCTTTGCGCTATAGCGCATGGAGCATGTGCAGACCCACAGGCGCTAAGGTGCTACCTATCCGGGGGGCTTCTGGGCTGTGGTGACTCGCTGTCACGCCTAGAGAGACCTTTGGGGGCTCTCGCCGCGCCTCTGCGTCGCGGGTGACACTGCGGTGCTCGCGATCTGGGCGGCAGCTGCCTCTTGGTGGAGACGTCTTGGGCTCTGTGTGCCCTCCCTCTCCCTTTCTCCGCCGCTCGCTCCTTCCCTTCTGCCGCAGTTCGCTCCTTCGCTCGCGGGTTCACACCCGCAGCTTCCCGGAGCTGGAGGTGTGCGTCCCCGCCGCTTCTCTTCCAAAGGGGCCTCTTCACTTCGGAGATGCAGTGACAAATTAATATGGGCTTCCAAGCCTCAGGTTCCCAGGAGGAGAATCGCAAGAGGCAACTGCCTCTGAAAACCCAGAGCCCTTGAACAGGCCGCCCAGGAGGGGTGTGAGACACGGCTGCAGCATCCATCCAGGTGGTCCAGCTGAGCACCGCGACAGGTTCTCCGCCGCATCCCGCACCTTGAAGGCGCGCTCGCCGGAGAGCTCCGAGTTCCCCGGCCGGGGATTATTTTTTTTCCTCCGCTGGTGGTGGGCGCCTCGCGGGCCGAGGCCCGGCGCCTGCTCTACTGCCCGCGCTGCCTTTAGCGGTCGCCTCCGCTGCCGCTGCCAGGGACGTGCTGGGAAAACCGAAGCCCCGGGAGAAGATGCCGGCCATCCTGGTCGCCTCCAAAATGAAGTCGGGACTGCCCAAACCCGTGCACAGCGCCGCGCCCATCGTGCACGTGCCCCCGGCCCGGGCCGGCCCCCAGCCCTGCTATCTCAAGTTGGGAAGCAAGGTGGAGGTGAGCAAGACAGCCTTCCCTAGCCAGATCCCCCTGAAATCGCAGGGACTGCAAGAGCTGGCGGCAGAGGGGCTCCCTGTGCGGAAGAGCGGCTCGTTGGAAAATGGGTTCGATACCCAGGTGAGAGGTGCTGTGTTCTGGGGCACTGTTCTGGGAAGATGGGTGAATGCTTTTTTGGGGGGGGTTACTCTGTGGGCAGAGAAGGAAACCGTTCCACTTAGACCCGCAGATTGGGGGATGCGCGAGGATAGTGGGCTGGCCGGTGGGTGTGGCCCGGGTGCTGTAGGGTTTGCCTTAAGGATCTATATGAGACCCGGGTGCGGACACGCTTGCGGCTTCCTTCTGGGGGGCACGGCTGGGGTGTTCTCCAAAAAACGTGCGCAGCGTTGGTAATGTCAGCCCTGCATGTCGAGGGCTTGCCCCCCACCCCCACCCCCAAGCAGTATCAGCTGAGTCTGTCAGCCTGTCGGTTCCGCAGAGATTTTGTCCCTGCCAAGGAGTGATCTGAGGCCTCATTGGACTTGACGCCCCCTGGCCTGGCGGCAACATCCAGGGAACGAGGTCTGGGGATGGCAGTGAACCTGCGCCCCTCGGCTTGAAGATGACCTGTCCCTGCCCCATCCCTTGGACTGACAGGATTCCCGGCACAATGCGAGGACTGCAGTAGGAGTGCCCCGTGCACCAGCTGAGGCAGCCAGCTGGAGACTCCTAGCGTCTTGGCTGGCGGTTGCGGTGTGGGTGGGGGTGTGGGTGGCTGCCTCAGAATGGCGGCCTGAAGCTAAGCCCCTCCTTCCTGGGTGGTAGATCCTGGTGCTGGTAGCCTGGGTGACGGGGGTTGGGGTGGGAGTAGTGGGGATGGCTTGAAGAGAAGTGGTGACTTTTACCTTTCCAGACAGAGCCCACATCACCCAGTTTGGCTGGGTGGCAGGCTCTGCCATTCAGTCTCTTTTAAGGAAATCAGCGGAGGCCCAATCAGGTTCTCTTGGCCTCTTGCCCTCCCTGCTGTTTTTTTTTGTTTTTTGGGGTTTTTTTTTCCCCCCTCTCTTCTGGTAGGAGGGAGCAGGGGCACGCTCTGTATTTTCTTGGCAATCACTCATCAGGGACTTTTGGGGACAGGCGGACCTGACGGATGTGACTGTCCTGTTCAGGAGAGACAGGAAGCCAGAGGGGGAGGTAGTTTGGGGTTGGTGTCAGCGAAGTGGCAACAGACCAGCTGACCTTTTTGGCACTTACTTCTCTGCTGACACCGTCTCCACCTTCTTCTGGAGCTTTCTCTGATCAGAGGCTAGAACTCAACACATTCCTAGCCTTTCTGATGGAGGAACTGAAACTGGAAGCTAATTGTGAGCAGACTTTTGGAGCTCTGGGCCGGAGAAGGCCCGCAAAGCAGATTAAGCTCCCAGGCCAGGCTGATAAGCATGCCCCTCGCTGCTGCACTTGCTAAATGTTTTTGGAAGCTGACAGGTTTGAGTGATGGTGTGTGGGAGGAAGGCAAGATTTCCCCCAACGTGCTCCCTGGGTCTGTCTCTGTGAGGGTTTTGTGCTCTGCTCTCTTTTTCTGCTGTTAGCCTCAGGATTTGTCCAGTAGGTTTGGAAATAGGCGTGTGTGTGTGGGGGGGTGTACGTTTCATCCTTGGAGGTGGGGCTTATGAGGGGTGGTGGGTGGTATGTGGGAGGCTAGAGCAGTGACTCTAGGATGTGACATACATGCATCCTGATGAGGAGGACCTGAGGAATGAGAGGGAAAGTAGATGCTGGGATTAACTGTTCATAGCCAGGCAGCTGTTCTGCCTTCTCCCGTTTGACCCTTCACTTAACAAACATTGTGGGAGGACTTGCAGTGGGAGGGCTGGCTCTGCAAAGGTGGTTCATCACCCTTTTCCCTGGGGGGGGGAATGTTCTCCAGCTGCTCCTGGAGGGGCTGGCATGGTCCAGTTCCCTCAAGGCTTTGCTTTCCTTCCCTACCCTTGGCCCACAGTTCCCAGAATGCCCCATTCCACTTGCCTTACCCTCAGTGGAACTTGCGCACTGTCCATGAGGATGGTTTAAATGCGCTGCTAAGGAAATTACCCACTTCCCAGTGGGCTACCCTGGTGTTTACCAGCCTGCCTTTCCTGATCTGTTTCCAGCCTTCCTGGGGGCTCTTCTCTGTGGCAGGTGACAAATCTTTGTTTTCACTGCCCCACCCTGGATCAAAGTGACCTTGGCAAAAGTAATTTTCCCTTCTTTGGACCAGGCTACCTCCCACTCTGCTGCCACAATGCCCATTCACCATCTAGGAAAGCCTCTCCATTACTGGGTGAGGACTGTATCTGGCTCGGCACCTGGCAGTCCCTGATCCAAAACCCGGTATTTATCACCAGAAGATACTTAGGAAATAATGAGTTAAATGGCAAATGATGTTTTGGTCCTCTGACTCCCCTTTTATTTAGGGATTTTTTTGGCAGAAGGCCGGATGGTGCATTGGTCGACAGCCTAGGTTTTAAAGTCAGGTGGATTTCCATGGTGTCCTGTCTCTGTCATGTACGAGCTGGGTGACCTAGTCGATTAGCCTCTCTGGGCCTCAGTGTTCCTATCTGCAAAAATGGGCATAAACAACCACACAAATAGTGAGGATTAAGAAAAATAACATCTGTGAAGTGTTTAGCCCAGGGTCTGACAAATAAGGAACACAATAAAATCAGCTATTTATATTGCTAAACCAAGAGGTAGGGCAGTTAAACCTACATCTACTAGTCTCAAGGTGAGAAAAGGCATAGCTTATTCTCCCAAGCCCTTGAGAAGGTATCAGTTGGTTGAAAAGGATTTACCGAGCATCAGTCATTTGCCTAGTACAGTACCAGGCATGGTGGGAAGATGAGGGAAGGGCACGACCACTTGTTAAGTGCCTGATGTGCCAAGCTTTTTACATATGATCTCATTTCATCCTCATAGTAACACTCGAAGATGTGACATTTTCTGTAACAACAATTTTCTATAACAATAATAATGTAACGATGGCAAATCATTACGTAGCACTTCCTATGTGCCAGGAATTGTTCTAAAGATATTACATAAAATACCTCATTTGATTCTTATAAAAATCCAGTGAGATATGTGTTATTCCTCTTATTTTACTCATGAGGAAACTGAGGCAAAGACTGGATTAGTAACCTTGTAAATAGCAGGAGTAGAGTTAGGCCTTGGACAGTTTGGCTGTGGACTCCGTGCCCTTAACCACAGTGTTATGCAGATATAACCACAGAGACTTCCTTATTATTGGTAGGCCCTGATTTATAAGACCATTGCTGTAACCACTGAACTAGAAAAGTGAGACTCAGTGAGGTGGAGTCGCGTGCTCCAGGTCATCCTGCTCCAGAGTAGGGCATCCAGCTCAGGTAGGTCGGGCTTCAAGGCCAGTGATCTTCCCACTCTTCACAGCTGCCTCCTCCAGCATGCTCTGGCAGATGAATACTGTAAATCAGAAATGGCTGGGCTTTGGAGAGTTTATAGTCTAGTTGGGGGGCATAACGGCTGGATCCAGGGCAACAGGGCACATCACAGACAGGGCTGGGAGTTATGCTTGAGGCTCAAAGAAAAGGAAGGGCCATGATGGCAGAAGAAATCCATAGGGCCTCATGGAGGCGGCAGGAGGTGCCTGGGCTTCAGAGATGGGCAGGAATGGCTGGGTGGGGAGGAGAGGACGTGCGGTGAGTATGACAGGGAAGGATGAAGAGCAGGGCCAAGCAGTGGTGCCGAGCAGGAGGTAATGAGCAATACAGAGTAACGAGTCCTACAGAGCAGGCCAGGCTGGAGGAATTACAGCTGCACCTTCATGCACAGGTCATCGTTCCATATCTAGTGTCTTCCTTTTAAAAGGTGATGAAGCGAAAAGAACAAAGTCTCGCAGTTGAAGGATTGGCTTTGCATGGCGGCTTCCTGGTGTACAGTAATTCTGAGCATTCAGGGTAGTTATGAGAAGCTGGAGAGATGATGTCCATAAAAGACCTGGTTCATAACAGACCCTTGGGGAATGACAGTGATTATTATTATTAGCTTGGGGTTCAGAATATTCAACATGGTAGCTATGGGGGAAAGGAGGCAGTTCTCATGGCTTCTTTTCTTATGCAGCAACTCTCCTCAGCCAGTGACAGCCCATTCTCCCTCAAGCCTGCTCTCCATCTCCATCAAGTGTGACCAGGAAGCCAGCAAACAGCTCTGAGGTGCAGCCCCACGGTGAACTCCTCAAACCCCTCACCTTCAATTTCTCCCACACGCCTATAGCTGGGGCTTGACCCCAAGTGGGGGGAACTGTGCTATGCAGCACCATATGCCCCCTTGAATTCCCTGCCTGGTGCTGGGATACCTGGGCCTTTCCCCAAGAACGAACATTTATAGCATCTGCTCTGTTAACGTGCTGTGTAAATTATGACCATGTGCAAAGAATTGTTTTAGAGATAGGCTCTGTGTTAGTGCAGAAACCCTGTCCAGCCGACCTTCAGATAAGGAATGCTCGTGAGCTATTTGAGGAGAGGTTAGCCTACTTTCAAGAAGCAGTTGCAGGGGAAAATTATATATATAATACTTTGATATTTCCTGTTTTTAGGAGCCTAGTGCTCAACTGGCAACTCATTTCTTTAAAAAGGTAATTAGAAGTGATTGAAATCCTCTGTGGGTGTTTTAAATGTTTAAAAAGAAAGTGCAGGGAGGCCCCTGGGAAGAGCGCACAGCTCCAAGCTTACAACCTGTTGCAGCTTTACCCCATTGTGTTTTGATTAGAATCCGTGCTCCATCATCAAAGTTGATTATGGATTTGATTAGTGCATTTTTTTGCTATTGTGTTATTCCCTTTCTTCTCTTTCTCAGTTCTTGGAGGGGAACGTGTTGCATGGTTATCTGCCAACATATAAGAATGTTTATAGTTCACATATTATTGCTTATTCCATGGGTTAATTTTCTGAAGACACTTTAAGGGTGGGACTGGTGGCTTATTTAGGGTATCATTATGTGTGTATATATATGCATATAAATACGTCTACTTCTGGATATGTGTATATACACATATACACATATATACACATGGAACAGCTTAAAGTAATGAGCACATGTAAGCGCACACACATCAAAGGCCAGGCTGGAGGAATTACAGCCCAATTTCCAGCTTTCAGAAGAGCTCGATTTGCTTCCCACTTCTCACACTCTCTTCCTCTGTGACCAAGATTGAAACCAAATCTTAGAGTCCCTTTTATTTACTTATAAGACAGAAGAGATGCAGGCTTGAGAGAGGTGTTTTAATTAGGACTTAGTGAAGCTCCTGAAGCCAGTCTGAAAAAGCCAAACCCACCCAGTGAGATTCTTATTTCTCACAATCAGCCTCAGCAGCAGGGAAAGGAGCCTTTATGAAGCATCTGCATGCTATATGCTGGGTAGTCAGCGGTGCTATATATACATGATTTAATTTGAGACATAAGAAACTGGGCAGAGTGCAAAGTGGTCTGTGGATTTTATATGAGGACGCTGAGCGCCGGGCAAGTTATCGAAGCTCTCCGAGTGTCAGTCGTCATCTATAAAGACTGACTTATCGGGGATGCTTATGCGTTGGCTGTGAGGACCAGTGAGATGATACGGGCAGGTTGCTGCGCACAGTGTCCGGCGTGTACTAAGTGAGGAATATGTGGTATTGCCTATTTTTATTACCTGAGGTCACAGTCAAGTTTGAAAACCAGATTTCCCTCATTCCAAGCTCATACCTTTCCGCCCTATGTCTCTGCCTCCCAAGTGCACGGTGGCTCACATGGAAGGACAGAGGCTTGCACCCTAGAAGCAGAGAGCATGGCAGGGCTTTGGTTAGATGCATGGAGAGCAAGAGTAAATTAAGAACCATCTCCTTTAAATGAGTCACATCCAGGCTTGTGAAATGATACCTCTACACTTGGGTCCGTCCCAGACATGCCATCTCTGGCACTAACCACACTGAGGGATGTGCTGCAAACCAAACTCATGGGAAGGCTGCTTTGTACCCTCAGTCTGAGCTGGCACTGCAGAGGTGGTTGAGTGGAGCCGGCCAATCTGATGGCTCTGCCCAGAACCAAGAATGGAACAGTCCCATTGATTGGGCTTTTGAATGGCTCCTTATTGTTCTGAGGGCAGAAGGAAAGCCCTCTCTTCTCACGCCTGGCCTGATTATGGTGAGAGCTGGACCTTGTGATCAGTTTGGTCATTGAGGTGCCCCCAAGGCATGGCCAGCTGCCCAGTGGTGTTTTACCAATCGCCACAGGGCCAGTTTCAATGCTGACTCAGTCTCTTGGTCACATTGTTCAAAGAGATAAACAATATGTTCCTAGAATGTCTTGGGCAGAATGGGCCATGTGATTTGGGGAACAAAACTGGGTCAGGCTTTGTTCTTCAGTCCACACAAGACAATAGTGAGTGACACAAACTTTTTTGCAGGCACCCCAGGTCGCCCACTCATAACCTAAAGAGTGACTCATAACTCAGTGCTCCCTTTCCCAAGGAAAACAGACCCTCTCTTGTGTTTTGCAAACAATGGCTCCACAGCCTCTGACTATTTTGTCTCTCCTTCCAAGTGAAACCTTAATACCTCTAGTAAATTTGGTGTTGTTCCAACACCCCACCCCCGACCCCATCTTGATGGGAGAGAGGATTGGGTAGAAATGGGGGCTTGGGCAAAATAATTATGAGCCTACCTCCTCAGGTTCTTTTGCGGCCTTTGAACAAAATCAGTTACTCTGGGCAGTGTGACAAATAAAAAGAATTATAGTAATGGTCGCTGACACTGATGGAACATAGCCTGTGTACCAGCATAAGGCATAGCACCAGAAATGTATCATTTAATTTAATCCTCACAACATCCCAGGAGGTAGATGCTACTTCCTGAAGATGAGTGGAGAGGACAGCTCTGGGAGTCAGCAACTTTGGTCTAGTTCTGTCTCTTTTGACACTTTGCTACATAACCTTCACCACGTTTTGTTGTCTTTGAGCTTCAGTTACTTTATAAAAGGGAGAGGCTAATACTTGCTCTGCCTTTCTTGAAGATTTATTGTGAAGCTCAATAGAGGTAGTTATATTGTGAACGAGGCACTGATGTAAGCAACCTACACTCTAAATACCCTTCAAGGAAACCAAGGCTGAGAGAAGTTAAGCCACTTTTCCAACTAGCACAGCTTGTAAGCAGGGGACCCAGAATTTGAACCCATATCTGTTTGACTGCAAAGTCAAGGTTCTTAAATAGCAAGTGTGAAAGCACTTTGAAACAGTGTCTGAAAAGACATTGTTGATACTGAATCAAAGTAAATTGCTCTGAAGTTTCCTTTGTCTGGGTTCATATGCCATTCGGCTCCTTCCCTCTGCCCCAAAGTTTGGAAATAGTAACAATATTCTTTCAATATTAAATAAATATTAGTTGCTTCATAATGTCAGTTAACCACCTCTGGGATGTGAAAAATTCCAAGTGCTCTGAGGCCTCAAGCTTCGCTCAGGTGTCATCACTGAATGTAACTGGCAGGGCTGGTTTTGGACAGACGAAGGGGGAAATGGGAAATTCCATCAAAATCATCTGTTGGCATGAAGAAGCAATCAGATAAATTCAGATCATTCTTTAAGACAACGGGCCTGGGATCTTCAAAACTGTCAACGTTAGGAAAGATGAAAAAAGTTAAAGGCAGGTAGAGGACTGTTCTAGAAAAGGAGACGAAGGAGCTTAACTGCCAAATGCAAGGCTAAGTCCTTCACTGGATCCTGCATAAGCAAAATCGTAAATGCTAGAAAGGTCATTTTGGAGACAGTTAGGAGATATTTGAATGCAGGTTGTATACTAGATGGCATTATTCTATCGATCTTAATGATATGGGGTTATGTAAGAATATGTCCTTTTTTCTTGGGAGGTATATGCTGAAATATTTAGAGGTGAAGTGTCTTGATGTCAGCAACTAACTCTCAAATGGTTCAGGAAGAAAGGTGAGTGTATCTGCAGAGAGAAGGAAAAAGCATATGTAAAATGTTAACCGCTGGTGAATCCGGGTGAAGATACATGTATAGTCCTTTCAACTTTTCTGTGTTTGAAGTTTTTCAAAATAAAATGTTGGAAAAGAAAACAAAGCCCTGGTTAACCAGAGTATACATTAGCAAGCCTCTTGACATCTATGGTGTACCCACGAGAACGTAAATGCAATAGGAGTGTGAGTGTGTGTGTGTGTGTGTGTGTGTGTGTGTGTGTGTGTGTACTCAGAATAAATAACCTGGCCAAGTTCATTTCACGAGGTTTAGGATCGGGACTCCTTATCTCCTTTCTGGTATGGTGTGAGCATCGTGGCTTAATTCCGTGTTCTTTCATGAGAATGGTTGCTGACATTTCATGGAAATCGTAAGATCCAGTTTAATGTGTCACTCTTGTAAAATTCTGAGATGTCTCCAAGGTTGAAAATATAAAAGCAATTTTTTTTTAAATGAAGGAATTTAAAAAATATTAAAACCCCTGGTTGAGTCCTACCAGCCTAGGCATTGAGAAAGTAAAGAGTATGAATGGAAACAAGCTCTTTGCACTGTTTCAACCCTCTTTCTCTCCTCACTACTCAGGTCTCCTTTGCCTGGCTAAGTCCTCCCCCTCCTTTATCCACTCAGGGTCAGACTTAGTGTCACCTCTTCCAGGAAGCCTTCTGCTAACACCGTGGTCCTGACGCAGTGTCTCTCCTACCTCCTTCCATAGCCTGTTCTTTAGCCCCCCAAATCTTGGACTATGAATGCTTATTTAGCCAGCCCATGGCTTCCGTGAGGGCAAGGATGTGTCCTTCTTGATCCCTTGTGGTCCAAGACCAGCACATAATAGGTTCTTAGTTAATAATGGCGGGAGAAAAGAAGGATGGGAGTGGGAAGATAAAAGGAAGAATTAAAAAAGCAGGAATACATGGTATCAAACACCAGCTGTGTTCACGAAGCGATGGCTAAACCATATGGATCCTGCAGAACTCCCTCTTGGGACGTGAGCTGAGAAGTGGTGGTGGGTGGCCAAGCGTAGGAGACATGAAACGGGCAACCTGAATGCTGGCTGAGCGTCAAAGCTCTCCAATGTCAGTTCTTAGGGAAACGTGCCTGGTCCGGCTGGGTAGAAGGAGCAGACAGATTCCTTTACCCAGGAATATTTACAATGTCCAAACTGTCTGGCTGCTCCAATGGAAGAAGACCTGTTGGGATGTGATAATGGTGGTACTGCACTTGGAAAGGTGGAAGGAACCACCATGAGCTCTGGTGGGTCCCCCCCAACTTTGGCAGGGGGACCTGAGAAGGGTTCTGAAGGATTTTTGTTGGTTAAGGAAAGGGGAGGGTTTAGAGAGTCCTAGGATGGGACAAACCCTCTAGTAATAACAATTACAGCAACCATTGATGTACCTTTTCCATAGTTAATCTCATTTAATCCTCACGCTAACTATCAGAGCCAAGATCATTGATCCCGTTTTACCAGTAAGGAGAAAAATGAGGAATCAGTGAGGAGTCTGGCCTGAGAGTGGCCATGGAACTTGCTCAGGTCACACACAGGTATGGACGGTGGCAGGATTTGAACCTGGGTGTTTCTGATTCCACAACTCTGTGCTAGTAACCAGTGCCTTCTTCTGCCAGTAATTGGAAGAGGCCTGAGTCCCATCCTGAGGTGCTGCCTGAGACAGTCAAACCCCCAAACCCTCCTCCCCTGGGTGCCTGCTCCCTGTCCCCCTGGCCTTGGTCTCCTCCCTGGTTCCTTCGTGTCGGGGCCTCCTGTGTCTGCTCCAGCCTGCCGCCAGAGGCCCCACATTTATTGAATGAGCAGCCCCATTCGCTCGTGCACATCCTGCTGCCATCTGGGCACGAGCTCCTTCTCTCATTGCTATGGCAGCTGTCCCCCAGGTCACCTCTGTGCTGCTGGGCCTGGCTGGGCCCACGTGCCTAACAGCTGGCAGGATCTCTTGCCTCCTGCCATAGGCTGTTCCTCTGCAGCTCTGCAGACAGTCCCCGTTGTGTGCTGATTTGCTTTGATTCTTTTCAGACCTGCCGGTGACGCACGTTTACGTCAAAATGTGTGGGCCGCAAGTGTCCCAAAGCTGTCAGATCTTCCGGTGTGCTAACTTTGGTTGTTAACTGTCTCTGGACCAAGGAAAGCAAGCCCTGGAGGGAAAAGCACCCTTTAGGTGACAAAACTGGATTTAGAATAATCAGGCTTATGTGCGATGTCTGCTTAGAGAGCTGTGCCTCCGAAGACTAGAGACTCGAGACAGCTGAGCCAGTGTAGACCTTGGAGGCCATCTGTTCCCACAGCTCATTTGTACAGATGGGGAAACCGTGACCCAGAGAGGGGCGTGACCTACCCACGGTCACCCAGCTCTTGAGGGCAGAGCAAAAACTGGAACCCAGGCCTCCAGACTCCTGGCCCAGTGTTCTTTGCACTTCACTATGGCTGTCACATATTCTGCTCTGAAGGGTCTGATGGTTTAAAGAATTGGGACCAACCCTAAGCTGTGTGTTTTTCTCTGCCTTCCACCGAATAGTTAAGTATGCTTAATTCCTTCACATTGGAAATCTTCTGCATTTGCCTCAATGAATCAGAAAATCAGGACCTATTTGTAGGTGGTATAATTGTGGCAGGATACCTCCCGTGGGCCAGATACTTTCTATACATTGTATCATTCAAACCTCACAACAAGGTGATAAGACTGGTGGCATTCCATCCGTTTTATATATGAGGCCCTACGGAGGCCAGAAACTGCACCAAGACCACTTGTTGTCAGTATTGGAATTCTCTGATTTCATGTCCATGCTCTTTCTGCTCAGCTTCTTGGACACCCCGTGCCCCAACCAGGAAGTCAGAGGGATGCAGGTTAAGATCCAGCCTCCTGGTGTATTTACCAGGCATCTCATTTCCCCAGGGGTAGTGTGGGGAACACAGTAGGCACTTGATAATCGTTCTTGAACTACAGCTTGGACAAGCCAGCCCTGCCAAGCCTCAGTTTCCACAGGGAAAGTGTAGCATTTCAATGGGTCACAAATTATTATCTCCTTTTTCTAGGTGAGCCAAGGCATGTGGAGCATAAGTAACTTGCCCAAGGTCACCCATCCATGAGTGGAGGAGCCAGGCCTCAGTTTCCACAGGGAAAGTGTAGCATTTCAATGGGTCACGTGGATAAAAGCAATTAGTATGTAAAAATGCCTGGCACTGGGTCGATGCAATCACTGTTATTTACTAAGCACTTATTATGTGCTGGGCACTCTCCTAAGCCTGCCTCCATACCCTCTGCATGATTCTCCCTCTGTGCTGCTTCTAATTAAACCCAAATCTGGGTGAGGGTGGAGAGGAGAGACATTTATAATATAACTGAGGACGCAGAGGAAAACCACTTGTGGAAGGTACTGTAGTCTGAGAGTTAGTAACACCCCGCTGAGACTTGCCTTCTGAAGTAGCCTGTGGCTCTATCCTCTGAAAGGTGCTGCCTCTCTGAGAAAGGACAAACTGTTTAGTGCTCGGAGGCACTCTCAAACTAGAAATGGTCACCAGCAATCAGGGACGCCCAACTGCCTGGTGGATCGTGTGGCTTTCCCCTTTGGTCCCTGCTTCTCACTCACTTGGAATCGTTTCTTCTCTGAATTGCACAGCAGAGACGAATATAAATTTGACCTAGTCCTTAGAAATGTTTACCTGGCTAAAAATATGCCTGCTTCGTTGTATTTTTAGCCACATTTAGATTCGAAGTATATGAATTGCCCACACTTGTGTATTCGGCATGAACTGTTGGTACATTTTGTAACAGGAAGCTGCTGGTTTTCCATTCCAAAGAACTGGAATTCGGTCAGAAATTTGTCATTTGCAAATGCCAGCTCTCGGCACATTCCATTGCTGTTTTTAAGAGCAGCTGGTCACCTGGATTTAGAGGAAGCAGGCCCTGGGCGAGGCCAGGCTGACTTGCCTCAGTGTATTCTCCAGGTCTGGTGACTTCCAAGCGACCTCCGCCTGGCGCCTCCCAGGACCACGCCATCTGTAGTGTGTTGCCTTTGGATTAGGGTATGGGCAGACAAGGTGCTTATTTTAGAACTGGAAGGAAAAGAGATGTATCAATAAAAAAAAAGCAGGGAAGGAAAAATCCATTCAGTGGTTTTAAAATATCTCTCCCTTAATAGGACAGATTGTTTGTGTTTCTTAAAAATAACTGCTAGTTTGCTCCTCGAAACAGAGTTGGAAAGAGCGATGTATAAGACTGGAAAAGGGAGGTGCCTGTAAAGGTGGCCTGTAGGTCTCACGCCCCTGGCCCGTTCACACGGGACAGGTCACGGCTCCTAAACGCCAAAGCCTCTCCTGCTCCTGACTGGCAGACTCTGAAACCTTAGAACTAGATCACAAAAATCCCTGTTTTCTTACTCCTTGATTTCATAGATGAGGAAGCCATACCTCAGGCCTTTGCACTATCAAAGGCACTTTTCTCCACCACTCTATAGAAAAGAGCAATCCATCCTTTTATAGCTCCTTACTCCTGACCTTGCTTTCTTTTTCTCCAGTCCCAGAGTGGTCTTCTCCCGACATGTTATATATTTATCATGTGTCTTCCTCTACTAGACTTGCAGCTCCATGAGAACAAGGATTTTGCTTGTCTCCTTCACAGCTGTACCCCCTGCACCATGAACAGGGCCCAGCACATAGTGCGTGTTTATTAAAC
Organism: Rhinolophus ferrumequinum; assembly: GCF_004115265.2. Taxonomy (NCBI): domain Eukaryota; kingdom Metazoa; phylum Chordata; class Mammalia; order Chiroptera; family Rhinolophidae; genus Rhinolophus; species Rhinolophus ferrumequinum. The sequence goes on along the minus strand of NC_046294.1, from coordinate 34,560,945 downwards.
ACGTAGTGAATAAAACGGCAGGGACTGACCCAAGATTTCAGGTATCCAGGTCTGAGTGCAAAAGTCCAGGGCTCTTACACTATTTCTCCAGACCCTACTAAGGAATCTACAGTGTGTCCCTTAAAATGCTAATGGATCAAAATGTCATCCCTTTGACAGTATTTTTTCTTTCATGGGGGGGCTCTTACTGCAAAGGGTGGGTGAGTGTCTTAGCGTAAAGTGTGAGTCAGGTTGGCTGGGAAAAGGTAATGTTGTTGCTCAGGGTAGAGAATTCTTACCCTATGAACATACTCCTACTTTGTCTGAATTTAGGGCTGGCTCTGAGATACCCACAGTAGAATGTGGAGTTGAGAACTGGGTTTGCCAACATGCACTGGTTCCATTTTGTCTTCAGACTTCTTCTTTCTTTCCTTCTTCCTTGTTTCCTTCCTTTCTTCCTTCCTTCCTTCCTTCCCTCCTTCCTTCCTTCCTTCCTTCCTTCTCTCTTTCTCTGTCTCTCTCCCCCTGCATCTTTCCTCCCTTTCCTCTCTTTCTCCCTTCCCATCCCTTCCTCTTTCTTTCTCTCAGTCACTTTTTTGTGCTTTAAATCCTTGTTAATGGAAGTATGGTCTGTGGACCAGCATTAATGCCATGACTTAGGAGCGTGTTAGAAATGCAGAACCGTAGGCCTAGCCTCAGACCTTCTGAATCAGAACTCGCATTTTAAGAAGACTTCCAGATAATTCGTAGGTAAATTAAAGTTTAAGAAATAGAGGAGCCTTCATGCCCTCACCCCTTCAGAAGAAGTACTTAAGAGAACCCCTTCCCACAAAGTACTCAGGCATAGACCCCTGTGCCTCTAATAGGCCTGCCCTGTGGTTGGGGACGGGAGGATGGACAGGGCAGCCCTAGAAGAGGGGATTGTAAGAGAGGCCTCTAGAGTACTTGGCCACTCCATTGCGGACATCGTTCTGTCTTATTCACCTATGCTCTGGGTTTTGTAGCTAATGTTTGGTCAGCTTCATGGGAGACTGCAATCTATCTGGTAACTGCAGAAGGAAGGGAGATGGAGTCATTAGCCTGGGAGCTCAGGATTAGGGAGGACCTCAGCTCTCTGCTGGGTGTGCTCTGGGCTGGTCAAGATGGCATCTTTCAGGAATTCGAGGTTTCATTCTAACCTTTCTCATAGACCGCTGTAAAATCCTTACTAACCCCTGCCACAGCGGGGGGAAGTCCATTCCCACAATCTGAACAGAGTGTACCTCCCATGATCCTTTGCTGTCGGGAAGCCTTCCTCCATTGAAGACTTGCTCCTTGCTCCAATTGCTCCTTGAATTGCAATTGGAAATTGCGTTGTATGATTCCAGCACGTGACTGTGAAGGAGGCAGGATGTATCCTGGTATACCAAGAGGAGGGGTTCGCTTAAGTGGCTGTGCTGGGCTCTCCATCCCTGCCAAGGGAAACCCTCTCAATAGACAGGTGCTGTGCAAGTATAATCTGTCTGCCTGTGCGGCATTTCTTTCAATCATGCTGCAATTATGTATTGATCTGGGGAAAGCCCATTGATAAGAGCAGAGCAGTTTAACTGAGCCCTAAATCAGGCTTTTGGTGAAATTATTGTCTAAGGCTGATGCTCGAGCTTTTTCACTTTGTTCTGTGTAAACCAGGGCTATTTAAAAGCCGCTCACTTGGTCACTGGTGCCATGGTCACTCCTCTCCTTGTGCATACCCGTGTCTCAATCAGGTGTGGGCCACCCCAGATGGAGGAGGAGGCCTTGGTGGCCTCACTGGGGAGACTGCAGGAGGAAGGAAGGTGGTGGAGAGAGTTGAGGGGGGCTTTCTGCCCCCTCCCCCAACTCCCCTAGACTTGTTTCATTTAACTCCATCCGAGCCACCTGGAGGAGGGTCCTGGCCTGCTGCAGACCTGGCCCTGAGCGGGGACAGGGGAGCTGCCCTGTGACTGAAAGATGATCAGCCCGATACCAAGCAGTTGTCTGTCTGTGTGTGCACATACGCATGTACATGGATATGTGTGTGTGCACGGGCATGTGTGTACGTGTGTGTCCAGATTCTCCTTGAGAGGCTGTAGAAAATCCATTTTGACCACTGGCAGCACCGTTGCATGTGAGGCAATGTGGGGAGGCTGAAAGAGCACTGTTCTTGGATCAAGAAACCTGAGTTCTCCTTCTAGACCCTACTTTTACAAGCTGCCTGACCTGGGCACATGTCCAGTGGTTCTTTGCCAGGAGCCTGTGGAGTTGTCAAAACAGTACACATGCCCAGACATCTCCCTTACAGACACAGGCCTGGGGAGAGGCTTCAGCATCTGTATTTCTGAGGGTTCTGAGGGGATTCTGATGCATGCTCGGGGGAGATCTCCTGGATTTGAGACCAGCCCCCTCAGAAAAGTCAGGATAATACAAGTAGTCATGGCCAGCCAGACCCGGGTTTGCATTCAGTTCTGCTCACTGAAGACAAGGCCTTAGGCGAGTTGCTAATCTTGCCCTCGCATCCTGATCTGCTCGAGAGGCACGAGAGTAATGTCCTCACGGGGCTGCCCTGAGCGTGTATGGAGCATGTGGCACCATCATGTGAATGGAGCACGAGGCAAGTGCCTGGCATTGTGATGAGTTCCTCAGAAATGTTAGGTCTCAAGTGTGCAGCCATGTGCGTGCGTGCATGTATTTTCTGCTGCACCCTAATAGATGGATAGAAACCTCTCCAGAAAATCCAAGGCAGAACACAATGGAGAAATGAGATGGCAGTGCTTGATTATATTAATGTAATTTGGAAACAAGAAAACCAATTAATTCATTCTTTCAGACAGTTAGTAACAGGAAAGGGAGTGTGCAAAGAATGATCCTGTGGGGCCAGAGAGAGATGCCGAGTGTGTACCTCTTCCTCCATGACAGTGGTTTTTAAGCTATAATGTGTGTCAGTATTACCTTGGGGCGGGGGAGGGCTGGGTAAATATGCAGAATCCTGGGCCCCAGCCTCAGAGACTCTGATTTTGCAGATCTGGGTGAGGTTCAAGCATGCGTATTTTTGACAGGTATGACCAAGTGAATGTGCAGAAGCTGGTGTGCAGCCCCCACTCTGACTGGTCCACAATGATAGATCAAATTGGAGGATCCAGGAGGAGAAAGCTGAGTGATTTGGGGCAGGCAAGATGGGATCCTAGATGAAATGAGAAGCACTCAGGTTTGAGTGCATGCAAGCTCCAGACACAACAAGGCAGCATATTCTGGATTTGGTGTGCTGAGCAGGTGGTGGAGGGCTCTGGTGGACTGGGAGCCCTGGCTTTTCTCCCTGCTGCCAAGGGCTTGGGTTGCCATGGCGGGTGGGCATCACACCAGGATGTCAGCCCAGCCACTGAGAAGGGTTAACCAGGACTCCTGCTGAAAGGTAGTGAACCAGAATGTGTGTCACTTTGTCCTCTGCTGAAGGCCCACGCTGGTGCCGTTAACGGCCTGACGGTGCCTCTAGTGTTCAGCATCTCTCTGTGTTTGCTCATTCAGAAATCAGGGCTTAGGAACAACCTGGGGTGGGATCTGGAAGTGTAAAGCAGATCTGAGACACTCAGGACCCCAGGGGTGGCAGAAAGAGCACCAGAGATCATGAGCTGTGTATTTGAATGTTCCTTATTACTGGCTGTGTGAGCCGAGAGGGGCCTCAGCTGGAGACCCAGGTCTGCAAGGGGCCCTGTGTCCCTTGATAAAGCCGGAACTAAGATATTCCCATAGCCGTAGCCTTTCGATCTGATGGTCCCTGAAGAGCACACTTTCTGGGGTCGTCAGTGCATTACGAAGAGCCAAAAATCAGGAGGAAAGGGGAACATTTATTTAGCACCTAAGATCCAGGCTCCATGCTACATACATGCTTACGTGATTTATCTCGTTCAGCCTTCATCTTAGATATCATTAGTCTCATCTTAGAGATGGAGAAAGAGAGCCCCAGAGAGATGAAGTAAGTTGCCTAATCCCACACAGCTAGGACTTGGCAAAGCCTGGGCTTGAACTCACTCGTCTGGCTCCAATGACCCCCCCTCCAGTTCCTCAGTGAATGTAGGGAAGGCTTGGTCCTCAGGTGCCGGCCCCTTGGGAGCCCAGCTGCTCTGGATGGGTTTGGGGACAGTGTGGGCAGAGTGCCCTGGAGTCTCGTGATGTGTGGGGCATTTCCGTGCCCTCTGTCAACAATCCAGCCTTCAGTACTGCTGGCCTGGATGCTGGCTGCTTTCACCACAGCCAGGCCCCCCCACCCCCACAGGCAAAGGCTTCAGCCAAGGGCGCCCTAGAGGGGGAGGAGGAAGTGCCCTCCAAGCGGCCTGTCCGAAAGCCCCTGAATGGTTCCATTGAGGCAGCAGGCAGGATGACAATGGGCCTGTTGGGGCCCTCGGTCCAGGCCTCTGAGGTGAGAGGGCTGGGGCCGGGCCGGCAGCGCTGGCTCAGAGTGCAGACGCTGACTTCCAGGGCTGGGAGCCAGCGCCTCTGACGTGCTCTGAAATGCCAGCTCTGCTTAATGGGGAGCAGCTGGGGCAGCTCCACATTCCTCCCCATGCCAGGAAGGCAGCGTGAACCCGCTTCTCCAGGCCACAGGCTGGCTCTCGGCCTCCTCCCTGCCTGGTTCTGCTCTCCGCTTCCTGCTGCTTGGAGGACTTCCTGCTCACCATGCTCGGCCCTTTCCCCGGTGCCCTTGGTTCTCGGAAGCAGTCTTTTCAGCCCCGACCCCAGAAAACGTGGGGCACCCACAGGTGGGTTTGCCAGCTACAAAGCAGGGCACTGAGAGAAATAATGTAGAAAATTATGTTTAAGTATTGAACAAATATTAATACATGATAAAGCCTGAACCAAGATATGAGTCAATTGGGTGTGTCATGGTACACACTTCAATTTAAAAACTTATTGGTTGTTTATTTGAGATTCAGATGTAACGGGGAATCCTCTATTTTTAGTTGCTGTCTCTGACAACGCTAGCCAAGGGAGCCATGGTGGAGCACACGGGTGGGGTCACGAGGACTCAGCTAGGTTTTCCTGCCTGCTACCAAGGTGGGACATGGGAAGTAGGAGGCTTCTCCTGCGCCTGCTCTCCACCTTTGATTTCCATGTGCTGAATGCCACACACCGCAGTGAATATCCACCTACCTCACCCGCTTTCAGGAGCTGCATCTTTCTCCCCCAGCTCCCACATGGGAAGGGAAGCTTGGAGGTGCAATTCCAGTTGGTAACTGTGCACTGAGCACCTGCATGTCACACTGGGCTGAGCCTCGGGGACTTCATGGTGGATGAGCCAGATGTGATCAGAGGTACCTACAGGCTTGCAGAGGAGACACACAGTCAACAAAAGAGCCATCAGGACCCAGCGAACCATAAACCATAAGCACTGGGGGTGGGCAAGGGATCACGGAGGGGCTTTGTGAGTCCCAGGAGGGCACCCCACAGTGGCAGCCACAAACTGACACAGAGAATACGGGGCTTGAGTCAGGGGATCCAAACTGAAATCCTCAGGCATGCCATTGAGTTGACTAGTTGTGTAGCTCTGAGCAAGTCATTTAACATCTCTGAACCTCAGTTTTCCTCATCTAAAAATGGGAACAATATTCCTTGCCTCTGGGGACCGATATGAGACTCTAAGTAAAATGATGTATGTGAACATGTACTGCCAGTGTAGGGTTCTAGATGGAACATGTATGCATATGTTGGGGAGTGGGGGGTAGGGGTTGAAGGACAGGGGAAGTAGAGGGGGGCCAGAAATGCTTGGACCCCATGCCTGCTTCAGGCTCCTCTGTACTAACCTGCTCAGCACATTGGTCCTTGGCCTCTAGTTACATCTCTGGGCAATATGGTCAGTCTTTTATAGCGCTCTCCTGTCTCGGGTGAATAACAGTGATACCAGGTGTTTGTATAGTGCTTTACTGTTTGCAAAGCATAATGATTAAAAACATGGGCGAGGGATTCAAACAGGCCTTGGTTCAAGTTCTGTCTCTACTGTGTGACCTCAGGTCAGTACTTAATCTCTGTGCCTTAGTTTCCTCCTTTGTAAAGTGAAACGTCATAAGTGTGGTTGAGAGGATGACAAAAGACCATTCCTATAAAGTGCTTAGCATGGGTCCTGGCACAGATCAAGTGCCAAGAAGTGGGCAGCTATTAAGAGGGTCTTATTTGAGTATCTTAACAACTTGTGAGGTCGTAATTATGCAGTAGAGAATGAAGTTCAGAGAGTTAGGTAACCAGCCCAAAGAGGCATAGCCAGAAAGGATGCCTATTGGAAAATACACCCCTAGCTTCTCAGAAGGTCACCGTCCCTTCAAGGGACTCTGCTTCTAGCTTTCAGCCAGAAATCTTTCTGGGGACTCGTTGGTTTCAGGCCCTCCTTGCCCGGTCATGATCTGCTTCAGATACACGGGTGTCTCCTGGAGATGTTGGCATGCCTGTTTGTGCCAAACCCACCCTGCATCTTTTAGGAAAGATGCATCTTTTAGGCATCCGAGGATTTATGTGCCTCACAACATCCATTCTTCCTTTGCTGGGCTTGAAGTCTGAGATGTGGGCGTTTTTATGACTCTCTTAAACCTTTTTGTTACTCGATGCCCGCACAATTATGTTATTGGCATGGATGCTAGGTTCATTGTCTTCAACACAAAAGCAGCTTTGAAAAGGGGTGCATTTCTGGGGAGAGGTTAGGGTGGGCCTCTCCTAGGAGAAGGCAGACTTCAGCCGACCAGACCATGTCCCCCTTCTGTGGGAGCAGGTAGATTAAATTGCTCCTTTGGGTGGTACGCTGGTTTCTAATAGAATAATAACCAATAACAATGATTGCTAAAGGGAGGGGGCAGGGAGCTAGTCTTTACTGAGCACTTGCTGTGTGCACAGCACTGGGATGGGGCTTCTTTCATAGCATCAGGTTAGGTCCCCCGACTGCCCTCTGGGGTTAGGCCTTACACCCATTTTTCAGATGAGCGAAGTGAGCTGGAGAGGCTGGCCGATTTGATCTAGGTCACATGGCTGGTAGAAGGTAGCACCAGGTTTTGAGCTCAAGAGTGTTCAACTCTGAAGTCCAAGCCTTGCTGTCACCCATGTGCCTAGATCTGTATGCTCTCGGGGAGACCCAAACAGCAGACAGCATGTGCTCACCTTCAAGGTTCCAGCTGAGGACAGAAGATGCTTCACCTACCACACCATAGGCCTTAAGCCACCTGCCCAACTTCAGAACAGACGACGGAGGCTTCTGGGGGAGATGGGACAAGAGCTGGGTTTTGATCTCACACTTTCTTTAAAAGGGATTAAAGGATTTTGGAAGCATGGAGGGAGGAACGAAGGTTTTTCTGAGGACAGGATGAGCCTGTGCAAGGCCTAAAGGCAGGAATGAACATGGCCCCGTGCAGTGAGAGCTGATGGTGAGGAGACCTGCGTTGACTGGGTGGATACGGGACGGTGATGCTGCGAGGCAGGCTTGAGACCGGAGAATGGGGGCCTCAGAGGCCGCTCAGGCGGGATGTTTGGTCTCAGTCCCAGAGAGGGGCAGCCAGGCTGGGTTCTGAGTAGGGAAGGGCAGGCTGGAACTACTGTCCAGGACACTGAAAAAGATGGAGGCTGGGGGCCTGACCAGGGATCGTGGGTCATCGTGGTACTACTGGGGGTGATGGTGACGATGGCTAATGTTTATTGAGGGCTTACTATGTGCTGGGTACTAGTCTAGGAATGTTACATTTATTAACTTGTTTAATGATTGCAACCGTCTTATAAGGAAGGTGCTATTGTCGGTCCTATGAGGGAACCGTGGTGCAGAGAGGTGATGGGGACCTGGAATGGGGGTGGGCCTCGAGGCTGGAAAGAGACTCGTCACTCCGAGAGCCACTGAAGGAAGAGCGAGCACAGGACTTGGTGCCTTGTGTCAGGGAGGGGAGAGCGGGGGAGTCTGTGCGGTGACTCCCAGGTGAGCTCATTTGCAGGAGCCAATGTCCTAGCGGTAGTTATTGCCGAAGTTACTACCCGATTGGCAAAGGCAAGGTAGCAATTTCCTAAATGCCTAAATGTGCTAAAATGTAAATGTGCTATTTGAAAGGAAGGATCTAATAAAACAGTGCCAGACACAGCTCCCTCCACGTGACTGAGATTATCAGCCTCAGTACGGGGAGCATAACTTAAGAGACTACGACCCCGGATGGGTCAGTTCTGAGAAGGCCCCTGCAAGTCAGCTCCTTCCATTAGGGCGTGCGGCCTCAAAACATGACGGCCCTGGGTCCCTTTCTCTTAAACCCCTCGCCCTTCCTTCCTACCCACAGTCTGACCCCAAGCAATTCATGGTCAGCGTTCATGGCCAATTCTGGGTTAGCTAGTTCTCCTTCCACGTCACTTGCTGGCATTTTAACAGACTCTTGGGAGCCTGGGTGATGGAGGTGAAGATGTGAGTAATTCCCATGGGCTGGGCAGAGACAAGAGAGAGAGGTTCACGTATCTCCCCTGCCCCCCGCCCTGCCCCCATCATCCCAAACGTATGATGAGAGGGCAGGACTCTCTGCCTGTGCTTCACACCAGCAGAGCCTGGAACCCGCAGCCTTGGACCTGGGCCCCCAGTAAAGTCCTGAACCACACTCTCTCTGCCAGGTCTGCCATGGAGGGCAGGGGCCAGCACCTGTGCCCCCTCTCAGACCCCCAGCCCCACCAGGGGTGTGTAGTCATCACAAGCATGGTCTTTTCAGTGGGTCCAGCCAGAGTGAGGTCCTGGCCTCGTGCTTACTTGCTGTGTGACCTTAGTTTTCTCATTTGCAAAATGGGGATCATGACATTATGACAGTACCTTCCTCACAGTATTGAGAGGAGTCAAATCAGAGAAGGCCTGGAATGTACTTAGCCCAGGACTTGGCACATAGTAAGTGCTCACTAAATGGAAGCTGCAGTGGTTGCCCCAGCCCCACTCTGAACCCCTCTAGGAGACCTCAGACTTGTCCACAGACATTGCAACTCAGCCCGGTACCAGGCAGCTCAATGCCGTTGGTTGCAGGGTGGCGGTGGGCTCAGCCTGGGCCCCTGCCCGCTCTCCCTTCCTGTCTCAGCCAGGTGGCACTGGAGGCTAGTGTTGGCCCTGGGAGCAGCCCTCTCCCCTATCATCCCAGACAGGGTCTTGTAGAATTCCTCTCCAGCCCCACAAATGTTTACATCAGAGGTAATAATAGTTCTAATTGGCACCTACTATGTGCCAGGCACTAAACCGATTAATCTTCACAACCATGCCATCGACTAAACACTGTTATCACCCCCATTTCACACAGGTGGAAACAGGCACAGCAAGCCTAGATCACCTGCTTGTGCTCAGGACTATACAAAATCAAAGGTAGGATTCGAACTCCTAACCTCTACGCCATTCTGAACAAAGGAGTTTGAAGCCATGCCTTCTGCATGTTGCATGAAATTTTAACAACCCGCTTACAGCCTGGAACTTTGCTGTTTCTCTGAGCACAAGGGACCAGAGCCATCTGTTGGGTGCTTTTTTAAGGGAGCTGGTGTGACTTGTTTCAGGATAAAATGCAGAGAAATAGCATCACTTTTTTTTTCACCCGTGGCAAAAATAACCTACAGGGCTGGGAAGAACAAACGGAGGTTGGGAGGCTTACATTGTCGGGAGGAAGGAGTGCAAGTGCTGGCAGCTGCCCACCTGGGTGCCATCTGCTGCCATCTGCCCAATTTGGGGGCAACCTCAGCCTGGCCTGCCAGTACCTGTCTGGCCATCAGCATCAGCCTTTGGAAATAGAGAAGCTTTCCGAAGAGCCGTTAGCCCAAAGCAGCTCAGGGGCAGAGAGAGAGATCCATGGGGGGCTGGTGACAGTTCAAAACATATTGTTTATTCGTAGGATGTGGCAGTGACCATAAATCTCCCTCTGTCTGTATCACTCAGCTCCAGATGCAAATTGGTCTAGGCTTTTGATCACGACCACGTTTTTAAAAAATGAAAAACGAAGTAGTTGATGAGGTTGAGATTATGCAGTTTCCACTGCAGCTAGGATTAAAAATAGCTACCTTTTAGGAAAGCTGGAGCTACTCCCTGTCAGTCTGCCTTTGGGCCACCTCTTGTTGGGCTCCAGGGCTGATGGGTTGGACACAGGACACAGTTACGAGGACCTCCGTGGCTGTCCCAGGCTCTGAAGTTTTGCTGAAGCGGAGGCCAAAAAACAAGCGCAGTCTTCACAGGTGTGTGGAATGGAATGGAATTTGGTCTGCTGAGCTTCAGTGAGAACTCTTGTCAGTGTTTAAAATCCTGGGGAAAATTCTGGTGCTTCTCAGGAAGTATCTGTTCTTTAGGCTTAGGTGTCCTGGAACACCTAGTATCTATGCTCAGTATGTGCTAAGCAAGCATACTGATGGATTCAGAGGTCAAATTCAGTCACCACCATTTGTTGAAAGCTAAGTAAGACGTTTTTATTTCTTATGTCTTGTTCATAATAAGCTTATAAAGAAATGACAATTATATCCATTTCACAAAAGGGATAACTGAGGGTCGCTCTGTATAATTGATTTGCTAAGGATCAGAGAAGTAATTGGTGGCAGAGGTGGGATTTGGACCAGGTAGCGACTCTCATTCTCCCTTTGCCAGCCTGCCTACCTCAGACACCTGGAGTCAGACCACAAAAGGCAAGTAATTTGGAAAGATTTGGGGATCTTCAAAAAACTATCAGAAAGCTCCTGTACCAAATGCATACATTTTATTCCACAGGAGGGAGGCATTACAAAGAGGAAGGAAGAGGAAATGGGGGTAGAAAAGGGGCCTGTCTGTTGAATAGGTAATCCCAAGGCAGGGTAACATGGTGGAGGGTGGCATATCAGGATCACAGATTTTGAGGTCAAAGAGCCTGGATTCAGGACCATCCTTGCTCCTTCCTAGCTCTATGCATCTATGCAAGGCATTTAAGCACCGAGCTCAGTTTCCTCATCTGAAAAATGGGGATAACAATTCCTACCTCCCAGGGTTCTTGAGAGGGTTCAGTGAAATCGCGCGTGGAAAGAAAGCACTTAGCAGGAAGTTTGAGACACATGTAGTGCCCAGTGAATGGTAGCTGTTACTAGTTATGATCTGATTTCTCAGACCTAAACAAATCCAAAATAAATTATTAGAAGGATGGGATAAGTAGGCATTCTGACCGCCCAATCAATAGCTGACAGTGAAATTGCCGACAACTTGACAGCAAAGCAAAAGGGGACCAAAAAAAAAGAAAATCACTATTATCAGCACTTAGAGCAATTAATGTGGTTATGATGCTTCTTGGGCCATGAAGAAAAGGTGAATTTCTGTTTGATGTACTCTTGTTTTTGAGAAGGTGAGAATGTCTAGTATAGAACCTCATGGAAGATAAAAAGGGCTGAAATATTGGGTGCCAGTTATGCTTTCCGCTTTGTGTGGCCCGGGCCAGAGCAGAGCAGGGGCCCCTAGACATATGTCTGCTGGGAATCCATTTAGAGCCTGTCAGCCTTGTCCAGGCTGGATTTCCAGTTTTATAGATGTAGATCTTGAATGTGGGTGACAGATGTGGGAGAGGCATTTTATCCAGGAGATAAAAAGACAACTCCATCTGCTTGGATCTGGAGAAAGTATGAGGAGCACAATGAGTGGATGGTGGCTTTTCCTAGAGGGGAACTTGTGGGTGAGTTTTCAAGAGGGGAGGTAGTGTTTATAGCCAAGGTAGACACCTAAACCTGGTCATCTGACCCCTGGCATGGCGGGTGAGGTTGGCAGATGGCGCTTGTTTGTTAGGGGAGATGAGAGAGGGACAGCTCTGGGCCACTGCGAGGAGAGCTCCAAATCTCTGCCCTGTAGAGGAAATCACATAGGTTTTAGTTCCTGGGCTTCGTGACAGCTCTTTGAAGGTGTTTTAGTAACTGCAGATGGAAGGCTTTTGCTGCTATGGAGTTTGGCTGCCTCTCCCCAGCTGCCTTCAGCAGTGCAGAACTGTATGGTGGAGCCCAGAACCGCGCTTGGAGCCTGGCAAGTTAGGGTCTGTCCCCTGGGCCACACATTGGTACCTGCTGGGAGAAAAGGCAGTAGCTGAGAAGAAGACACGGCTAATACCAGAAGGTACAGTGTAATTAGAGACATACAAATCTTACCCTTATTCCCTTATAACCCTACCACTTGGTCAGTAAAATTTAAAATCATTTATTGAGTGTTACCTTCTATCGATTCTTTGTTAGTCTCTTCACGTACATTTTCTCATTTATTCATCATAGCAACCCTATGGGGGAGATTCTCATTTTAGTCCCATTTTAATGATGACAAAATGGGTAAAGAGAAGGTGAGGTGTCCCAGGTCAGACAGCTGAGAAATGACAGAGGGGGGATTCAAACTCAGGCCTGTCTCCCTTAATTACTACTTCCGAGGTCAAACTGAATTCTCACCCCGCATTTCCTGTTTTGAGCGTCAGCGGCAAATTTTTAAGGTAAGAGTATGGGCTACAAGCTGATTGGTGGCTTTTAGGCTGTATTAGTTCTGTGGGTGTGTTTGTTTGTCTGGCACAGTGTTTTCCAAGTGTTTTTCCTGCCTTGACATGGTGTTCTCTGTTTACCACAGTCCCCACCACTCCCAATTGTCTTACATCTGTCCAGCGGATTTGAGTTTACAGTTTTTGGCTAAACATTTCTTGTGCTTGAGTCAGTGATTGAGTCAGATGTATTGATAGTATCCCCGCGGGGAAAATGCCCTCATTTTTCCTCTTTAGAGGGAAGAAGGGCTGGCAGCTTCAGACTTGGCCAAGGTGGGCTGAGGAAGTTCTGAGGCCCTGGTTTTGTTTTTGTTCTGGGAAGTCAGCTTTCATAAATTTGAAGAGGACAGTGGAGAGGGAAATGCATTATTCTGTCCTTGAAGAGGAACAGGCAAGTTCTCGTGCTCCCAGCAGGCGTACCGTGGAGGGCAGCCCTTCGGACCTTGGTGAGGAGTCATTTGTCCTGTGCACTTTTGGGGACACCTACTATGCGCAAAACACTGTGTGAAGTGCTGGGAAGGTTGGCTGCCTGCAAACATCTAGGGACAGTAAAACCTATTCACAAAGAACGAATTCCAGGCAAATTGTACTAACATGTGGTGAGCCTCAGAGTCTCGAGGGGTTTGTTTAAAAGAAGTAGTCGTGCCACGTAGAGGGACCATCATGGGCAAAGGCGTGGAGGTTGGCAAACACTTGAGACAGATTCAGGGAAGGAGATTTATGATATTTTACCAGATGCAGAGGGAAAGAGCATGAAGGCAGAACCAAACCGCAGACAATACTGGCTTTCGTAGCACAGTCAATAATAGTAGCATTTATTGAGCATTTACTATGTCCAGACATGTTAAAAGCACGAGACATATATCGTCTCCTCCGACCCTCACAAAAAGTCTGTGAAGTAGGCAGTATTGTTGTTATCATATGCAAATTAGGAAACGGATGCAAATTGCTCAGGGCATCATTCAAGGTCACCAGTTGGTAACCCAGTGATCTGGCCCCAGAGCGCACGCTCCTGACCTTTGTCCTATGCTGTTTCCATCAGCAGCCAGCAGCCCCAGTATGAGGAATGTGAGACTGGGGCAAGAAATCAAGAAACACTAGACTCCGCAATGGTACCATTTTCAAAGACTGGAATGAAGCCCTTTCCTGGATGGCCTCAGCCTCCCCTCACAGTGTGTCTTCTCCTACTACCCCTCCAAGCCCCTTAAACTCCAGCCCAACCAAACTCTTGGAAGAGCGTGAGCTTGGGAGTCATGTGGATATAGGGTCAAAATCTGGATTACTACTTCCTACCTCTGGTGACTTCGAACAAGTCACTTAACTCTTTTAGCCTCAGTTTCCTCATCTGTAAAATGAGGGTGCTGATAGTACCTGCTGAATAGTCTTGTGAGAATTGAAGGAGGCAAGTGCAAGACACTTAATACAGGCTCTGACACATAGTGCCCAATGAACAGCTGCTTTGAACCCAGAATTTATTTCACATGTGGTCACCACGTAGATCTAGGATGGGCAGGGGTGTGAGTGTGGTTTGCAGTGAGGGCCCATGGACTGCCTGCCACCCTCTACGTGAGATGCTCTAGAGGGGACGTGGCAGCTGGCAATCGATGCATCCTTGCTCTGCCTGGTACCTGCATAGATACATGGAGCACTGCTGCCCGGAAGGTTACCAGAGCTGGTCTCTTCCATTGGGGCCTGGCCTGCTGTCAACCCTGCCTGTCTCTAGATAGTGGGAGCACAGGCATCATTTGGTCCAGGTGCCTCAGACAGGCAGGGAATCAAGAAGCCGCCCCTGCCCTTGTCCAGATGAATCCTCAGGTGGATTAGAAGCTGCAGAATGCTGAACCGCGTGGGCTGCCGACAGGCCCACGTTCCAGTCCGCCTTGGCCGCTATTGCCATCTGGTGGTGTTTTGCAGCAACACAGGCATGGGGACTTCTGCAATATTAAGGGAACTGAGCTTGTAGCATCCTGGGAATTACAAGTATAATTCAACCTGCTCAGAGTACAAAGGTAAAACTGAGATCCATAGTGTAGAAAACAGTGAGGTTTAGGAAAAAGAGCATGATGATAGGATGTGGCCTAGGTTCAAATTGCACTCCAACTGGGATTTCAGACAAACAACTGAACTCCTTTGCTCCTGTTTCTTATTTAAAATGTGATTGAAATCCTCTATATGTATGTGCTCATAGGCCATCGTGAGGCTCCCATGAAGGGCTTGGTAAGCTGCAGAGGACTCTACAAGTGGGAGAGGTGGTGGTTAAAAAGTAGCAAACAGAGGTCAATGCTTCTGGACTTCTGAGTCAGGAATAGCCTAGCATCTCTCCCCACCTTGTTGGGAGGACCAACAGTGCAAGCCCCCCCGGAGATGGGAGCAGGAGTGGATGTGGTCCTCCCTCTGCTGGCCCAGGGTGGGTGAGGCACTGGGGTCTTCAGCTCCAGCTGTGTGTCCCTTCTCCCTCCTGGTCTTACTGCGCCCTCCTCACCCAAAGGCAGCTCCGGTGGAGAACGCCTCGTGCTTGCAGTTCTCAGTGCTGGGCATGGGATTGTGTCTGGGCTTCCCAAATTCTGGGCCTGAATGAGGAAGAGACACAGCACTCCAAAATGAGGCCACATAGATGAGCTGGACTCAGTCCCCAGCTTCTTCTCCAACCCCAGGAATGCGATGGCATTGGAACCTGGACAGGAAACATTAGCTCATCCCTTTCCGCTGGTGGACAAAGGGCCCGGTGTGTAGTGTTGGGTAGTCATCCCAGCGGCTTCTCGCTGTCTTGCTGGGGCAGCTGTCCAGACAGGTCTAGCCCAGGGGGTCTGGAGTGTCTGCGTGTCTCACCAAAAGACTGGGGCCATCCGCATCCTCAGGCCCTAAGGGACCTCTTCAGGTTGTCATGTGTTCCCCTGCCCATAGCATACCCTTCTGCTCCATTGGCTTCAGGTGCAGTTGATTTCATTGAGCAACTAATATGTGCCAGACATTGTGCTGGATGTTTTCACAGAGATTGTCTCATTTCTTCCTCAAAGCAGTCCTTTGAGGATAGTTTGTTCTGTATCCCAGATGAAAAACAAAACCTGAGGCTTACAGCGGTTGTCACACAGTGAAGTGGGACCTTGATTTTAAGCCCAAACTTTTTGCCTCCTCGTCTTTATTCAGTCTAAGGTGCAAGACCTTCCAGAAAGAAACTGGGAATGAAGGCCCAGCATCAGGGTGAGTCCCAGGCTTCACTGAGCAGGGAGGAAGGATCCTAATGACACACTTTGCCAGGGACCCAGGGAAAGCTTCTCCTGCCAGTCTCCCCCAGTGCCAGGTGTTGGCTCTCATTTTTGCTATCCCTCTGCACTAAATACTTCCAGAATGTTTGATGCTGACACCGCTCATGTTGGGACCCCTTAGGAGACAGTGAGTTAGAGCGCAGCGGTGGGCGTGGAGGAACACAGGGCTTCTAAAGCCACGGTTTTCTTTTTTATAGTCTAAATTAGTACTTTTATTTATTTATTTTTTTAATCTATTGAGGTGACAATAATCAACAAAACTATATAAGTCTCAAGTGTACAATTCTGTAATACATCATCTATATATTATATTGTGTGCTCACCACCCAGAGTCAGTTCTCTTTCCATCACCACATATTGGATCCCCTTTACCCTCTTCTACCACCTCCCTTCCCCCTTACCCTCTGGTAACCACTAAACTGTTGTCTGTGTCTATGAGTTTTTGTTTCTTTGTTTGTTTGTCTTGTTCCTTTGTCGCCTTCAGTTTTATATCCCACATATAAGTGAAGTCATATGGTTCTCCACTTTTTCTGTCTGATTTATTTCACTTAGCATAATAATCTCAAGATCCATCCATGTTGTCGTGAATGGCAGTATTTCATCTTTTCTTATGGCCGAATAGTATTCCGTTATGTTATATATCACATCTTCTCTATCCAATCATCTATCGAAGGGCACTTTGGTTGTTTCCATGTCTTGGCCACCGTAAATAAAGCTGCAGTAAACATCAGAGTACATATATCTTTACAGATAAATGTTTTCAGATTTTTTGGGTAGATACCCAGGAAAGGGATTGCTGGGTAAGATGGTAATTCTATTAATTTTTTGAGGAACCTCCATACTGTTTTCCATAGTGGTTGTACCAATTTACATTCTCACTAACAGTGTAAATTAGTACTTTTTAAAAGGGGTATATGAAGATAGTGAAAAAAAATAGAATTTAGCAACATGGGTATAAAATGCATAGAAAAACGTCCATTTTTCTCTCAACCAAACTCTCTTTCACTCCCAGAAATCCCCTCTATGAACAGTTTCTCGTGCATTGTTCCAGAAATTTTTGTACAAAAACAAGCATATTGCAATACATCTATCGTTTCCTCCCCCAGTTGGAATCTCCCCATACTCCCCGTCCTACAGAGGTCTCTCTCTCTCTGTCTTCACTGACACAGGTCAAATGCCTTCTCTTTAACTGCTTAGTCGCAATCTGTTGTATGGCTATGGGCTCTATGCAGTTTACTGGCTATTGCCGTCCTCATTTGCACTGTTCCGGGTTTTTTGTTGTTGTTGCTTAAAGATTTTATTGGGGAAGGGGAACAGGACTTTATTGGGGAACCATGTTTACTTCCTGGACTTTTTCCAAGTCAAGTTGTCCTTTCAATCTTAGTTGTGGAGGGTGCCATTCAGCTTCAAGTTGTTGTCCTTTCAGTCTTAGTTGTGGAGGGTGCAGCTCAGCTCCAGGTCGAGTTGCCGTTGCTGGTTGCAGGGGGCGCAGCCCACCATCCCTTGCAGGAGTCGAACTGGCAACCTTGTGGTTGAGAGGACGGGCTCCAACCAACTGAGCCATCTGGGAGCTCAGCGGCAGCTCAGCTCAAAGCACTGTGTTCACTCTTAGTTGCAGGTGGCGGAGCCCACCATCCCTTGTGGGAGTGGAGGAGTTGAACCGGCAACCTTGTAGTTGAGAGCCCACTGGCCCATGTGGGAATCGAACCAGCAGCCTTTGGAGTTAAGAGCATGGAGCTCTAACCGCCTGAGCCACCGTGCCAGCCCTGTTCCAGGTTTTTTTGCCATCATAAATGACCTGTTCAGTCTACATTTAACTTTGCACAGTTGCACACGCGGGACTGTAAGATGGATTCTTGTAAACAGAATTGTTGGGTCAAAGTACATACTCTACATACTCTTTCCATGTTGCTAAATACTGCTCAGTGGATCTCCAGGAAGTTTGTACCAGGTTATACTCCCACCAACAGTGGGAGTGGACAGTATCTCCACCTGGAAGGTGAGTCCAGTCATCACATAGTGGACAGGAGTCTGATTCGACGGTGGCTGACACGGCGTGATTTTAGAAGCAGCCAGGAATTGCTCTCCATCCTGCCTGCCTCAAGGATCTCCCCTTCCAGCCTGCCACGGTGTCTGGAATTCTCACTTATTCCTTCACCGGCACATTGTCCCTGGAAGAATCTAATTTCTAGGAATAGATATTGGTCCCAGAGGAACAAATCTGGTCTCTGGGAAGGGTAACCAGGGAGGCCCATTCTTTATGGATGGAGTATAGACTTGGGCAGGGCTTCGTCATGACTTTCAGGGACCGTCAGCATTTTTGCCTTTGTGGACTCCCTCCTGCACTTTAAAAAAAAAAAAAAAATTGAAAAATATATTTTATGACTTCGTTGGCATAAGGCAAATATAATCCAAGTAAGGTTGTGTTAATTATTTTCTTCTGATAAAAAGTAACTTTTTAAACATGTCCATGGGCCCCTACAAGTATCCTGGCCCTAAGCACTGTGCCTAGTGGGTAAGTTGGCCCTAGACTTGGTCCCCAGGTTAGCTTTCCACATACCTGCCTCCCCACCTGTAGTCACCTTCCCTCACCCTGGCCTTTAGCACTGGAAGGGTGTGGAATTCAGGCCATAGTAGGTCTTAGCCGGCGATCACATAAAGCACTGGGCAACATTTGGACTGGGTCAGGGCTGATAATCCCTAACAGCAGCAGAAACCTGCAGTCTGCAAAGTGTTTTCACCAACATGGTTATCTTAAAATATTGTGCCAATTTTACAGATCAGGAAATGGTGACACGGAGAGAGAAAAGAGGTAACTTGTCCAAGACATACAGCGAATAAGAAATAGACTATACAGCAAATTAAGAAATAGAATTGTAGGTTCAGCTCCAGCGTTGGCCCCCTTCATGCCTTCCCATACGGCCGGTGTCGCTCGCCTGGTTCAACCCAAACCTTATGATACATTTTTGTTTTTTGAACATCCTCAGATGTGTGACTTTGCAGAAGACGAGGCAATGACATTGCCACATACTGACAGGCACACAGTGGAGCTCCACATATTTGAGTGACATATGGAAGGCAATTGCAGCCGTGCTTCCCAAATCTCTCTCTAAATAATTGACATCAATGTGTGTGTGTGTGTGTGTGTGTGTGTGTGTGTGTGTTTTAAACTAGAGTAAAATTGATTGTCACACATGCCTGGAATCTTACATTAATGTAAGTAGAGCATGATTAGAAATTCTGAATTCAAGGGCTTGGCATTACCTCTATTAGACTTTTTATTTATAGAGCGTGTTTATTATCATGAACTTGGAGAGTGCTGGAAGGACAGGGAAGGAGGATTAATCAAAAGAAGGTGGACTTAATGGGCAATTGTGGATAGCAAAATTAGAAGTGGATTTATTTTTTATTTAAATTTTATCTGATTTCCACATGCTTCTGATGCACCTAACCCCTTTGCCACATGCCTCCTCCATTTCTGGAGTAGGAATCCTACTTCCTTTCCCCTTCTGTCGCCCGATCCACATCGTCAATCGGTCATTTTCAGCTTCTGCGATGCTCCCCACAATCTATCCCCTTGGCTGAGAGGGGCCACAAGATTAAGCTTTATAAAGCTAAGCTTTTATCATATCCCTCCTTAAAAAGCCACAGGTGTCTACCTTTTATGTCATCCCTGATATTATTTTACCTTCCAATAATACTTTGAGGTAGGAATAATACCCAGTTTGTACATGTGAGACTTAAGGCTCATAGAGGTTGAGTCAATAGTTGGAGGTCACACAGAACAGACAAGATTCAAAAAATCATCTTCCATACACTGTGTCATTCTCACACAGGAAGACAATCATAAAGGGCTCCATCAAGCCTTTCACCAGATAGTGGGGGGTAGGTGGGACCTGGGACAAGAGCTGAACCTACACGCTCAGACCCCCCAGGGTCCAAGCTATGCCCTTGTGGAGAGGCAAGTCAACTTTCCTATTTCCGGTCCCCTTTGCTTCTCCCTGACTCTCTCCAGGCAGTGATATCAATCTGGTTTCAAGTTTTGTTTTTTTAAAACTAGAAATCAAGCTGAATTGGGGTACACTCTTCACTTAATACTTTCCCTCAGCAGTTACTTCCCTTCCAGGAAAGAGCCAGTGTCACTTTTCCTCCTGACAGTGATACCATCTGGCAACAGAACTCTCTGCCCAGGTAGTGACCTGGACGGGCCTTCAAGATGGGTGACCCCTGCCCGCTGCCCCCAGGGCCCCACACACCGCGTGGTAGAGGGACTGTGCACAGCCCAGGAAGCCTGACTGCACGGGCAATTGAGTATGGCATTTGCAGGATATGCTGGGCATATAATGAGACCTTCTGGAAGTTTTGTCGTGAAGGCTCTGATGTGAGAGGATGAACTCTGAAGCCTCGGGCAGGGCTGACCTGCCCGAGGTCATGGTGCAGCCGGTGAGACTGGATTTCCCGAAGAGTAGATCACCTCCCTGTCACATGTGGCTCCTTGTGAACTTGTTCAGAGGCCCTTATGGATGCCTGCGTGGGCCCTGGGGGCTTCACATCAGCCCTAGGAGACAGAGAGGCAGACCTCTTTACCCACATTTTCAGATTAGGTGACCAAGGATTGTAGAGTTCAACTTAGTTCTTGAGCATCTGTGAGAAAGATGGTAAGGCTCGGAGACCTGGACCCGCCACCTTCCAGGAGACTGGGAGAGGGGAAAAAGAAACGTACCCAGACAGCTGGGAGTAAAACAACTTAGGCTGGGTTTCAATCCCACCTCTGCTACTTCCCACTATTTAGCTTTTTCTGAGTGTCGGTTTCCTCACCTGTAAAGTGGATGTAATAACACGCCACACGTTCCCTGAAGGCAAGGACCATGCCTGCCCTGTTGCCCACCTTATCCAGGCACTTAGCATGATGCCTGGCACAGAGTAAGTGCTGCGTAAGTACCTGTTAGATGAGTGAACACTGTTGTGAGTATTAAATGTAGTGACGTGGGTAAAATGCTTAGTTTGGGGGTTCATGGGCAGCCTTGTGGAGGGTGGCTTGAATACTCCCTGGAGGACAGAGCACCACTTTTGTAGGGAGGTACAGACCCAAGAGAAGCAGGCTTGGAGGAGAAAGAGGGCATCTCTCAGCTGGGCTTCCGAGGCGGATCGCCATGCTGAAAGACAAAGATGTCCGGGACATGAGCAAGGAGATTGACAGGCAGAGATGGTGGAGACTTTGACCAAACTCCAAGGCCGGTAACCAGACTGGCTAAAGACAGGACTGAAACCCAGAGACTCTAACTGTCAGCTAGTGTCATTTCCGGGCCATTCAGAGGTCTTCTCGTACTCTTTTAAATGCTATGAACAGATTGTTTCAGCATCCCCTGTAAGATGCTATTAGAATTTCAGATGGACTCTTATGTTTAGAGGCAACATCACACGAAGCATTTGACAACGATTGAGTCATTTCTCGGTTTATTTTTAATAAGCTTAAAGGCTATTGTTGATAATCGTTTATAGACACGTTTAATGCAGCATTTGTAGATGCTGACTCCACAGGCCTGGAACTCATTGTGTTGTCATTAAAATGATGGAACTGAGATGTGAGAGTCAGTGGGGCGTTCCTGTCCCAGGTTTGTCCTCACCTCTTTAAGCATCTACTTTACCACTTTAGTCACTGCAGCTATTGCGACTTAGTTCCCAGTGTGACGAAAACGTCACTACGTATTATTACGACTTTATTCTTTCGGTCATAAGCTGGTTGATTAGAAGCTGGAGGCAGCCAGCAATTAAGCTCACCTGTCAGAATTTAGCTCCAGTCAGAATGAAATACACTCTCTAACTTCTCCTTTCATTTCCCTAGATGTCAAGGTCTCTGAATGAAGCTCCTTATGGGAACAACATCTGACCCAGAAATATTAGAACAGGGATTACTGAGATGGAAGTTTGGTTAAGTTCCCTAGTTGCCATAACTTAGAAGAGCTCTGAGTTTTCAGGCTGTTTGAGCAAGCTACTCATTTGTGAGGAAAATGGAGTTCCAAACCATAATAGCCAGGGGAAGCAATTTCTGGCCTCACAGCATTCAGACTTGATATTCATTTGTCCCCCAGAGAAGAAATTCAGGCCAGTCCAGAGACTTTTAAGAAGAAAAGTGCAAAGTCCACAAAATCTTTCGGTGCCGTTTGTCATCTGCGGGGAGGCCTGCCTCCTGTCTGTGGCTTTGAGGGAACTGTGGCAGATACTTGGTCCCTCCTGATGGGCCACATGAGCCAAAGGCTAGAGGGAGCTTTGTTCTTGACTCTTAGAAATTATAGTCTGATGTACTTCAAAGGGGTTCTAATGAGGACATAGGAGCCACCAGGATCTCAGCTTGGCAGATTCAGTTTTCAGTTCCATGAAGTTTGGAGCTACTTGATTTCTCTTGCTAACTTCTTTCTCTTCCTTCCTGGCCGGCGCCTGGTGAGGATTGTCAGAGGGCCTTAGCACTCTCGCCTTCATGTGTCCCTATCTGCCTCTGCTATGCTCATCTTGCCCAAGGTTTTATCAACAGCTTCTTCCTGACTTTTTTTCTCTTTTTCCATGTAAGGTTTTAAAGAAATAGCCTTCTTTTCTAAAATGGTTAAGACATTTTCTGGAAACCTATCAATCCTGTACCTATGCACTTATACGGATCTTTTTCTTTTCTTTTACCACTGCCATATATTTCAGCTTTTTGTTTTGTTTTGTTTTTCCCAGGTGTTTCTGTCTCCCTTCCCTTGACCTTTCGAACAATGCTTAGGCCTTTGCCGGGAAAGAGCTCACTCAGGCTTGCTGTCCCAGACTCTGCACATATTTGTCACTTCTGTCTGTGTAGCTTTTAATATTGATGAGAATGAACTCCATCCCAACCTTACGCTGCCTTGGTAGCTCACAACAACTCCCTCTTTCCAATGGTGCTTCTAGAACAATCCCCAAAGTAGGAAGTTGCAGAATGTCCAGTTTGGAAGGGACTTTACAGGTAGGTCTATTCCTCATTTCAGAGAGAGTCACTGAAGCCCAGAGAGAGAAAGCAACTTGCCCAAAGTCACACAGGAGGCAGAGACAGAGTCAGAATAAGGCCGCAGCCCTTCTGTTGGCTCTTTGCTCTGTCATTCGAGAATTCCTTTCTACACACAAGTGCCAGAATGTAACATTCTTACTGAATAAAAATTGCAGCTCTCATCTATGGAGCATTAACTATGCATCACGCATTATGCTGAGTGCTTTTTATAGACAGAGGGTGCAAAAAAACTGTATACGCATTTTAAGAAAGGAAAAAAAAATGTATTGAAATTGTAATACTCAATATGTACCGATAACAAAAGAGGAATACAAGTCCTGTGTATACATTTTTTGGCACCCCTGGTATACCTCACCTAATTCCCACCAAGTGCTCTGTGAGGTGAAATCTGCTTTACAGATGAAGAAACTGAGGCAGTGGTAGGCTGGGGCTGGCTGGTACTGGCTCTCAAGAGCCAGTTGTATATGTGTCCTCCTAATTCCATGTTTAGTGATTTCATGTTGAGAACTGAAGTCAGCCAGAGTGGGAGTATTATATCCTACAAATTGGCAAATGCTACTCATCGGGGCTTTCCTCCATCCCCAACCCTCCCCATGCCAGGAGATCCAGTTTACCCGTGCACCCCTGGGCTTCATGGAAGCTAAGCAGCTTGCCCAAGGGCACACAGCAGGGCTGTGACAGAGCTGGGACTTTTACCCAGGGGTGTCTGACTGCAAAGCCTGAGCTCTTAACCATCATCCTATACTGCTAGTCCACAGCGCCAGGTTTTCAACGGCTCACTCACTCGGGCCGGGGGAGAAAGCAGCTTCCGTGGATCTGATCCGTAGGCTGGCGGCAGGCTGTGGGGACCCATCTCCAGAGAGCCCACGCCTGGATGGCTGGAGAGGGGTCTCCAGGAGCATTTCCCAGACCTCACGCTGCACTAACTGCATAGGCTTCCTTGCTCTCTTTACGTCTTCCGGTCGCTACCCCAAATCAGGGCTTTAGTTGTTGCTCGTCCCATGGTCTTCAGTGCTTTTCCATAGATACATGCAGAGCTTGCTCCCTCCCTTCCTTCCTGTTGGTGCTCTTCCTTGACCAGCCCATCTAAACTAGCTCCTCTGCAGTCCCTCTGCTCTTCCGTTAGTGTGTTTGCATGGCACTCAGCACTGCCTGCCTTCAGAGAATATGCATTTGCCTTGCATCTTTCTCTCCCGTGGAATGTAAGCTCCACGAAGGTTGAGTCTGTGTCTCGTTCATCATTATAGCTCTGGAGTGCGGAATTAAATGGCTGCATGAGTGAACCTGTTGTTACTCTGCTCCGCGTGGCACCTTTCTTAGACTTGCCTTCAGCGGTCTTCGATGAGCTCAGATACTCTTTCGGAAAGGCAAAGGGCTTTCTCCTCGCTCTGATCTCACGGGATGTTCTGAGTATACAATCGTCTTCTCACCCTGGAACTTCTTTCATTTTCCCACTCCTCCCCACCCCAAAGAGGCCAACGGTCAACATCTGTCATTGCTGATTTGTTGACAAATAATTAATAGAACATTTTAGAAAGGAAACTTGACTCCAAGAAATAATGAGATTCCCATCTTGGGAGATGAATGCGGCTGGGTCATTTCAACTGACTGTGTAAGAGGATAGTTGAGGCTGATTTTGTGAGACCCATAGGGAAGCAAATACGAGGAGATTCAGTGAACAGCCAGCGATGGGAGTGGCTGCAGGAATCTGGGCTGGGTGCTTGTTCACTCATTCTGACCTGGAGGGTCACCCTGATGCTGTGGCCCCTTCCTGGGTTATGTCTGTCATTAAATACATGTCTCTCTCTCTCGCTCTCTCTCACACACACACACACACACACACACACACACACCTCTTTCTTATTTAAAAAAAAAACCTTACATGGTTATTGTAGAAAATTTAGATTATATGGACAGGGTAAAAGATAGTTGAAAATGTCTTGTAATGTCACCCCTGAAATAACCATTGTAAATTTTTCGTAAGTTTCCTTTTAGTCTTTTTTTTCCCTAATAATTAGCATCTATGTATTTTCTGACATACATTTTAAAAACTTAATACATCATGGACATCTTTCCTCGTGGTTCAATATGTTTATACGTTTTTACTAGCTGGTATTTCGTTGTATGCAAGTACCATAATTTATTTAATCCATCCCTGACTATTGGACGGGTATACTGTCCCCAACTCTAGACTATCACAGACAATACTGTGATGGAATTTCTTGTTGGTACATTTTAGATAAACAGTGATTATTCTCATAGTCATTAAATTAATACAAACGCAATGCTCTGGACTGAAGGTTTGTATCCCTTCCCCAATTCGTATGTTGAAGCCCTAATCCCCAAGGTGAGGGTGTTAGGACGTAGGGCCTTTGGGAGGTGCTGAGGTTTAGATAAGGCCGTGAGAGGAGAGCCCCCGTGATGGCCTCAGGGTCCTTATAAGGAGATGAAGGCACCGGAGCTGTCTCTCTTCACCATGTGAGGACACAGTAAGAACCAGGAGGAGGGCTCTCCCCGAGAACGCACCATGCTGGCACCCAGCCTCTCCAATTGTGAGAGATAAAAGTCTGTGTTCTTCAGCCACCCTGTCTGTGGTGTTCTGTCATGGCGGCCACCGCCCCGAGTGCTCCACATACACTTCCTAGAACAGTACCTACGTGATTTTACCTGGGCCTCTGCATATTCTGTTCCCTGCTAGGAGAGCGCTTTCCAAGCTTCTTCACCAGATTACCATAGGTTCTTCCCCTCCTCCAAGTCATACGTTTTCTTACATTTTGATATTTCTGAAATGAGGATGCATCTAACAGCCAGTGTATTTGTGGTGGTAGGTGAGATGCAGACGTTAAGAAATAGCATAATTCCTCTTCATCCTTCAAGGCTCAACCCAGGCAGTCTTTCCTGAGTTTGGTCTCCTCCTTTGAGGGCAGCTCTCTTGTTTAACTACTCACAGTGCATGACACTTGCCTGATCATTTGTCTCCCCCTGCACAAGGACCTCCTTGAGAGCAGCAAAAATGTATTCATTTCTTTTTCTCCAGCTCCCAGCAGGTCCGTAGCCCAGGCTCCAGGACAGGTGCCAAGGGCCGATGGAGGTAGGTGGGGAGCTGGTTTCTAGTTGTCTCTTGTCCTCCCCGCCGAATGGGCAAATGGACTTATTTCCTCATGCCAGGCTCATGGAGAGCTCCTAAACAGAGCCCTTTGTGGGGGGGCATGGGGAGTCAGGTCATTTCACCTGCCCCCCCTTTGAGGTTAAGGCACATTCCAGGTCATGGTGGATGTACTGATTTGCTCTGAGGGAGGGCTAGAAGCAAGCTTGGCAGGCAGAGGTTGTAGCAATTTGTGCCCATGTGGCTGTAGAGAGCTTCCAAGAAGCCACGTTACCAACATATCAATTGTTTTCACTGTGCTTCTGAATGACACTCAAGAGTCAGGGGAAATGCTTGAATTTCAGCTTTACAAAAGGGCCTGCTAGAGAGAGATCACCTTTCCCTCTGTCGCTCTCGCTCTCACCTAGCCCAGGTACAATGACCGTAAAAAAAGTTGGCCATTTGAGCTTTTCAGTACCCCTACCTCCCAATTCCTTCCCCTCCTCCACTCCCTTCTGGGTCTTTCTCTTTGTTCTGAGTTCATCTTCCCTCTTATGCCTCTGCATGACTTTTTGTCGTGTTTTTCTATTACCTCTAGCTCCAGAAAGAACATGGTCCTTGCTACGTGGGAATACACACTACACAAATTTGGGAAAAGGAAGATTGTCCCTTTCTGGCTGGGAAGGTGGGTGGAGCCTTCATGTGGGAGGCAGCAGATTCTTGAAGGATGGGGAGGATTGAAATAGTTGAAGAAAGGATGTCATTCCGAGCTCAGGCAGGAGTAAGGTGTGGTCAGGAAGGTAAGGCGTGAGGCTGAAGCCAGCAGATGTGGCCACTTACATGTGTGGGTAAACCAGATGTTCCCCGAGTCCCTGCTGCTCCTATCTATGTGAGTGTGCTTCATTTTTACCTCCACCACAACCCTACCTCCAAACTCAGCACCTCTGCAAGGTCGATGCTGACGAATCATAATCATAAAAATGTTGGTACCCGATTTAGACTTTACTGGATATTTTTAGGGGAGATGGGAGAATGAGCTTATCCTGTACACTTTGCCATAAACAGTCGAAAACCTACATCAGACATTTCTGTTTTCCCCAGAAGCTCACCTTAGCTACACTATGGTGTGGAGGGGTGTGGCTTCTTCCTTCTCTCACTCTCTTGCTGGCCCTTTTTGTCTCTGGGATTCTTCCCCGTGGACTTCATATTCCTCACTCTTTATCAGCCAACTCTTACCACCCACCTTACACACTACAAATCCATCATGTTAATCAACAGGCCCCCCCCACCCCCTCCAGTGTCTGATCCTAGCCCTTGGGACCCACCGTCCTGCAAGTGGTTTACGTAGCTATATTTCTAAACATGCAGTGCCTTCCCCAAGAGCACTTCTAGTGGCTGAAATTGTCTCTTTCTTGTTACACGTATATTTTCTTATTCAAACCTTGCAACAGCCCTCTACTTATTTTATAGATCAGACACCTGAAAATAAGAGAAATGAATTGTTTGCCCAAAGTCACACAACAGTTAGAATAGCAGATATGAGACTTGAACTCTGTCATATTTTAAAAAAAATGTGTAACAGCCACCTCCCATACATGGAGTGTCAGGAGGGTGACTTTGATGGGAAAAGGGCTAGACATGTAGCTTGGGACCTATATTCGTTTCATAGGGCCGCCATTAAAAATAGACTACAACTCAGTGGCTTAAGACAATAGAAATTTATTCTCACAGTTCTGGAGGCTAAGGGTCCCAAATCAAGGTGTCAGCAGGGTTGCTTCCTTCTGGAGTGTCTGAGGGAGACTCCATTCCATGCTTCTCTCCTTGCTTCTGGTGGCTTCTTCTGGCCATTCTTGCCATTCCTTGTCTTGTAGACCCATCACTCCCGTCTTCGTCTTCGTTTTCACGTGGTGTTCTTCTCTGTGTCTCTGTGTTTTCACATGTCCTTGTTATGAGGACACTAATCACTGGCTTTAGGGCCTGCCCTAAACCATTACAAACACAACTAATTTCATCTGCAAAGACCCTATTGCCAAATAAAGTCACATTCAGAGTTTCCAGGAGGACATGAATTTTTGATGAGACACCACCAGTTCATGAAGATCCCAGAAGGTAATGCCAAGAAATTTGGATTGTGGTCAAGGAACAATCATGCCTAGTTTTCGAAGAGACAGATGACAGGATCCAGCTGAAAATCCCTCCCCCTGAATCTGACTGGTTCCCTGTGATTTCTTCCTGGCCACAATTCCTTGTGCTTTGTTGCTCCATTAAGGAATGAAACAGGGTGGGCTTCCATCAGCAGGAGAGTGTTTTCTGAGGGTGGCAGCCTTTTCTTCCTTTTGGAAACTGCACGTTTGGAAACTCTGCACTTGCCTCCATTGTGTGTTGGGCTAATCAGCATGCCACGTGAAAGTACTTAAAGCCTGAAGCATTAGTCACAACAAATCAAGTCAAAAAGATGGAAACAGGGCACCGGTTTCTTTTTGGTGGACGCAGTTTATTCTCCTTTCACGTCATTCCCTCCCCTGCCAACCCCCCGCCCTGGCCCCTTGGATCCCTTGGACTTCTTGCCCAGAGTTCCTTTCCTGAATTGTCCCTGGTGCAGGAATTGCTGCCAAGGTCTGGCGAGGCCACCTTTGAAAGCCTTTCTGAGGACAGGGGCCAAGGGCTGAGGCAGGGCAGGGGGTCAGCATGGCAGGAGCCGCTAGACCAGCCTGCTCCGCGGGAAAGACCCTAATGCCCAGTGAACACTCTGCCAACTGGAAACAGTTGAAAAGCCCCGGTGACCGCTTTGGTGCCCTGCTCTGACCCCCTCCACTCCCCCAACCCCCAGCAAACGCTGTGCTATTTTGATGTTGCTTTGAAGCTGCGAGAGCAGTAGAGCTTTGGGTCTATTCTCATGGTGGAAGCCACAGGGTCCGTATGCTTTTGGGGCTTTGCCAAACCCGCGACTTGCTGATAAGGGAGTGGACTTGGGAGGGATATAGCTGGCCCCCTTGAGTGTGCAGAGGCCTTGGGCTTCGGTGTATTTTGAACAAGGCTAATATAGCAGCATGGCAGTGTTTCTTCATACTGGGCCCGATGTAACGTCTTCAGACTGGGGCTGTAGGTTGGGTGAGGAAGCAAGCATAGTGTGGTGACAAGAAGAGAGCTGGAATTTCTGAATCAGAGGCTTTACCTCCTCTGCTCCAGGTTAGCTGTGTGATCTCAGGCAAGCTGCTTGACCTCTCTGAGCCTCAGGTGTTTTTCTGTTATAAAACTGAGTGGGTAATTCCTGGCCCTCAAAGGGTTTCGGGAGCATGAACTGAGAGGATTTATGTCAACGTGCCTTGCAGGCTAAATAGTGTGGACAGATATATCGGAAAATGTGTAGCCCTATATCTTGTCCACAGTAATAGTTTACATTTATTGAGGGTGTGATATGTGCTGGACATTGTTATGAATACTTTTCATGGATTATCTTATTTAACCTGAGTAATAGCTCTAGGACTTGGTACTATTATTATCTCTGTTTTACACAGGAGGAAACTGTGGCTTAGAGAAATTAAGTAATTTGCTGAGGGTTAAATAGCTAATCAGTTGTAACAGCAAGATTCAGGCTCCAGAGTGTGCAGGCTTCATCCTCCTTTCTCCCTCTGTGCCTCCCCCCATTATACTACCTCTCTCAATGCAGTAATAATAATTTTAAAACTCCCAGTTGTTGGGACCTGGTCTTTGACAAACCCTGAAAATATATTGTCTCTAATCCTCACAGCAGCCTTGTGGTGTCATAGTACCACCTCCACTTTATAAATGAGGAATTTGCGATTAAAGGCTTTAGTTTACTCCATTTGTTGAGCACCTACTATTCTATTTGAGACACTAGAGACACAACAGTGAACAAGACGGTGAATGGGGTTCCCATTGTCATAGAACTTATTTAATGCCAGGGAGACAGACGATGAAATACGTAAGCAAAATAATTTCAAATCATGGTGAGGGCGATGAAGAAAATAAACCCAGGGAGGTGGCAGAGTGATGGAAGGTCAGGGAAGGCCTCTCCGAGGAGGGGTCCTTGGAGCTGCGATTCGAATGGTAAAAAAGAGGCAGCTGTGTGAAATGTGTAAGGAGGAGCTTTCTCAGGTTGGGGAACAGCAGAGGTCTGTGAGGACTAGAGTGGAGCTCAGGGAGTAAGAGGAAGGGTGGTACAGGGTTAGGGGGGCAGGAGGCAGTGGCCTTGGTGAAAAGTGGGGTAACTATTGTAAGAGTAATGCAGGGCAACGACCCATTCCTGCCAAGACCTATTCGTGGGGTGATTGTGGGGCTACGTCCTTGGCCATGCGTCTGGTCTGGAATGATGACAGAGGAAAAGCCTAGGCGTGGGTAGGACAGGATGGTCTGGTGGGCAGCATCCTTGGAGGGTGAGCTTGGGCTGGGAGCCTCTGGAGCCCTCTTCCATTCTGCTGCAGGGCAAACAGGCACCAGACCTGGGGGCTTCGGGATTCCCTGCACACCCACATAGGCTGGTTGTCACACTCATACATCCAGGGATTGGTGCCGCTAGTAATCACCCCATGACCATACCCCGCTGGTTGCTAAATTGGGACCCAAGACCTCCCCCGGGGGGTGGGGTGGCTTCTTCTGCCCACTTCCCCCACCCCCCGAGACTGGATCGAATTTATTACACACTTGGGGATTTTGTAGGAAACCCACCATCTACAGAGCACTGCTGATGGATATTCTAAAGAGGCTAATGAGATTTTTCCCCCCTCTTGATTGGAAGAAGATGCTCTTCTGGAGTTGATCAGAATGAAACCATAGAACTTTGAACCTGGAAGACGATTTGGGGACAAACTTGTTCAACACTCTCATTGATAAGAGGGGACTAAGACTTGGGTATTATTTTAATTTAGTGTTGTGAAAAATAGTTGGTGAAGTTCTTCCTGGGGAAAAAACAAAAACACACAAATATACTTTTTTTGACTTAGTAGGCAGTAAATCAATTCTGATTGAAAAGAAGCCGGAGGCAGAACAGAGCGGAGCTTCTGGTGTTGGATGCCAAGTTGGTTCCCACATGTGGTACTTACTAGCTGTGTTTTGGGGCAAGTCTCTGATTCCTCAGTTTCCTGATTTGTAAAATATAGATAATAATGGATACCTGCCTCATGGAGGTTTTCACGAGAACTGAATAAAATCATGTACATAAAGTGCTCATCCCATAGTGAATATTCAGTAAATGGTGACTGCTATTGTCGTTTGGGGAAAGATGCAGAAGACACATCAGAGATGAGCCGTGATGTGGAGCGTAAGAAGACGCTCAGCAATGGCAGATGCCCTACAGATGTCATCACCTTGACTTCAGGCCTCCACAACAGCCCTCAGAGTTGGTTTCTATTAATCCCCCCACCCCCCACCCCCCAAAAAAGCTTGTGATCTTCTCACTTGCCTCTGTTTCCTGAAAGGCAGTTTCTAAGAGAAAATATTCCCTGTTACGTAAGAGTTGCAGCATGTGAATTTAGAGTTCGTCTTTACTTCGTTTCACAAGCAGCCCCAGCACATATGCCAGAGTGTAAGCCTAGGCGTTGCTCCTCTGAGAGACAGGCGAGACAGAGGTCCCCTGCCTAAGCCAGCTGTTCTGGAACCTGTCCTTTGTCCCACCCCAGCTCAACCCCAGGGCCACGCAGTAGATTTGCAAATGACAGTTCATCTTATCCCACCAGCACCTTTATTATGGTTTCA
The DNA here is from genome assembly GCF_004115265.2 of Rhinolophus ferrumequinum. Lineage (NCBI taxonomy): Eukaryota > Metazoa > Chordata > Mammalia > Chiroptera > Rhinolophidae > Rhinolophus > Rhinolophus ferrumequinum. Next base: position 34,529,412 of record NC_046294.1, on the reverse strand, counting down.
GTTGAAATCATCATTAGTCACTTCCCTCCTGGCTTGGGGCAGGCTGCAGTTCATGGAAGGGATCAAAAGACCCATACACACCAGCCACTGACTCACCAGGTCTGAGAACTGGCCATCCACTGGTGACTAAGCATTGATTCGTCCCTTTGGGGGGTTCTCCGGGGGCTGTCTGGGCCTTGCCACATCCTGTTTCTTTCCTCCTTGCAGAATGCAGTCCCCATCTTCATGTTATGAAAACAGCATCTTTTCAAAATGAAATTAGAAGAGTCAGAGAGAAGAATCGAGAGCCCTTTCCAAAAAGGCATTCAGTTGAGACAACCAAAGCCTGTCCAATATCTTGGATTAGAAAGAACCAGTTATGAATTACGATGCAATTGACTTTGGCCCTGAGATCTATAGGGAAATCTAAGGGGATAAAAATAGTAACAAATCATGAGCTGTTCCAGTCATGCATGAGAATAAGTAATTCCGTCCCAGGATCCTATCGTGTTTGCTTCATGCCCCAAGGTGTGGCGTTTGGAAAAATATCAGTGCTTGTGGTTCTTCTGCTTTGGGGAATAAAGAAAAGGAAAACCCCACGGGAGTGCTGTTTCTTGGAAAACTGTTACTCATGTGAGCCCTGTGTTCAAATGGAGGTGAGAGGGAATCTGAAAGGGCTCGTGAAAAATCTGAGTACAAGGGCTGCTCAGTCTGTGCCAAAGCCCAGAGCCAAGGCGGGTATGGATGTGCCCATTTCCCAAGGCAAGGGCAGTCTGTGGGTCATTTGGTCTTTGGGGAGTCATTTATTCCTTCATTTTTATTGAGCACCTACCACACACAGGCATTGTTCTAGCTGCTGTGAAACGACTAGCAAGGTTTCTGTTGTCATGGAATTTACCTTCTTGTGGGGGAGATACTACAGACAAAGCACAGGTCAGTAAATGCATTAATAAGTTTATTTCAGAGACTGGCAAGTGCTATGAAGAACATACAGTGAGGTAATGTGCTCAAGAACAACGAGGGGTGACGTTGGACGAGGGGGTCAGTGAAGACCGTGCCGAGGAGGAAGCCTTAGAACTGAAGCACCAACCACATGAAGACCAGGGGTGCCTGAGCCGGGCAGTGGGATTGCCAGTGCGAAGGCCTCAGGTGGGGACAGCCTGGCTCGTTCAGTCATGAACAGAGCACTGGCCATTGTCACTGGAGCCTCATTAAGTCGTGACTCCTTTCAGCTGTATACCTAATGTGTGCACTCAAAGAGCCATCTCCTGCGGGTGGAGTAGGTGGGGGTGTCTTGAGCTGCTTTGGGGACAAGCAGAAATGCCTGCTTAGAAGACGAATCCTACCTTCCTTGTCACTTCCCCTTCTGCCCCCCTGTCTAGCTCTGTTTGTTCATCCTCCCTGTATTCTCTCAGGTGAGTCCACTTCTCTTCATGCCCCTTACCTTCACCCGGGTCAAAACCACCCGCATCCCTCCCCGGGTCTACTGAAGAAGGCTCTGAACCAGATTCCTCACCTTTGATCCTGCCCATCTCCCGTCCATTCTCCACACTGTGGTCAGAATGACCTTGAAAACTTCAGCTCTGATCATCTCACACACACGCACACACTTCCTTGGTACTTTTCGTAATTTCCCACTGCTGTCAGGATAAGGACTCAACTCCCTCGAACGCCATACAAAGCCCTATTGAGGCAGATCCCCTTTCTCTTCTCTAGACCTTGTTCCTAGCCATTTGTGGCTTCACTTTCCATGTTCTAGCTACGTAGGCTTTCTCCCGGTTCCTCCAATATTCTCTACTAGTTCTGGCCCCAGGGCCTTTGCACAGCCTCAACGGCTCCTAAATCTGTTCTCCTTCCATGCACCTCGGCCTCAGTAACTCCTACTCAGGTGTTACTCCAACAGGGACGTCTTCTTCATTCTTCGCTACTGCCATACTACATAGGGGTCTTTCAGTTATATGTTCCCAATCGCACTTCATATTTTTGTCATACCTCTCAGCACACTTGTATTGACTGATGATGTTTCCTTCCTGCACAAGTCCATAAGCTCCAGGAGGGCAGTCACCATGACTGTCTTGTTTATCACTGTGTCCTCAGCAGACACTTGATAAGTATTTGTTGAAGCAATGAAGGGATGGATTCTCACAAAGACCTTGACTTTCATATGTTCCACTTGAATGTGTTACTTGCTTTTCACAAAAAGAAATAACAGGAGACTGTCTGTATTTTCTGTTCCATTTCTCTACCCTATAGAGACGGTGATTGATATCTGGAGTTCAAGAATAAGCAGAGAGAGCAGGAATTCTGGCAGATGAACAACCTGCTTAGGAAGTCTGTTCTTGCCTTGGACTATCTGCGCAGTGTTATTTTCTTTGGCTCAAAGGAGTCTAAGACTGTGTGTACTCAGGGAAATGGTGTAGACCCACGGTGTGGAGGCAGGGCCAGGGGTGAGACTCAAATAATAATCAAGTGAAAGAGGGTTGTGTGAAGCCTGGTGGGGGACACTGCCTTTCTCAGCAGCTGAGGAATTGGAACATTCCCCCTGTGTCAATGTGGAAGTGAATAAATTAAGCTCCGTTTTATGCTGTGCCTGGAAAAATAGCAGTGTTGTACTCACATAGTTTCTGAAAGCAAACCCCAAATGCCACTCAGTCTCAGCTCCATGAGAGACTGTTCTAAGGGAAAAGAGTCAACATTCACAGACTATGGGAAATATCACTGAAGTGGAAAAAGATTAGAGCTGTGGATTTTTGCTTCTTGGAGGTTATATATCCTTTTGAAAAATCTGACAAAAGCACTGGACCCTTCCTCCCCTTTCTGCCCCTTCTTCTTCTGCAAAATGTATATCCATATAACATTTTCCCATCCATGGGGAGCCTGGAGGGCCATAGCCTCAGGTTAAAAATTCCAGTCAGCAGGTCTGATTGGAAAGTGAGCAGAGATACACTAATAAGAGATGACAGGAAGTGCAAGGTAGATGTTTGGTCTAAAGAATAACATAGAAGAGCTTTTGCATCCCCAAAGTTCTTCCCGTTTTACAAGTTGGTTGACACAAGTTGGCCATATACATCAGAGTAAACTAAGACAGGCCTCTGCTGTCTGAGGGGAAGCCTCTGTGAGATCTCCCGGGTGGAGCTACCCATGGTGATCCAGCCACTAAAATATAAGCACCACGAGGCCAGGGTTTTAGTCTGTCGTGGCCACTGCTGGTCCCCAGTGTCTGGCTCAGTGCTTGGCACTTGGTAGCTGCTCAATAAATATGTGTTAGGTGAATGAATCATTTACAGTCCTAGGTTGCCCCAGTTCACTCTGCGTTCCTGTCCTTAATTTTGTTCTGAATTCATCAGATGCCTTAGTTTTGATTTATTTGCTCAAGAAATATTTACTGAGCGCCTCCCAGCCTTCTGGTGGGCCATAATTGTCCTCTAGGCATAGAATGACATGAGATTGAAAAGCCCCTGCTCTGGGGTTCATTACCCCTGGCTGAGGTCTCAGTGCTGCTGGTGGGGAGTGATGAAAGCCTCAGTTTCCTCAGCTGTAAAATGGGATGCGAGAATTAAATAAGGTCATGCAGTCAAAGCACTTAGCATAATTCTTGACACACAGCTGTGTGTTGTTTAATTAAATGTCAGCCATTTTTATTATTACCTGGCTCCTCTGCCATACCGTTCATTGGTTCCTTTGAAGTCTTCTGTACTATCCAAGTCCTCAATTCTGAACCCCAGAAACTAATTGTGACTCTCTAGACAGCGACTTAAGTGTAATCTTTAAAAGTGTAATCTAAAAAGTCCCAGAATATTCAATCAGGCTATATTTAAGGGTTGGGTACATTACTAATTTCCCCTTTTCTATTTTTCCTTATTTTTCATTTGAATTGATAAGGATATGTTACTTAAGTAATTTAAAAAGTACTGTATAAGTATTGGTATTAAAAAGGCGTTTATTCAATTTTACGAAATTCAGAGGTGGAAAATAAGAATATGTTATTGTCTCTGGTCTGTAGACTCATTTTGAAAACTCACTTTGTCCATTATGTTGTCCAGATAAAAATGCCCAAATAGAAGCATCAGAAAGCAAGGGTGCACGCCTGAGCAGAGGTGGGTGTGCTGTTCAGTTCAGTAGACGCAGGGCTGAGAACTTGGACTCTTGGCTTCGTCTCCCAGCTCTACCACTCTCCAACTCCATATGTAAACTTTGGGTAAACTGCTGGCCCTCTTTAAGCCTCAGTTTCCTCATCAGGAAAATGGGAGAGACAGATGAGGAAATTTCCATATAGATTGTTGTGAGAATGAATATCAGGTCCTTCGTATGTAAGAGTAAATCTTCAGTATTCTTTTCTTCTATCTTTTTTTTCAAATAGCATCAATGACGTCACCATTTTCCACACTGTATGTGCATGCGTTTTGTATGTATGGGTGTATATATTAGTAAATATCTCTACTTTGATGTTTATCATCTCAGATGATCATGGCCAAACCAGAATTTTGGATTTCTTAAACCCATCTCGCCCACTGCTTCCCCTTAGTCGTCTGCATTTCCATCCGTGGCACCAACATTCAGTTGTTCAAGCAAAAAGCCCGAGTCGTCCTTCACTCCTCTCACTCGTCACTTTCCATATTCGATTTGACAACTCAGCTGACATGTCTCCAGGTCAATCCCTTTCCCCACTGCCACATTCCAGATAGAGCCACCATCCTCACTCGTGTGTGAGTGTGATGGCCCCAGCTCGCCTCCCGGTGTCACCCTGGGCCCCACGACCATTTCTCCATGGAGCCAGAGCGTGCACTCACAGGTGCCCGCAGGTTGTACCTTCCTCGCCCAGAACTCCCTGTCCCCAGCTTCCTGTCGTACTGGCAATAAGACCCCCAGGGCGTAGTCTTTCAGATCTCTGTATTGGGGGGTAAGGGCACTCCTGCAAAGGGTCAGATAAGAAACAGTTTAGGTTTTGTGGGCCACGTGGGAGTCTGTCACCTCGTCATCATCTTTCGGCTTTCATCTTTGTCTCCATGTCTGTCTCCATCTCCTTCCGACTCTTTAAAAGTGTAGTAACTGTTATTCGCTCATGGGCTTACAAAGACAGGCCAAGGGCTGGGGTGCACGGGCTGCCTTCGACCTTTCTCTCCAGCCCGCCTCTCCCCACACCCACGTCTCACTCACTCTGCTCCTGCCTCAGTGACATTCTTGGTGACCTTGAGCACTCCTGTCCCTGTTCCCCACACTGTTCCCTCAGGTCTGCTTCATGGCTCACTGCCTTCCTTTGTGTGCATCTCTGCTTGCAGCGGCCTCTGTGGAGAAGCCTCTCCCAGCAGCCCCCCTAAAGTGCTTGCCTTTCCCCACCGCAGGCACTCTCTCTCCCTCACCCAGCTATACTTCTTATTGTTGTACTTATTATGCATTTGCTTGTTAGTTTGTCAGTTTTGCTGCCCTAGAATGTAAGGTCCTCGATGGCAGGCTTAGTCCATCTTATTCAGCCCTCTCTCTGCCCCCCCCAGAAAAGAACCTGGCATGTAGAGGTCACTCAAAAAATATTTATAGCATGCATTAATAAACGTAAAAACAATTCTGTCCCAGATAGATCATTTTCAACCCCTGTACTATCACTCATTTGCAACAAGGCGGCCCTCGTTTTAAATCCTCAGCCCTGTTAGCTCTGTCCAGTAGAGGAATTGGAGGAAGGCACCAAGCTCTGAGTGGCAGCAAGGTCGGTGAGAAGCCAGGTCCATGTGCAGTCCGGGTCTGAAAGATGAGTCTGAGTGTGAATATGGGGGTGGGAAGGAGCAGGGGGAGGAGGGGAGCCAAGCCAGGCTTGGAAGTGACGGGAACTGTCCAGCTCTCAGGAAGCTGATGTCATTAGAGCATCCCTGGCCGATAAGTGCTCAGCAGGGCCAATGCCGGATATCTCCTGAGGAGGGAGAGAAGCATCTCTTAGATCCAGAGGAAGGGCACTGAGATAAAGTGTCTTTCTCTGGAACACAGAGCCAAGCCAGCCTGCAAACCGATTCGTGTAGCATTGAAAGGACCGTGCGTATCAGGCCTAGATGGGACATGGTGGGAAAACCTGGTCGTTTTGGAGCCATTGAATAGAACGTGTTGACTCCCAGCCCCAGACACAAATCCTCCAGCATCTGATTCTAGGGGCCTTTTTGGCTTTGGCAGGCTACAGGGGTGCCCCTGCAGCATCCAGGTATACCCTCCTCCCACCACACTGTCAGCTGCCCTGCTCCAGTCCAAAGCCTCAGGAAAGTGGGCTTGGATCTGGGTCATTGCCAAAGAGTGGGCCCTTTCTTGGAGGCTGCTCTGGGGGTGGAATGAATGGGGTGGTCCTGTGGAGGACCCCAGGAGGACTTGGTCCTCTGTGGCCTTGAGTTGTGGCTCAGGGTCAGACAGTCAGCTTGAATGGGGGAGTGAGCCTTGCTATAAACGGACTGGATCAGCCCTGACCCAGGAGCCAGGTCCGGGAGTGAAGAGAGAAAGGAATCTCTTTCATGGATGCCCCTTAGGATAGAAACTGGAAGGTGCGGGGCAGGGGAGCTTGTACACTGTTGAGCTTGGGGAATTTTATGTCCAAGATCATGAGTCTATCTCTTGATTTTACAAAACAACACAGCTCCATAACATGAGGGGAAAAGCAATGACAGCTCAAACTCTTCATGGAGTCACGTCCCAGGAGCCCAAAGCCAGAGGTCACATGGTCTGGGATCTGCTGAGGGTTCTCGGTGTGACTCTGGACTAGTCACTTGGCCTCACAGTGTTTTTACTTATTTAGTGGTATTAGTAAATCTTGGCATTGTCATCTCATTGAGTTATTAGGATCCAACGGAAGAATACAGGAAGTCTTTGCAAAGTTAAAAAGCTTCTAGTCGTGTATAACTTCATGCCTAATTAACTTGTGTGAAACAGTAACACTACTATGAACAATAAACATCCAATTAGCACTGACCATATATGTGCCATGCACTGTGCCAGGGTTCAAATGCATGTGTCCCGTGGGCCTCGCAGCACCCTAAAGAGAGGCACCGCTGTAATCCCCATAGCAGATGCAGTCGTAGGGCCCAGAGAAGTTAAGTAAGTTGGCCCAAGTCACGCAGCTAGCCAGGGTGGGCCAGAATCTGAATGCAAGCGAATCTGAATTTGTCTGCAGAGGATACACTCGGATCTCAAGAGCCGCTCGCCCAGATCTTCAGGCACTTTGCATCCCCTTGGCTTCCTCAGGGGAGATAACCACCCGTCTGTCCAGTGAAAACAGACCTGTCACTATCTCTTCCCTGCAGACGGGGTCAGTCCCTCCCAACTGAGGAGCCTTCACATAGTCTGTTGACCAAGTCCAAGAGCCAGGGATCCTAACGGCGACAGCAAGTCCCCACCAATCCTGGGAAATGGAGAGATAGATGCCAGGGCGCCGGGGCTCCTCCAGGTTATGGAGAGCAGGCGCGTGTGGTGGAACGTTCCCGGCCGGGATGGGCCTCCCTCACCACATGTTGAGTGGGTCTTGGAAAAACATTTCCTTGAGAAAGCAGAGGCAGGAAGGCAATCTCTGAAGGGCAGGCTGTCGTTTTCCATCCTCTCATCAGGAAGAGGAAGAAAAGCTGTGGGCTCTGTCTCTCTGCAACCCCTCCTTCAGGGTGGACTTTACCAGCCTCCTTCAGGAGAGCACACAGGCTGGCAGTCCAGGGCTGTTTGCTCAGCTTGCCTCCTATTATTCCCTGAAGTGGAATTTGGTGAGTTCGGCCAACAGAAAGTAGCAGATAAGGGCTTCTGGGCGCCCTCTCTGAGAATACTTCAGGAGCTTTTCAGAGATGAACCAGGATGGCAAAAGGACATGAAAACAGGTAAGAGAGGAACTATTGAAAGAACCTTGGCATTTGTCTGGGACAAGAGAAGACCCAGGAAGCGTGGGCACTGTCTAATATCTGATGGGCTGCCCGGAGGCCGGCTAGTTCAGTGGGGCGTCCACAGCACAGAGGAAGGAATGGCAGGGACTGGTGTAAGGAAACTTGGGGAAATCTCACAGAAATGCAATGTAACTGCTAGAGGCTTCCAGAAGGGGAAAGAACCACCTTGGGGGCAGTGAGCTTGCCATCAGTGCAGGGGTTCAAGCAGAGGCAGGAGGCCCTGTTCGCAGGGGCCTTGCTATGGTGGGGACAGGTGCACTGGAAGGAAGAGAACTCAGGGATCCTTGAGGCCTGCAGAGCCCCGAGAGTCTATGGCTGTGTGAAGAGGAAGGGTGGGGAATGAGATGGAATGGAAGGGAAGGGAACGGCATGGTGTGTGCAGTGCAGGCCGGGGCTGTGCTGGCCTTTCCCCACCCCCATGCTGGGCTTCACGGCCCCCTCCCAGTTCTGTGTTGGCCCTAGGGCCTTGGGGCCACCTGACCTCACTATTACTCCTTCTTCCCAGAACAACTGCCAGCCCCCACCCCGCCCTTCCGTACCCTGTTTGTTGCTGGGCCACACTGGTGGATAATGGGCCAGATGAATCATTCTGGGGCTGGCTGTGTTACCTTTCTCGGGCAACATGAGGCCACAACCTGGGTTCAGAGCCTTTGCCCTTGGAGCAGCGGTTCTCAGTCTTTAGTCAGCATCAGAATGAGCTGCATTCTGAAAAAACACACACTCCTGGGACACAGCAGAATTGCTCATTCAGTAGATCTGGGGTGGTGCCTGAGAATGTGCATATCTAGCCGGTGCTCAGGCATTGCTGACGCTGTTGGTCCAAGGACCTCCCTTTGGGAACCAGTGCTGTAGGAGATCTATAAGGCTTATAACCTTAGGTCCAAAGCTATGGATTCAGAGAAATCCATGTTAGAATCCCAGCTGCACCATTTGTGAGCTGTGTGATGATTGGCAATTTACCTAATGCCTCTGTGCTTCCATTACCTGGTCTGTAAAATTGTGACGGTGCTCCTTTAAAAGCGTCACTGTGAGCACTGAAGGGGATGAGTTACGTGAAGAACTCAGGCAGTGTCTGGAACATGCTAAGTATGCAAATACCCAAGAAACGCTAGCACTTTTTGTTGTCAGTTGGGTATGTCAGACACACATGTCCCCCTTTATAGGATAGTGGTGTAGGAGCAGAGAAAGGGACACATTCTCCTCCAATTGTGCCCATGTGTAGGGCCAACCCCACTATTACTCCTCACCCATATTCTCTGTGCTGGAAGGATGGGCATTCATCATCAGTATGGCCATCCGTGAAATCTTAGTTTTGTGTTAGGGGCCAGCCACACATTCTGAGTGACTGGCTTTCGGTGTGACTCTGCAGGAGCCTGCCTGATAGGAACCAGATTGTGTGTACGACACACGGAGTGGGTCACCCAAAGTCTCTTGTCACATTTCTGTTGGAGCCCCAGGGCCGCTCTGTCTCATCACTCATGTCCTGTGGTCCCTGGACTGATAGTTTACATATACTCTCATTCCATTCCATCTCATTCCCCACCCTTCCTCTTCACACAGCCATAGACTCTCAGGGCTCTGCAGGCCTCAGTGCACAGAGTATATGTGTATATATACACACACACACAGGCTTAAGTCGCCCGCTGTAGAGTCTCAAAATTAAGTGAGAAAAATCTAGGGGTGACTTTAGATAGCCTCAGGCTGCTCTGAATGTTGCTGAAGAAGGGGACCCTCTGGGAAAATACATGCCAGATTCTACCTGATAGGAAACGTATCCTGAAGTGGGCTTCTTGGAGTAGCAACTTGAGAAATGCTCCATCCAAATGGTTGTAGTCAAATACGTTTGGGAAGGAGTACCCCAATTCCAATTTCCTGCTTAGAGCTCCGGGATGCTTACTGGCATATGGAAGCTTTCCACAAGTCCTACAGTTGGACACATGTAAGGTTATTGAACATGCTAACCTGTGTTTTCCTGTAATTCTGTGTTTCCCTGTAACCTGTAATTCTGGAAAACTAGTTCTAGGAATTTACAGTTTTTCCAGGTGACTTTATGTGTAGTATCTCACCTGATTTTCAAAACAACCTTCAAAGGCATGATCATACCCATTTTACAGAGAAAAAGGTTGAGGTACAGAGAGGTTTACGACTTATCCCAGGTCACAGAGTATTTAAAACACTATCTACAATTGCATGACCTGAGAAAGAATTTGGTGCATTCAATGAAATTTTATTTGTAGTAGCAGCAATTCTTAAAACCAAAGAAAAACTATCAAAAAAAATTTTTTAAACCACTAAGAAGGAATGGCACCTATTATTTGTCAAAACCCTTTCAGTGGAGTACCTTTATGCTATTTATTGACCTTAGGCTCATATTATGATTATGACATTACCAGAGGGGGACGGGGGAGAGTACAGCGTAGGTTGTGGATATAGATTCTGCAGCCAAACAGAGTTTGAATCCAAGTGATGTCATGTACAAGCTCGTTGATCTTGGGCAGTAATTTAATTTTCCTGTGCTTGTTTTCCCCTCTGTAACATGTAATTTTCAAACCTCTATCATAAAGTGACCATGATGATTCAATGAGATGTTACATGCAGCTGTCTTAGAATGGTACCTGGAACATAGTAGATCCATTTATGAAAGTATTTGTTATTGCTGCTGCTATTGCTTTTGTTACTAATAATAATATGTAAAGTCTACTCACCTGGAGAACCCGTGGAGAGGGTATTTGGATAGGAGCCAATAGTTCTAAGACCCAGCTTTGTCCCTCTCGTTAAGCGGCTGTGCTTCACTCCTCTTTGGACAACTCATTTAACCGCTCTGTGCCTCAGTGTCCTCGGTGGAACGTGGGTTCATGCCAGCCATCCCGCTTAGTTCATAGACTAGTTCGAAGAATAACCTCCTGGGCAACTGATAGAAAAGTGCTTTGACAAACATGAAACAAGGTCATTGTGATTTCTTGATGTCCACTTTTGACTGGAGCATGAGCAGAGAGGAAGCTGTGGAAGGGGGCTGGCTTGGGAGAACCTCTCCCCTAATTTTGCTGTAGGATCTGAGAATTGCCCACAACGGCCGAGGCTGTTGGATCCATGGCAGCTGTCATTATGACCAGTGTAATTTCGTGGACCTGCACAGAAGCCAAAAGCAAGTCACTAGCGGTGCTGGGAGTTTCCCTTTGCTCAACAATGGTGCCCTCATTCTGGGATTTCCCAGGTTGTCCTCTGTTGACTTTGGAAGAGAGGGTGACTGTGTGCACACACTGTCCTACCTGGTGCATCGCAGACATCTGTTTCCTCCTATTTACCCTCATCTCATGCCCCATGTACAGACCCAGAGTGCCAGCCCTGGTCCTCATCTTCGTGGAACTCATCACAGACCCCCTCTCCTAGGCTAGGTGCAGGAGGAGGACGCCCTTGTCATAGACCGCATACACTGCTGGGTGTGTGTGTGTGTGTGTGTGTGTGTGTGTGTGTGTGTGTAAAACAAACTCCTGTAAGGTTAGGATGCCTAACAAAAGTGGAATCAGTGTACTTACTGCTTCTGTTCCAAGGGGCAACTCACCAAAGCTCCCATTGGGGAATATTTTTTTGCCCAATTTGAGGGTGTTTGTGTTTGTTTAGTCGCTCAATCATATAACTTTTCAATAAAAAGCAATTGCATTCCTTCTAGCAGGTTTATTAGGGAGGCTCTCAGTTCCTGAGCAGTTCCCAGGAAGTTTAACCGGAGGCCCCATGGGAAAGATACTGCCTCTTAAATTGCTAACCTGAATCCCTGGTGACCAGAACTGGCCCAGAATGAAAGGGCTGATCCCACAGGGAAAATAAAATAAACGGAACCACACCACACTCTCCCCCACCAAACCACAACCACCGAAAACAAAACAAAGCAACACTCAACAAACCGAGGCAACCCAGTCAGAGTTGGACAGAGTTTGAGGGCAGTTCCATTCCAATCTGTTCCTCTGAATCATTCCGATGCAAAACCAGAACAGAGGACAAAAATTAGAAACCATTTAACTTTTCTAAGGGCTTCAACAATAGCTATCCATACTTCTGTGCCCACAGTTCTGTGGCAGAATTTTAAAGAACTTTCTGTTTTTGCCTTAAATTGTTTTATTTCACCTTACATGAACGTCTAGCCCAACTGAGTGGGGCTAGATGAGCCTAAAATAAGTCTATAAACCACTTTCAAAAATGTCTGCAAATCTCCAAACCCTGACACCTCCTGGAGGTACAGCTCCTGGGAGGGTAGGGTAGGGGGAGGAGAGAGGAGGGAGGCAGCATGGAGGCTCTTCAAAGGGAGGTCAGAGGTCATCCAAAAGGTTGCACAATTTCAACCCTTATCTGCCTCATTGAGGTGGTGGGAGGGGAAGGAGCTGGAGGAGGAGCCGCTAGGCCTGGGATGTTGAATAGAGCAAATAAATACCAGGGGCACCTGGCAACCCTCAGACGGGAGGGGAAAGCAAGCCTGCTCTTCGGAGACTGTCCTGGATTGCTTGGGACCAGTTTAGTATATAGGTCTCAAACCTCTTACCCCGGAGCTTTAAAGTTAGTCTTTAATTCTTCATTCACTCATCCTGAAACTTATTTTTCTACCCTAACCCTCTTCTATGTGTGGCAATGTGTGAGGGGCTGTAGAGAGACAGAAGACATAATCCTCTCTCCAAAAGCTCTCCTTCTAGTAATATTTAAAAGGAAATGTCAAGTATCCAAATTCCCAGCGAACAAGAAAATCAGCAGTCTGCAGAGTTGGGTTTATTTTCAATACCTTTTGCCCAGTACAGTGGGGACCTGATTCTTCTGGAAAATGGGGGAGGAACCAGATGATCTTGAAACGCCCTACACTCCCAACATTCGGAATTTGTTAAATGTGTTTGATAATAAGCCCAGCACTATGCTGGGTGTACAAAGATGAATACAATAGAGCCCCTGGTCCTAACCAACTTATAATCTGGTGCTAACAATACAAATATCAGTAGCAGCACCCATAACAGCAAAAGAGATACACCCACCCCAACTACAAGAGGAGATGGGCTATTGTAAAGGCCATCAAGGAGATGGAAATAAAGTACTGGGGACCACAGAGGAGGTTGTAAATAGTTCTGATGCTGGGCGGGGGCGGAGGAGGGTCTCAGAGAATTTCATCAACAAAGTGAATTCTGCTCCACAGATCACCAGCATGTCACTGACAGAGAATGGAAGGAAAATCACTTCCAGGCTGAGGGAACAACCTGGGCAAAGCCGTGGAGGTGCCACCGCGCTGGCCTAGTCCAGGCGAGTAGGCGGTCTGCAGGGACATTGGGAGGGGCCACAGGAGGCACTGCTCTACCCAGAGAGTCTCTACTGTCACCTGACCCGTCCTTGGCAGGAAGAAAGTACATTGTGTGGGGAGCCCGGAAGCGACACATTAAACCCTGTTCAGGGAACATGCTAAACTAAAGGCAGTGGCATTTAGTGTGTGCCCCCAGAGATGCCTTTACGTAATTCTTGATCTCAAGAAAAAAGAAAAGGGGTTGGGGGAGGGAGAGAAATCCTTTGCAGGCCCAGCCCTCTTTAGGGGCGTATTCCTTCATTTGTAGGCTTGTCAGTATGACATTGTGTCTGCCTCCCTGGAAGCCACACATCTTACTTTGAAACCTTCCGATCGCAGCGGACCCCTGCAGACCCCAGTGTTCCCAGGCTGACCTTTGGGCAGGGGGCTCACTCGACTCCTAGGCTGGTAGAGGGGAGATGGCACCTCTTGTGCTCAGGCCCTCCTTGCTATTGGCTTGGTTGGCTGGCCAACGGGAGTCTTTTCTTCTCCGGGAAGGATTAGTGCGTTTTTAAAATTTGACTCTCAAATTCAGAAATGCCTGCCGGCTGTGTACTTCCACAAGCCTTTCATTTTAATTTTTATACATTTTCTTTCTCCATATCCAAGATCGCTGGGCCCTCCCAGACTGGGACGGAGAGTTAAAATGGGTCTTAAAGTCACTTGCAAAAATGTCTGCTCGCAGGTTGTCTTCATTATCCCATGGATGGCAAATCTGGGGTTTCATTTCCTATACGTAGTGCAACAATAACGCAGACGCAGCAGAGAGGGGGTTAGGCAGGCGAGCCTGAGGGATACCCCTGTTGGCGGCTTCTGAGCTGGTTGAACACAGCCAATCACTGTCCCACTCTGAGTCTTCATCTGCAGGACGGGAAAAATGACCTTCCTGAGCATTGCTGTGATGAGTAAGTGAAAGGTACCCTCTGCCATGCTTAATAAGATGCGGCTAAAATGGCCAGGATTTCCATTTGACAAGTGATGCCAAAAACTCTTCTGTGGTTTTACTATTCAAGCCCGGTCGTTTTGGGGAAAAATAATGGACGGCCTACACGTATGTTAAGCTATCTAGCTTATTTGCTCCCTCTGCGGGGGCACACTGCTTTTGGTCTTTCCTTTGTCATCTTTGTACCACGTAAAGGCTGACATTTCCCCACGACCAGCCTCATGTGTGGGTGGACAGGCATCACCCCACATTGGGGGCCACATAGAGACCCCATTTTGTCAGGCGTTCCCCAGGCAGGCCCCCACAGCATCTGAACATTCCCCCATTCATCACTGCTTTTGGCTGAAGGAGTGGAAGCCCCCTGTTAAACTGCATTATGTTATCTGGGAAACACATTAAGCCATTAACAGCTGGATACAAATTAGTTTATCAGACAGGGCTTGGCCTTGTGGAATTTAGGAGTGAGAAGGATTTTTATAGATCATCAGTTTATAGGTAAGGGAATGGAGGTCCCTGGATGAGCAGTTTTGGGGATGCCAGGCCTTAAAGCCTGCTTTCTGGCCGGAATCTCCTCCCCTCTTCATTCTGCCCTGTGGAGCAAGATACACACTCCAGCTTTGATTCAGGAGATATTTATCACATGCCTGCCCTAGCTGGGCAAGTGCTGAAACTTCAGAGGAGTGTGAAGAGGGCAGACAGACAAGGGAATAAGCGAATGCTGAGTGGCGTTGGGCAGATGTCTAGATGCTAGGGATGGAAAGGTCTGGAACATAAGACACTGGCAGCAAAGGGCAGATCCAGCCACTAGGGTGTCAGCGCCACCAGGGGTTCCACACTACTAGGACTTAGGCCCTACCTTGTGGCTACCGTGAGAACACAAGAGAGGTCACACTCAGGGAACTGGGCTCAGCTGGGGGCGGGGTGGTCACTGCCCGCAGGGGTCAGCACTGGATTGTCAGGCCCAGAGGATGGGTCAGAAGGCCAACAGCTGGGAGGAACCAGACCGCACTTCAGGGCAGACCTTCACAAGCATTGTTTCCACCAGCTTTGTCCCATGTGATCAACACAGGCTGATCTCTGTCCCTTAATTCACCTCAAAGGCCTTGGTACGAGATTACAGAAATGGGAGGAAGGAGAAGAAAGTGGCTGGGAGAGGCAGCTTGGTGAATGATGAATAGCTCTCCAAGGTGTAGGAGGCTTTAGGAGCTACTTCCGTCTGAAAATGTTCAGGGTCCACACACCTGCTGGGGTGAACTCAGAGCCCTTAGCCCTTGGGGACACCCACTGCATCAGTGGATTGCTGGCCACATCAGTCCCCCTTTCCATACATCTCTCCTTATTCAGGTCCTTTTTCTCGGTCGTCTGCAGGATTTCAACAGCCTTCTAACAGGTCTCCCTCCCTCCAGCCTGCGCCTTTCAAAGCTGTTCTCTTGCTATTACTAGAGAGGTCCTCCTAATCAAGTCACTCCTCTGGTTAGAATTAAGGGTAGAACCCCCTTTTCAGGGACTTAGCCTGCTCCAGCCTAACAAATAACCCTATTTCCTGCCACTCGATCTCTACGTTCTGACCACACAGAAGCTGCCATGCTTTTCCACCCCTCCATACCCTTGCACGTGCTATTCCACCTTCCTGGGGTGCTTTCCTCCTCCTATGGCACCTGCCTCCATCCTTCCAGATGCAGATCGGTGAAGCTCTTCCATGCTTCCCAGTCTTGTTCAAAGCTTTTCTCTTTATGGCTCACTTGTACACTGTACAGCATTCTTTTGTAGAACCTGTCACGTTGCGTGGCAACTGTTGGTGTATGTCTATCTTCTTATAGACTGTGTGTGCATGGTAGGGGCATGTACACACACACACACACACACACACACACACACACACATCAGAGAGGGACTCCTTTCTGATTCCCAGTACTGAGCACAGAGCCAGGTAAATGTATCATGGCAGATGCTCAAGGAGTGTTTGTCAAATGAGCTAGGTCTGAAGGGTGTGAGGTCTGAAAGGCAAGGCCACAGATCTATTCTCTTTAATGAAAGCTGGGGCAAGTGCCCTATGCCCCATTCCTCCTTGCACCATGAGTGGCGTTTTCCATCTCTGACCAGTAAAGACTGTGATTGGGAACTAATTGTTCCTTCAGTGACTTCCTAGAAATGTGTAGTTTTTTAATGTTTTGGATATCCCAGAGAATGTGATACACCAATAGATGCTTCCCCAGAAAATGCACAGCCACCCAGTCTCGGCATTTTCACATAACCGTAAGATTTCTGAACTCCATATCCTCCAATTACCAGGCTTCGAGGACCCCTGGCTTACAACAGATGAAATAGAGAGCTTGTATTTTGTTCTCTTGGCCAATAAGATTTTGTCAAACTTGATTTTCAGGGGAAAAAAAAGTTATTTTAGAATCTGTTTTACATGTATATAAGATATATTAATATGGAATATACTTTTTCAGATGACATATTCTCATATGTTTTCAAATATTCCTTTTCTCTGTTCCCCTACGAAGTGCCCCTTTCCACGAGGCAGCAAATATTATTGCTCGTGTTTCGGTCTCCAGAAATATGTGTGGAGATGTACATAACAGGGTCTCCTGCAGTCATTCAGTGTAGGTCGGGGCCCCAGGCAGGATGTGGGATGTGCTGCCTGGTCCTCATTGCAGAGGAAGCTGCAGGAACTTACAGCAGGACATTGTCAACAAGCTTTTATTTGGGAGACATTTACTGAGCTCCCACTATGCACCACACAGTATTCCAGGCACTTGGGGATCCCATGGGGGAACAGACAAGGTCCCTGCTTTTGTGGAGTTTATAGCCAAAGGGGACAAGGCAGAAAATAAACAAGAATACGAGTTAGCTAAGTTCACACAGTGAGCAGAACAAGGAAGGAAAGACAACGAGAATGGGCTACAAGCGTGTGGAAAGTAGAAAGTCGCTCTATTAAAAGTCGAAAGTCCTTCTGAGGAGGTGACCGCGTTAGAAATGAGACCACAGGCAGTAAGGGGAACAGTGATCCAGGGAGAGGGTCTGTAGGTGCAAAGGTCCTGAAGTAGGAAGGATTTCAGTATGTCTGAGAAAAAGAAAGAAGGCCGCTGTTGCTGGGGACCTCTGAAGGGTCGATCCCAGCTTAGGGGGGAGAGTGGGAGAGGAAGAAGCTATAAGTCATAGAAAAGGCTTGGGAATTTTCAGCTATGAAGGGAAGTCAAATCCTGAAAGGGTTGGGTAGGGCAACATTTTGATCTAATTGGCATGTTTTAAAGATCACTTTCAAAGGATTAGAACCCATTTTGTCACCTCCTCTCATTTTGAATAGTTATGACTAATGAAATAAATGTGTGATAAGGTATTTCCATGAGTTTTCATCATAGGTGTCTATCAGCAGGGGAGAGCCAGGATTTTCATCCCAAGATATCACTGCAGCCCAAATCAGAGACAAGCGCGGAGGTCTGGGTGGCCAGTCCCATCTTGCCTTGGGGAGGTGAAGGATTCCTGAGCCTTTTCGGGATACTGAAAGTGCTGGGGACCCCTGGGAGGTCACTGCCATATCAGGGGATGCTGGATCCAGACCAAGGGTTGGGCAGGAAGGTGAGGTGCCCAGCTCCCCTCAATGTCTCAGAAAGCACAGGGTGGAGGGGGCAGGTCCCCAGAAAGCCTTTGGTTGATGGGGGAGGCAGAAGAGGAAATAAAGGCTTCACAGCCTCTTCCCCTGTCCGCCTTCCCTTTCATTGCCTGTGCCCTCTTCCTTCTGCGAGGGCCACAGATGTCCTTTCTGCGGCAGTAGTAAGCAGGTATGTTTGAAAATACTCGAGCCCCGTCCTTCCTGTAGCAGGAAATGTTGCTGGGGGAGCGGGGTATGGGTGTCGGTGGGTATGTGTGAGTGTCTGGGGGCGCGGGGATGGGCGGAGGGCACGCGGTGTGGAGGTGGTGGTGATGGTGCATCCATCCCGAAGTCAAAATTCCAGCTGCTCCGGGGGCGGCGGCTCCGGAGTGGTAACTGGCAGACAACTCGGGTGAGTTCGGTGCGGAAAGAAAATGAAGACGATGCTGAGCACGCGTAGGGAGAGGCACGGGACGTCTGAGCTAAGGACCGCGGGGACCCGGGAGCCACACACTACGCTCCCGCAGCCCCCGCCCCCACCACACACACCCCCATTTCTGCCCCAGGCTGCCCCGCCTACCCACGCCCTCCCCGAAAGTGAAGTACCTCTCGGCTCCAACCTTTTCTCCCCCTTCTTCGGCCCCACCGCGGGAGCTAACCCGACCATTGAAGCGCTGGGGGCCACGCGGGGCCGCCCGCGGGCGGGCGGGCGGGCGGGCGAGGGGGCGGGGAGCCGGCTGGCCGGACCCCCCCTCCCAGCCCCTCCGCCGCGGCCCCAGCGGCCTCCGCGCTGCTAGGCGCGGGCGCTCGGACGCAGGGGGAGTTGTTTGATTTGGCCGAGGCGGAGCGGCTGGCGGGGAACGAGGGAGCGAGCGCTAGGGCCGGGCAGGGCGGGCGCCGGGCCGGGGGTAGGGTCCCCACGCGCAGCAGCGGCCCCGGGGCGGGGGCGAGACGCCGCGGGTGCTGGGGATGCCCCGAGGGGCCGGGGCCCAGAGGAGGACTCCGGACCCGACGGCCGACCTGGCCGGCGCGGGTGCAGGTGCTTCGGCCCCCTCCGCCTCCCCCCCACCTCTTCCTTCCCCCCACTTCCCTCCTCGCCTTGAAGTAAGATGAGCGTGATGCTGTGGCGCTGGGAACAGAATAACACCACCATGAAGCTGGTAAGGGGGGACTGCAGACCCACTCCCGGGACACTGCTGTACTTTTTATCCCCCACCCCACCCCCATCCCCATTCGGAATTGTCTCCCATGATGGAAAGCCCCTAAAATGCATTCTGTACTTGGTATTTCCCTTATTGTTTTGAAGATGGATTTCAGGGTTTTTTTTTTGTTGTTGTTTGTTTGTTTTAAACCTGGAAAGTCGATATGTGTCTGTGTGAGCGACTGTAGGGGGGTGGGAACGGGTTGCATTCTCTCCGTCCCTTCCACCTACTGATTCCTGGGGCCCTTGGGGGTTGCACACGCTGGGGATTGTCTCCTGTGAGTAGGTCTGTGCTCTCATGGCCGGCCCGGGACAGTGTGGGCTCCTCTCCATCCCCGCCCCCCCAGCCCTCATTGTGTTTTGCTTCTTTAGGATGCCCCCCGATGTTGATCTCTATTGCTGTTTGGCTTGTTTGAGGGGGAAAAAACAAAAAAAGAAAAAACCTTAGCCCAGCTTGCATGAGCACGGTGTCCTCTTCTCCCGCCTCTCACAATGGCTTAGTTTTCTTTCAAGCTTGCCAGAACCATCTAGGCTGCAGGTACTTTTTCCCTCCTCGGTTTTCAAAAATAACCGTCCATCACTCCTGGGAGGGCTGAAGAGAAGAGCGTTTTTCCTCTGCTCCAGGAAGCTGAGCTTCCCCATTCCTGTGATCGGAAGGCTCTTCCTTGGGTTTTTCTTTTGTGATTTGTTTTTTATCTTATGGTTTCAACTGGCGGGGAGCCTAATTGCCCATCGAAGTCAGCCAGCGCTGTGGCCATGTCCTTTACCCCCTTGGATGTCAGTTTCCTCCTCAGTAAAATGGGGCAAGTTCTCACTCTGTCGCTGGTGTGAGGATAAGAAACCATATTTGTAGGTTTCCTGGCACATAATAAGGACTCAATAATGAATAGTTATTAATAAACTGGAATTAATATTTATTGGGGTGAGCTCTTTAAAGATGGTACCCCCAAAAAAGTCATAGCAGCTACATTGGATACCAAGATGCCATATCAACCTAAGCTGTTTCTTCACATAATGAACGTATTTGTTGGGAAAAAGGCACCTTGCTTTTCATGCTTCTTGTGTTATGTTTGGCTTGTCTAACTTTAATCTACTATTTTACAACTTCGTTAATGTGCTGTAACATTAGCAGACGGTGTGCAGTGCACCTTTGCTGCACTATGTCAGGACTCCAGCTCCTTAATCCTTTCCTGGAATCCTTTCCTCTAACTGAACTCTGTGGGAGAACCCAGCATTTCACACATTTTATCTCCAAGCTGCACCTGAGTTGTAGCATGGGAAAGTTGGGTCCTGGTCTGGACTGCGTAGCATCAGGATGCCAGACTTAAACAAAAAAACAAGAAGAATAATTATTGCCCAGTCAGGGAAGATGAGGCGCATCCCAGGGGACATGGAGCTTGGTGGCAGGTGGCTGTGGTAAGGGCTGGGGTGTCCCCACTGCTCTAATATTGTTGCCCTTTTAGCTTATGGAGGGAGCTTTTCCCAATGTGGGTCAAAGGTTAGCCTTTATTGGGTCTGTCAGGGTTTTTGGACCTGAGTCTCACTTTTTAAAATTAACTGTGAGAACTACCCAAGGTAGTTGTGATCCACCAAAGCAACCCCCTTCCAGTTGGGGGAGAGACTGGAGGAGCTCAAACAACCTCGGGGAGGCAGCAGTTACTGTCCTGTGCTCCCCACTGCCTCCAGACCTCAGGCAGGAAGAGGTGATGACTGCATCTTGACATGCAGATAGCCTCGGCTATGCTCAAGGATGGGCCTCAACCTTTCTGCAGAATCCTAGAAACCATGGGCACATCATTAGTTTGCTTTTTGTGTCTTCATTGACTGATGGGTTGAGTTAGCAGTTATTTGTTGTGTACTTACTCTGTGCAGAGCCCCGTGCTGGTGGGGGGCTGTGTCCAGTGTGAAAGGCTTGGCTCTCAGGTGATTCTTGGTTTGAATTCCAGCCTTGCCACTTACTACCGTGTTTTCCCGAAAATAAGACCGGGTCTTATATTAATTTTTGCTCCAAAAGACGCATTAGTGCTTATGTTCAGGGGATGTCGTCCTGAAAAAATCATGCTAGGACTTATTTTCCGGTTAGGTCTTATTTTCTGGAAAACACGGTAATGTCTGGATCAGTTTTCCTCTTCTGTAAAAGGGGGCGTTACGGCACTCTTTCCCAAGTTGTGAAAAGATGAAATGGGACTATAAAAACAGGACCCAACACAGTCTGCAATATGGGTGCCTATAGATGAGAACGACTGTTGTCATTGTTATTTTCTTCAAAGGTAAGTGAGGCAAGATCTATGTCCCCGCTCTCCATTGTTCTGTTGGGTGAATGGTTTCTTCTCCTAATGAGCTTGGGAAAAACAAACCTTTCTTACCTTTGAATCATTAGTGGAAGGAGCTCTCTGTGAACATCTTGGAAGTCAATTGTGTGTGAATAACCGACTCAGAAAGGGGCCTGGGGCCAGCGGTAGGTGCCTGGACTTTTATTTTATCACTGATGCAGTTCAATAAACATGAAGTCGTTTTGCCCACAGCTTGAAAATTCACTGTTCTGATTGACTAGTGGAACCAAAGGTTTTGTTTCATGTTCTGTTTTAAGGCTAACTGGATCAAAACGAGGCCAAGAGTAATTAGAGGCAAAACTTACATCTTTAGCTGTTATCTCTGCAGGGGAATGTCCGAAATGTACCTGCCCACCCAGGGTAAAAGGCAGTGAATCCCACCCGACAGGGTCACAGGGGCCTTTCATGAAAGTGAGAGGAGGTGACTGCTCAGGAGGCGGGTAAGCTTGGGGCGGAGTTCCAGAGCGCGATGTGAGTGGTTCTGACATCCTCATCAACTCCCAGTTCCCTTCTTTTAGATTCTTGAAGAGATCAGGAGAAGCAACGAGGCCACTTCTGGAGCAGCTTGTATCCTCTGAGATGTAGCAGAGCCAAAGAAGAGGGGTAGAAAAGGCACAGAGTGAGACCACCTTTGGAGTCCGTCCTTGGGTGCAGAGCTAGGTGTTGCAGTCAGAGACACCTGTAATCACAGCTCTGCTGAGGAACTGTGCGTTGCGTGATGTGGGGCCAGTTGCACAGCCTCTTCCAGCCTGTGTTTCTTCATCTGTAAATGGGTACACAGCATCTCACAGAGTGACAGAGAGAATTAGAAAAAAGTGTGCCTCAGGCTTTGAGCTCGGGGTCCAGCGATTAGTGGACAGGGAGCAAATGGTTGCTCTTGTGATTATATAATAATATGGTCTAGTAGTGTGTGCATGTCTCTGTGCTTGGAGAAAAGACTCAACAGAAATACTCCCAATGTTAACACTGCTGAGCTCTGGGTGATATTACCAGGGATTTGTTTTCTTTTTTGTCTATACTTTTCCATACATTCCAAATGTTCTACAACGACCATATATTACATTTATCATCAAGGAAAAATAAAACCTATTACTGGCAAAATAATAGATAATTAATATTAATCATATTAGTAGCTAACATGTCTTGATTGAGCCTTTGCTTTGAGCTTTATTCTGTTTCATCCTCACCGTAACCTGTGAAGTAGAAACTATGAGGTGTGATCAAACAATATGGTGAATGTTTAAATTTAAAAAAATTTATTACAGTAAAAGACACATTGTCATTAATCTCCCTCAAAATGCTCCCCCTTGCTTCAAACACACTTATCCCATCATTCTTGCCACTTTTTGAAGCAGTTCTGGTAGTCCTCTTTCATGAGTGTCTTTAGTTACGCTGTCGTGGCTGCCTCCATGTCCTGAATCGATTCAAAACATTTACCTTTCATGGTCATTTTGACTTTGGGAAAGAGCCAGAAGTCACATGGTACCAGATCCGGTGAATAAGGTAGATCAGGACACACCATAATATTTTTATTTGACAGAAATTGCCGTACCAGGAGCGATGTGTGACATGGAGCCTTTCCATTGTGATCAGAAAATACGGTGAATGCTGCTGCCGAGTGCCATCCAGTGGAAAGGCAGAATCTTCAATATGGGAAGCAGCACGTCGAACCTTAGTAACAGTGTGTGACAAGTTTCAACTTGTTCTGTATAGTCAGTTGGGTGTGAGCTACGGTTAAGAGAAGGTATGTTTTAAAGTGTGCTATCAATCATCCTCCATCATGACAACACTCTGTGTCACATATCGCTTCTGGTATACAGCAGTTTCTGTCAAATAAAAACATTATGTTGTGTCCTCATCCACTGTATTCACCGGATCTGGCACCGTGAGACTTCTGGCTCTTCCCCAAAGTCAAAATGATTCATGACATTGAGGCAGCCACGATAGTGCAAATAAAGACATCTGGCTTTAGTGTGTCATTTGGAGCAAAAATTAATAGAAGACCTGGTATTATTATATTATATTATACCTGGTATTATATTATACCCAGTCTTTTATTAAAATAACACCAGGTATTCTATTCTATTCATCATACCCGGTCTTATAGTAAAATAATACCAGCTCTTATATTAATTTTTGCTCCAAAGATGCATTAGAGCTGATGGTCCAGCTGGGTCTTTTGGGGAAACACGGTAGGTGTGTATGAGTGTGCGGTATATAGGCCTGTGCTTACTGCTGGTGTTCCTCTCTGTGAGGTCTCTCTCTGTAAGTTGTTCCCTTCTGTTAACCCCTTTGGTCAGGAAGATGCTGTGAGTGACGTGGCGAGGAAAGGGAACACAGTGAGCAGGGCTTGGTTGGCTCATCACCCTTCAGTGTGCTGGAAAACATTTCTGAGGCCCTTCCACAAAACGAAGGAGAAAGTGGCGCTGAATGAAGAATAATTGAGAATAATGATGATGAGGGAATGTGCCTCTGACCTTTGACCTTAGCCCCCAAGATGCATTGGTCAAAGACCCCCTAGGCCTGTAGGCAGCCAGGCTAACAAGCAGAGTAAAAGAGATCGCTGGGTGAAAGGTCTCTGTCTGCCTTTCTGCGGTTACACCGCACCCTTCTTAAGGCAAGGATGCCATGGACACTGCAGAACTCCTGAGGACACAGGTTCTAGGTTTAAAATACAGCGGCCCTTCAGCTCTCATTCATCCTTCTGTACATACCTAGATGGATTCTCCTCTTAACAACTTCTGCTTTTTTTTCTGACTAAAGATCATTCACCTGAAGGCACTGCCCTCTTCTGCTGGTAAATCCTATTCTGTCCAGATCCCACCCGACAGGGTCATGTGGCCTTTGATGAAAACAAGAAGAGGTGACTGCCCAGGCCGAATGTCTGCTGGAAAATATAAGTAATTTCCACTCTCAAGGACTTCTAGGACTTTCTCCCACTTTCTACATACTGTAACTAACATCGATTTCACCATCTCCCAGGTACTGAAATCATCATATCCATTTTCTGTTAATTCCCAAAATCTCAAGGGCAAGAAATTCCATGCTTTTCTGGAGAAATCAGGTTGAAATATACAGGAATGTTTCCATATGCATTTCTGCTATGGGTAATGAGTCATCACAGCCTTGATATACTTTTCAGAATTGAAACCAAAGCCTGGAAGGAAGGTTTTGACTCTGGTTAATTACTTGGAAAATAAAGAATAGAATATTGTGAGGGGAGGAAAGAAAAACCCTGAAATTAGTAAGTGACTTCCTTGGGATGACATTTTGAGGTAACACATTTTCCTTCATTTTTGTGTTAATAGAGGTAGAGATTTGTAATTGGTCCCTCTGGTGACCCTGCAGTGCTCACATTACTTAGACAATTGTTTTTGTGTGAAGCCAGGAAAAAGGAAAAAAAAAATTTTGTTTTGTTTTGTTTTGTTTCTGGCTTCTGTCATAACCACCCAGAAGGCATATGGCTAAGATTTTCTTCAGGGTCTCGAGGCTCCACAGGAAGTGGGGAGCAGACTGCCATTATCCATCCAGCTTAGAGGTGGGTGATGCAGGGGTGTTCCCAGGGTGGTTCTCTCTGACTCAGTTGTTGCAGATGTGGAGATGCTGGTGTTATAGGAGGAAAAGCCAGGGAGGCGGAAATGCCTGAGCTGCCCCGGGAATGGGTCATAGGATGAGGGGTTAGAATGAGTGGAGAGATACTGTTTCAACAGGGTAAAAAGAAGGTGTGATGAAGATACGTGAGAAGGCTGGGAGGTAAGAAAGAACTTCCCTAGTTACCAAAGATGCTACCTGCTTCCCGTCCTAGCACTGTGACATGGGACCAGGGGGAGCACCTGCATTATATGTTATCTTTGTCATAGTGAGAGAAGGAAGGGCTGTGTGCTCACAGTACATGACAGGACACGAAACACTGTGGGAAAATCTGTGCGAAGGGAGGTGCTTTAAATAGGGACGTATCAGCTCAATTTGTGCCCTGAGCTCAGGATGATGTATGTGTGTCGACGGCCTGGGGAGTGAGCCTTGGCCAACACTTGTAGCTCCTGCCAATTTCTATGGCCTTGTTACTGATGTGAAGCTTCAAGAATCAAGACCACAGACTGCATCGCTCCTGATCAGAAACCTCACCCGAGCGCCTCCTTACTAGTGGATGAAGTCCCACTCCTTCCTGGCACTCTTGGTGACAGCAGGGTTGTAAATCTCCCTCTGCTGGGCTGCCAGATAGAAGCTGTTAGTTCCAATCAGTATAGTCAGCCCACTGATTTCCCACTTTTACTGCTTCCTGGGACTAAATGCTTCTTCTATCTGTCCATATTCTGTGCCATCTTCCAAAGCTCAAATGCGACCCCCTTTCTTCTAAGAAGCCCTGCCTGACCACACCACCTCCTGGGATCTCCGATGGGCACTCGTGTTAGCCTGCTTTCAATCCTGCCCTGCAGGTGTGTGTGCCACTGTCACTGCTGTCAGACTTAGAGTGGTGATTAGATGGTCAGCTTCTGTTCCTTCCCAGCTCTGCCATCCACTGGGTGCCCTTGGGAGAGTATCACTTCATCTCTCTGAAGCTCAGTTTCTTCATCTGTAAAGTGATGATGATAACTCTTCCAAATGTGGGCGTTTTGGGGTTGTTTGATAACATATGTCTGTTTTTTTAAATACAGATTCTTTATTTTTTTAAATAAATTTTTATTTGGGGGATATTGGGGAACAGTGTGTTTCTCCAAGGCCCATCAGCTCCAAGTCGTTGTCCTTCAGTCTAGTTGTGGAGGGCACAGCTCAGCTTCCAGTTCAGTTGCTGTTTTCAATCTTTAGTTGCAGGGAGAATTGAACCGGCAACCTTGTTGTTGAGAGCCCATGGGGCTCTGAACCATCTGGCCGCCCCTCTGGAAACTTAGCGGCAGCTCATTGTCTTCAATCTAATTGTGGAGGGTGCAGCTCACTGGCCCATGTGGGAATGGAACTGGCAACCCTGTTGTTCAGAGCTTGCGCTCTAACCAACTGAACCATCCGGCTGCCCCAATAAAATACGTCTTTTGAGTAGCACCCAGCACATAGTAAATGCTTAGTAAATGTCAGCTGTTGTTATGATGATGCATGCATTCATTGAACAAATATTTAGAAACATTTACTACATCTGGGAGGATACACTAGTAAACAAAAATAAATTTTTGCCTGCGTGGAACTTAGTGAAGGAAATGGATAACAAGCAAAATGCATATTACTTTTTTATGAAGATGAATGCTGTAGAGAAAAATATAGAGGGTAAGAAGGATACAGAGGCTCAGAGAGGTGACTCTTTCATAGACGATGGTTAAGGAGGGCTTCCCTGGGATTTTGTGAGAATTAAATGAGCTAACGTAAGTAAAGTATTCAGTGCAGGACCTGACACCTCATAAGCAGTCAATAAAAATTTATTACGATTATCACCATCAGATCAAGGGTAAAAATTGTTTTTTTTTCCCAATCTCACTGTGCAGAGCGGTAAAGGACATGCAAGGTGCATTACTCAATGTTAGGGTTGGAAATTTAGCTGAGCAGTGGATTTGGGAGGTGAGCTGACTTGATCTGCTCCGTCCATACTCATAGAATGTAAGACTCACACAGTGTTTGGATGCTGGACTCAAAGGTCAGAATGGGACATGCCAAGGCAGCCACAGGAAGAGTTGGACAGGAAAGTCCTGGACTATTAATCTTCGAATATTAGCTGAGGAAGGAGCCCCATGACTAGTGTGGCCTCCAACAACCCACTTCAAGCAGGGACCCAGAGAGATGAAATGACCTGCCCACGGCCTCGTGGCCTTTCACCAGTTTTAATGCATCGGCCATAACCCATCCTGTAAATTTGTTTAACAAAGATTATAAAGAACATGAAGAGAGCACTTAGCATTCCACCTGGAAAAGCCATGTTTCTTTGGAAATGAGCCGTGGATGACGTAACCCTGCCATATCCCATTACCCGGTACTTGGCTAATCTTTGCACGAAACTTGTTTTGGTGAAACTTGAGCCTGGAGGAGCCAACTAAAGTATATTACTTTCTTACTGTTGAATGCCTCCTAGACTTGGGCGAACATTTAATCTAAAGAGTAAGGTGATATTTCCTGAGATAGCAACGAGTTCATGTTTTGAAATGAAGTGAACTGAGTTCATTGCATTGGTTGCCTTTTTTTTTTCTTTGAATGCTAACGGCAGTATTGTAAATGTTCCCTCTACAAAGTGGGGAGCTGTAGGCATTGTAGTTTTCAGTCCTTATAAGTTGTCTCACTGTCTCTCATATTAGGTACTGTTCCAGATTGAGCTATATTTTGGTTTAATAAATACAATTTGAATAGTATAATAAATTTGAATACTATAATAAATACAATTCAAATAAATACTATTTGAATAAATACATTTCTGACCCAGGACAATCTAGGGACAACTGGCTTGTTTTACATTATATTTCCTGAATACCTGGTCCACGCTCTCTGTCCTCTCTCCTTCCCAAGATGCTTATCATTCAGTAAAGGATGGCTGCACACCTAGCTAACACTAGGTAAGGAAGAGAAAAGTTCTATTCATGGACCTCCTTGATTAACAAGTTGGTCAGAAAAGAAAAAGAGCCTGCATATAATCAGATAACACTAGGAGTTTGGGGTTTGGTGCTTTATCCTTTTCACTGAATTCCTGGAAGTGTCCTATATTATAAGAACTGAAATAGACTTCTTCAAAGAGACAGTTGGAATTTCAAGGCCATATATGCTGCAGTTCCAAGATGCTTCAGCTATGAAGCCCTATTGATTATGTCTCCACAGTAGCCACTGTGGATAAACAACCCCCTTTCCCATGCCACCACCTTGCTTTCGGCTTGCTTGCTTTCCAAGACTCACTGCAGATGCCTGCTACAACATCAGCCCTAGGAGGGCAGCAATCGAGTCTCCATCATCTTTGCATTCCCCAGAACTGACATAGCACCTGGCACATCCTATGTGTTCACTTAATGGGGCAACTATAAAATCACCATTCTGATTTTTTAACATAATGAGCTTTTGAATCACATAAGGTATTGGCTGTTTATTGTCAAATTAATGAAATAACTGGAATGAATCTGAGCAGTAGTTGGCAGGGGGTCCTGGGTTCTCTCTGTGGTCTCCAAATCAGTCTTGGTCCAGGCTGCAGTTTGGTTCACACCCAATAGCGG
The DNA here is from genome assembly GCF_004115265.2 of Rhinolophus ferrumequinum. Classification (NCBI taxonomy): domain Eukaryota; kingdom Metazoa; phylum Chordata; class Mammalia; order Chiroptera; family Rhinolophidae; genus Rhinolophus; species Rhinolophus ferrumequinum. Next base: position 34,500,983 of record NC_046294.1, on the reverse strand, counting down.
TCCTCTCCAGATGTAATGTTGGTGCGGTGTTTCAGGCTTGGAATATCTAAGACAGTGGGAATTATCCCAGGAGTTTCCCAGTACGTGGTTCCTTGGTGGTGCCCCAGGCACACTAGGCCGGGGAATACAAGGCATGTGTAGAGTCACCTTGCACTTCCCAAGGGGGTGGTAATTTCCCCATCTCCTCTTCCTTCCCCTCTGCCCTCCCACACTCACACACACAGACACAAAAGATAAGACTGTGCCTACCTTCATTGGACAATGGGGGGACCTAGACTGAGGTTGGGAGCAAACCACCAGGCTCCTGATCACGGAATTCAAGTTTTGAGGCCCAGCTATCTCAGCGTTCTGCGTGTCCCAGGCTGGGAGCTAGTGGGTTCTGGGACTCAGCTTACTGAAGACAGAGTTGATTCACGTTGTACTATAGGTGTACTATAGGTGTGCCTTGGGAGTAGCGGTGGTCTGATAAAGTCCTTTTAATTCTGACATTTAGTGTCACATGTGGAAGAAGACAAGCTCTACCCATGCTGCCTGTCCCTCTTTGAAGTTCCCTGACTCAGCTGGAGGGGTGGTTTTACCGTTGCTCAGGTTTGGAACGCTGCGTGTCCCAGGTGTTGTGGTAGGTCCTAGGGAATGCGATGGGGATGGAGATATCAGAGCTTTCCTCTCAGGGTTAGTGCTCTGGTGGGTTTCTCTAGGTTGAGTAAGTGGACGCTAAGGTAGTAGCATGGCGAAGGTCTCCTTTGGGTAGGAGTGCTGTTGTGGAGGCAGAATGAACAGGGATGGCCAGCTGATTGTCTGGAGCCAGCAAAGAAGAAGGAGAGTGTAAAGATTCCTGAGGTGTTTTGCCTGGGAGATCTGGAATGTAGCACTGTCCCAGAGAGAAATTAGAAAGTCGGCAAGAAAAGCAGGTTGGAGAGAGAGGGGAACGAGACAGGGCGGATTGGTTTGGATAGTATCAGGTTGGAGGGTATTGCTACCATTTTTCAAGTTTTATTGAATACTTAACTGGCCCAAACTATGCAAAGGTTCTGTGAGTACAACATAAATCAAGACTGCTGTCATCTCTCCTGCCTTCCTAGGGGCAAAGACAGCTGGCCTTTATTCACCTACGTAAGCAAATTTTTGGTAAATACCTATTAACTCCCCAAACCGAGGACTTTTGATAAATTGGGAAGAACGTGAGTTAGGCCTGAGTCCAAAGGAAGGCTTCTTGCATTCTCTCCCATGAATTGGCCACAGGTTCAACCTCACATAACTGACCACCTGTACTTCCAGGTGGAGACACCAACCCAAGTCCCAGAAGTAAAAGAGACGCATGGAGCCTGATACCTGCCCTTAAACACAGCCATCCCACCCACCAGTAATCTGGGGGTCCCATAAGATTACTGATCTTTGCCAGGTCAGATTAGACACAGCATCTCCCGTGGGTGTGGAGAGGGAAGCCAGAAATGTTAATAACACTTCCTTCTTTGGGGAATCCAAGTGGTATCTTGGGAAAGGGGGTAAAGGAGGGAATTTCTTTCCTCCCCCACAGGCTTCCCTGCCATCCAGCTCTTACCAGACCAGGTGGGGAGGCCAGACCAACACAGGGAAAACAGGCTTCTACAAATTATTGAGCAAGAACTGTGTGCCAGCCACTCGTGTGCACAGGAAGACAGTGTGTTGGGGGCTGTGGTTTGAAGCAGGGCCTAGTAATCGTCCCAGGGCGGTGGGTTACGTGCTGTAGGAGATCAGAGGGAGGTAGCCTGTATAATGCATCGATTTTGGCAACAGAAAGAACTTGGTCTAACTCATTGTGGCCTTGGGCAAATTACTTAACTTCTCTGAGCTTCGGTTATTCTATATCTAGAAGACTGGTGACATCTTTTCCTGCCAGGGATGTCAGAAATCTTAGAGATAGGGATGTGACCGCATGGTGGCAAAACTAGAGAGGTTGCCAGCACACAGCAGGTGCTGGAAAAGTCAGACTCCTCTGAATTCAGACACAGCAAGGATGGATGTCCTTCGGGAAGCTTCACAAATCTAGGACTTGGCATTGGGCTTACAGATGAGGCAGAATTTGGGGCAAGAGAAAGGAAGGGTTGCAAATAGGATGAATGGCAAGTGTAAAGACTCACGTTTCCTTGACTTTATGAAATTGCTTTCATAATTTAGGAGGAAAGAGTATTATGGGTAGGACCGCTGGGTTCTTTCTGGTAGCTCAGAGAGGACTCACTCTTCTCTTCAAAGGAGCCTGATGCCAGGCTCAGTTTTGACTTCCTCCGTTCTGAAGAGTGTGTGGTTCCGAGGACAGTTTAACATGAATATTTCAAATGTGATATGTCGCAGATGTGGTGCTAAGTCAGCCCTCAAACTATTTCCCCTCCTCACTCTTCCTCGTTCTGTGGGTCGGGCCTTCTTGAGCTCGGCACTATCGACGTTTGGGGCCAGATAATTATTAGTTGTTGGGTGCTGTCCTGCGCATGGCAAGATGTTTTACCGCATCCCTGGCTTCTCCTCACGTAGAATGTTTAGTAGCAACCCTCAGTCATGACAAACAAAGATGTCTCCAGAAATGTCCAGAAGTAAGTGATTCTGCCATTTACCAGTGGCTAAAACCAGCACTTGAGTCATCGTCCTGGATTCCTCTTTCTTCTGGACCCCATCATTCCATCCTCTGTTTGAACCTCCCCAATAGACCTAAAATCCAACCACTTCGCCTTTTTTCACAGACAGGACGACGTCACCTTTCCCTCAGAACGGCGGTAGTCTCCTAACTCGTCTCCGTCCTTTTACTATTGTCCGCTTTCAGTCCATTCTCTGGACGGCGCCACGTCACTCTCCGGCTTCAAGAACATTTCAGTGACTTCCTCTTTCACAAAGAATAAAATCCAAACTCCTCACCGTGGCGTCAAAGACCCTGCACCATCTGCTTTGCCAACTCCTCTCTCTCTCAGCTGTATCTCCTTTGGTTGCTCACCAGGCAACGGCTGCACCGTCCTGCCTTGAACTCATCAAATCTTTCCCCCCTAGAGGAGTGTGTCTGTGGTATTCCCTTGACCTGACTGCTCTGCTCCCCATTTTTTACATAACTGGCTCTTTCTCATCCGTTAGGACTCAACCTAAACAGAGCTCCTTCAGACAGCCCTTCCCTGTCCCAGGTCTCAGGTAGGTCAGACATCCTTTGGGTAGAAGTGTTTCTTTCAGTGCCTTGTTTTTTCCCTTTTAACATCTATGGCAGTTACGGGCTATCTGCTTCATCAGATTGCTGGCCTCCATGCAGGCAAGAATCACGTTTGACTGCTTCTCAACGTAGCTCCACTAACAGGCATTTATTTGTTGACTAAATAAACGAATTAATGTTATCATCCTTCTTGAGGAAGAGTGATGCCATTACTTTAGTTTAAAATTGGTAACAGCAGACCTCTGGAATTAGACTTCCAATAAAATAAGCAATATACCAATTTTCTTCTTTGAATCTCAGGACTGTTAGCACACTGCCTCATAAAGAGTAGCTGCCCATGAGATAATTGGTGACTGGGTGAATGGATCCTTCTTATGTAAAAATTTATGTAATACATGTAACATGAATGCATAATGATTAAAATACACAGATTTTAAGCAAGTAGTTGAAATTCCAAGATCATTCTTTGACCTTCTCAGATCTTTATGGGGAAGATTTTATCCCGCCACCCCACCCCCACCCAGGTCTAAGACATTGATGCTATTTTCAGCCATTGTTTTTATGTAGCTTTTTGAAGTAACCAGAATATACAGATGTCATGCTGCCTGGCCTGTGGCAGCTGTTCAAAACATGTTGACTTGAATCAAGGCAATTCAACAATTAATTGAACTGACAAAAAGAGAAGAGACTTGGGCAGTTTTGTGTCCAAACTGAAGAGACAGGGAAGCATAACTCAGGTGTCACCGTGGAAATGAAATCGGTAATTCAACAGCTAGGTCTTTGTTATAGAGACAAATTGTATAGCCTCTGAGAATTTATTTTCCAGTGGGAGAGGTGAAGACTTTGGGGAACAGAATAGCGTATAACTATACTGAACAGCATGGTACTGGTTTGAATATCTTGGGAGTTGCTTTGAATTAGTACTGGGGCTTCCCCCCTCTTTCTGGACCAGACTCTCAGCTGTTAGAAGCATGGAGAAGTAATGAAGATTCTTTACATTCTCAGACTGCTTTCTGGGAATCCTGCAAAGTCCCGACTTCTCTGATTACTCTTCTCATGGCTGAGTTCAAGAGCATTTTGCATACACGAACTTTGAATCTGGGAAAATGCTTTATGACCAGTTTTATGACCTCAAAGCAACCCACTAAGGCAAGTTATTTTCCGCTCTTTGCCAAAGAGGAAAAACCAAGGGCCTGGTAAATTGCCCGGGATCTCCCAGCCTTAGATGCTCACTCGTGGGCGGCTCTCAAGAGCTGGGCCACATGCCGTCTCCTTGCATTAGACGTGCTTTGGCTCCTCTGTGAAGGGCCTGTCAGCAACCTCAGCCCACATTTCCAGGGACTTCATGGTCTCATCTGGAAGGAGCAAGGCCCATTTCAGAGAACCATATACTATTAGAGCTGTACGATTTCAGTGTGAAGTTCTAGTCCAAACCAATCCTTTTATACTGGGGCCAACTGACATCCAGAGAGGGAAAGTGATTTGCTTAAAGTCACGGCCCAAATCTACTGACGTTCAGCCTAGTGCTTTTTTGTTTCCAACACAGTTTTCGCTCGTTAGAGAAGTGTCCTCAGTACTCACGAGATTTCATTTCTTAGAGGCAGGATAGTGCAGTGAGCTGTGCACGGGCTTTTTTTTTTTTTTTTTTTTTTTTGAGAAGTAATTAGGGCAATGGTTAAAAGCAAGGCCCTGGAGCCTTGGTTGCCTTGGTTGCCATTCCAGCCCAGCTGATCCCTGTGTGACCTTGCTTAATCTGCCTGGGCCTCAGTTATTCTCATCTGTGAAGTGGGGATAATCATTGTACCTCCCCATCTGGGGTGTGCTGCGGGTTAAATGGATAATATATGTTAAGATCTAAGAACAACACCTGGAACAGTGTAAAGACTACATAGCGTTGCTCTCATTATTTATGAATCCTAACTGCTGCTTGCTGGCTGTGTGATCCTGGGCAAGTTATGTGACATCTCTGAACCTCAGAATCCTCCTCTGTAGGAATAATTCTGTCCCAGCAGGATTGTTGACTAGATTAGAGATCATGCACATGAGGCCCCTGCCTGTACAGGACGTGCTAAGGAAATGGCTGATCTTGTGCTGCCACCAAAGGGGTGAGAATGTTGTGTGTGTGAGAGGCAGTCAGCACGGCATCAGCCGCCCCGTGGGTGCTTACGTGGTTCCTTTCTCTTTCACGTACAGTATTACTTGTATTTTTTATTAGTTGGCATTTATTGAGCACTTGCTAGGTGGCAAGCTCTGTTCTGTGCCTTGACGTGCATTATCCCATTTAACCTGCACAATAGCCCTATGACGTAAGTGCTATTAATTATTAATATCCCCCATTTGATTGATAAGGGAACTGAGTCTCAGAAGATAGTAACTTACCCTGAATCCGTGAGAGGGGAAGCCATACTGTTGAACCCAGATCAATCTGGCTTGAAAATCTATACCCTTAACCACTCACTGCTAGGAACTGCGCCAGGTTCTGGTGGCAGACAAGTCCTATAGGGGTTGGCATCACTCACACCAAGAACACCCTCCCTGGTTAATCATTACCACCTCACCAGTTGCCAGAGGACAAGAGGCCAAGGCAAGGGAACCCGTCCTGGAACCCCTCCCCTGACCCTCCCACCCCACCCTACGCGCTGTATACACCAATCTGCTGCAGCCTTTGAGCACATCAAGCCCGCCAAGTTCCCTTCCTGCCCAGGTGTGGAGCCCATGGGGAGCAGACGCTGCCATGGCAGGTCTCCAGGCCTGGTGCTGGGCAGGAAGAAGCTGGGCCTGAGAGCTATTCAAAGGAGCATCTTAATCTGCACAGGAGAGAGCCCCCGTCCCATGATAGTAGCACACCATAGCAAAGTTGGGGTGCTGTAGAGTTCTTCCCTTAGAGAGAGTTCCCAAGTGAGAACATCTGTGACTGGTCACCGTTCTTAAGCTAGGTAAGAGCTTGGGGCGAGCTGAGTGGTTGGGTTGGAACCCCGGGTTGTACCCATTGGGTACGTAGTCCTCCTAGAAGAGAACCTGGCTGGGCTGAGCATGGTGGCTGGTAGGTATGGAGAGCACATGGGACTTGAGATCCAATCGTTCAGATTTCATCTCTGCTACGCCCCCATCACATGGCTCTGGGCTCATTTACCCACCTCTAGGACAGAGATGGTCATTCCTTCCCACCTAAGACGATTTCTAGCAGGGTTATATAATGGACCTGTGTGGGTAGAGGTGCTTACACGGTGCTGAGCCCCTAAGGGATGCTTTGCAAATGTTCACCTTTTTCTGCCATCTCTGTAGAGTCCCCGTGGGGAAGGCACTGCCTTGGGCTTGGGGGCAGGGTCCCTGTTCTTCACATGTGTGGCTAATTTATATATCTAAGTGGCAGTGGGAGGGGATTTGATTCAGAAACTAAAGGGAGACCCTCTCTCCTAGCCTGTCTCCCTAACAGACACATACTTAGGTCCAGGTCACAGGCTTTAGGAACCTCTATGCCAGTGACATCCCTACCTAGCATGGGTCTCTTAGCCTCCCCGCTTCGCCCCATAATTTCTTCTGAAAGTCAAAGCCCTCACTGCCAGGGGAATTCGGTTCTTAATTGTGGAGAACACGGCCCCCTCTTGGTGCCAAGCCCAACCGTGGTCTGCTGCAGGGGAGAACATGCCCTGTCAACAAAAACTGTTTTCTGGGGCCACTGACGACCCACGTTCTCACTGTCCTGCGTGCACATCAGGACAGAGGAATGGAGAAAAACCTCGGGTCTTCCCTGCTGGCATTCTCTGCTGTTCTCTGAGGGAGAACGGCCTCTGCAAACTTGCCAGCAATTGCGAAACTCAGAAACTCAGCCTCTGCTGGGATGCAGGCTCTGGTTTATGTCTCCCCTGGGACATCTCTTCTTTATTTGGGACTTCCGGCGGCATTAATAGGTACGCTTAATACTCTTATCTCCGCATGCCTTCTGGGTTTACTGAAGCATAATGCCAGAGCATATTTTTCCTTGGAAGTTACAGTTTGTTCTGGGGAGGTTTCAGGCTCTTAACTTTGAAACTGCAAAATAAGAATGGGTTGAGGTTGCGGGGGGAGGAGGGACAGAGGAAGACAGGGAGCTCCCGACAACCCAGTTTCCAGGAAGCCGTTGTTCTTTAATAAGGAGGGAGATGCTGCCTTGACTTTGTCTCCGTGCGTAGTGTATATGACAATTACTGTTCTTAACTTTGAAGCATTGCTCATTGCCCATCTCTGCTTTAGAACTAGTGGCTGTCTATATATAATCAATCTCGCTTTTATGGTGATTGAATTTAGGAAAGTCAGTCACGTCAGGTAAAATTCCAGCCAAGTTATGATGTATTTATTGAAGACACGTTGATTCAGTCCCGAAGTGTGCCAGTCGTGTTCACTTGCTTTTCCTCACTTCCTTCCGTCTCCGCTAGCATCACCTGGCCCAAGCCTCCTGTACCTGGACTAGTCCAGTGGCCAGGTCGGTGGGCTTCCTTCCTGCTTCCACTCCTGACGTCACCCCTCCGTGCCTTCTTCCCACAGGTGGCCAGAGTGAGCTTTTAACAACTTAGATCGTGCTTATTCCCTGTTGAAAACCTTCCTGTGGCTGCCCATTGCATGTAGGACAAAATCCAACTCCATCAAGACTCGAGAGGCCTTGCGTCCCACGTTACCCTTTTCACTTCCACGGCAGACACTGGGGACAACTTTCTGTTCTTACAATTTCAGGTTCTTTCCCACCTCCGGTCCTTTGTCTTGGCTGTTGCTTTGCCTAGAATATTCTCACATGGTTCTTCACGTGAAACTTTCTTCTCATTATATCCTCAGAGAAACCTTCCTCACCCCCACCCCCAAGCATTCAGTCACTACCTCATGTCCCTCTTCACTTCCCTCAAAACACCGCAGACACGGAACGTATCATGTTTATAAGTGTATTCACTTGTTTACCATCCATCTCACCGAATTTTTATGGCAGTTCCATGACTTCGGGAACATGTCTGATTTTGTACTGAATTCCTGATATCTAGCACAATATCTGGATCAAAGGTAGGATCCAATAAATATTTGTCCAATTCTGAGTGAATGAATGAACAGGTAAGCTATTTGAGCAGGGTCGTCTGGAAAGGAATATCTGTACTTGGAGTGGTAAGGAGGCTAACTTCTTACCGCAGCTCAGCCATGAAGCGTTCCTCGTCTCTCCAACTGTTGTTAGCATCGTCAAGTCTACGGTTGTATTGCTGGTTACATTGCATTGTGGTGTCTTTCTCACATTACGTTGTTCGCATCCTCTTTGAGATCCTAGAACTGTGCACAGGCTCTGTAGCAGCTAAAGAAACAACCCAACCTCACGTATCAGGTATCGCCCCACTCTCCAGAAAACACGGTGAGCCCACGGGTTATTTACAGCTAATAGAACAGCCGTTTCCTCCAGAGACTTTTCCCTTATCAAACATATACTTAGTGACATCGCTGCTAAAAATGACCATAAGTCCACAGGGAATTTGGCCTCATCCTGCACTGTTAGTGGTGAGTCACTTCCTTGGCACTATTCCTGTCCATTTCTCTTGTGCTGCATTTTGGGGGACCCTGGGTGCCAGTAGCATTTTTTATGAGATACCTGGAGAGAAAATCACCCACCCCTTTCCCTCACATCATTGTGAAACTGCATCCTGAAGTCACCTTACCTCTGTGCCGAGGGAGTCAGCCACAGCCTAGTGCTACTCTTACTTGGCACCAACTGGATGCCAACATATCTATTGTTTCCTGACTTCTTCGGCCATTTCCTCAGAAGAGAGCTAGTGCATTGCATCCCACTGAGGGCACCTAGAGTGTCTGCACATGGCCCTTTGGCCTCACCCTGTTTCAACTTCAGGTGGGGAGTCTCCCCTCTGTCCTATCACATCTGGCTGGAAGAGAAGCCCATGATTCTGAGAATGGCCCAGAAATTCTTACCCCCTTCTCTACACTGGCAGGAAGGGAATGGAGGTAGATTGCTTATTTTAGCTTTACTATCATTTATGTTCATGAATATTCACAAGGACCCAAAATAAACAACTGTTTTTTAAAAATATATCTAGATACTCACATTTTCCCCTATTAACATTCATTGATTTGAATAATTTCATGCAAACCTTTCTCCTTCAACCCTAGGACCATATGTATGTTGAAAACTGCCGTTTAGATCAATAAACTCAACTACAGACAATCATTGACATTAATGATTTCTTCTAGAAGATGTAGCTGCATCTTTCTAACCTACTCAGCATCTTATGCAATAAGTAGCATGTTCACTGGCTTCCTTTCCCAGCACAGAGGGGAGCAAACGAGGCGCCCAGTGCCCCGGCCAATGAAAGGCCACTGCAATTCTTGACTCCATCTGACAGCCTTCCTATAAGACCAGGTCACTCCCAAAGCCTGAGAAGAGAAATGGGACCAAGTGATTTAAAATGAATTAGGAACATTCTCAGAGCCATCTGATACTATCCTGATAAAGCCAAGTAGATTAGATATTTGAAATTCCCCACAAAATATAGTGGTAAGATTTGATTTATCAGTGTCGCTCAAGCTTAGTCACTCTTTTACCGTGTTCATAATTTTGCCATATTTGTCTACTACTTGTGTCCCTTATTTATTAATTTTCTTTAAATGGACTACTTAGTTTGAAGAAATTTATTCAAAGAGGAAACTATTCCAACTATAAATACAAAAGCAGTATCATTGGGCATAATAGAAAGTAATCAAAAAAATAAATATTTAGCTATTAAAATAAGATGTTGACCCGTGTGTAATTTAAAATCTTATAAAACATACCACCAGTGATCCGTCTACCACACTTTGTGAAACACAGATGTATAAAAGAAATCTAACTCTTATCTGACCAGAGAGAAAGGAAGACAGACCAGGGAAAGGAGGGAAAGCTGCTGAATCTCACAGAATGGTCAGAAAGTCTTAGTCTAACTCTTAGTTCTGAGTTTGCCACCTCATACGGATTAGGAAGTATGGTAAAAATTTGTCCCAATGACAGATCTGCTTTTGTCATCCAGGTTTACTCTGGGACAAATGTTGATGGCTATTACTTTTGCCGGCATAAGATTTTGTACAGGGGTGGCTGGTTAGCTCAGTTGGTTAGAGCGTGGTGCTGGTAGCACCAAAGTTGCCGGTTTGATCCCTGCATGGGCCACTGTTAGCTGCGCCTCCTTTTATATATATATATATGGGAACAGTGTGTTTCTCCAGGGCCCATCAGCTCCAAATCATTGTCCTTCAATCTAGTTGTGGATGGTGCAACTCAGCTCCAAGTGCCGTTGCTGGTTTCAACCTTTAGTTGTAGGGGGCGCAGCCCACTGTACAATGCAGGAATTGAACCAGCAACCTTGTTGTGAGCTCTCAAGCTCATGCTCTAACCAACTGAGCCATCCAGCCGCCCCCGAGCTGCGCCCTCCTTTAAAAAAAGAAAAAAGAAAAAAAAAAGATTTTGGTAGAGACTTTGAGGCCTCCTTGGCTGTGGGCACTGTTGGCTAACTTATACTCGTATCTGTCAATTCCACAGATTGTAGTGACTCTGAGAGGAGATGTGGGAAGTTGCCTGTTTAGGTTGAGCCGGCAGCAAGGATGAAAATAAATGTGGATTCCTGATGGACTCGTGTAGTGAGCGGCCCTTGCAACCAGGGCTGTGGGCTAAAAACTGCATGTAAATAAAGCGATACATAGTTATGGAGCTAGAGAAGCTGAAGAGCAAATTGGGGGCTTGATCAGTTGGGGTCAGTCTGGAATCCAGGAACCATTGTAGGTCACTCAAGTAGGAACGGTTTTTATATAAGGTATTAGTAACGTGTAAAATTGCTAGAAGGACAGACGTCAGGAGGGTGCAGCTGGGCTCTTGGTTTGAAGGCCAGCCCACCCTAGCTGAGACCTAGCGGGCCTGTTAGGCTGCAGCTGTTAAACGACCCTGCTGCCCCCACTCACCCACCCACCTTGGACTCCCGTGAAGCTGATGACCAGATGCGAGAACCTGGAGCCTGGCTTCCACAGTCACTCTCATCTGTGGGACTGTGCTCGCCAGCCCCCTCTGCCTGACTCCTACCTTCCAGACCCCATGCAACTGCAACCCATTGGCAGGACCTAAATCACTCCCAGAACCCCAGCTGCAAGGAGTCTGGGATATGCTTCAAGGCTGCGATACGGAGGTGGAGGATAATATAGAAGGGGTCAGCAATGGATGCCGAGGGCCAATAAACAACATCACCATGAAGAGGTAAGGCAGATAACTAAGCAGGATTCGTGTGTAAATCCCATCTGCATGGTAACAAGCAATAAGTACCAACGAGGTCCCAGGAAGGGAAGAACAGTATTGACTTAGTCTGGACCTTGCAGAATTCTGATCAGTGTGTGTAGGGGGATGTGGTAGAGAGGCTGTCGGTCAGAGAACGTCAGAGATGGAGCAGTGCAATGCTACAAACCTATCTGCTAGCACGAAGGCTTAAAACTCTCCAGTCTCCTTTTTCTTGACCACTTACTAGTTTCCATGCATTACGCTGAAAATGTTTTACATGCAGTATCGCAGTTCTTCCCCTAAGTGGTATTTCATTCTAGTCTCAGAGAGCCTAAGTAATCCACCTAAGGCCACACAGCTATTAGACAGTCGAACCATGATGCTAAATCCAGGTTAGCCTGGCACTAGCCCACGTTGCCTCTCTGTGGAGGGAAGGGAGGGTGGCGATGAGACTGAGGCCAGGTTATAATGAGGATTAAGGATTCCGGATTGATCTCAAATGATAAGCAGGGGACATTGGAGGTTTGAGAGCAGAGAGTGAAGTCAGGGAGGCCAGCTCTAGCAGGAGAACGGGCTTGATTGACATGAGAAAAGGCCGGGGGCAGAGAGCAGTAGAGTCAAGAGAAATTGATAATATTTTGTTCCTTCAGGGATTTTTTTCCCCCCATTTTTTTATTGGCTTTTCCAAGAGGATGAACTCTTTCTTTAACAATTCCTGAATCCCAGGTGACTTTAGGCTCTCAGTTTGCTCAGTGAAGCAGATGCTTCTGAAAAGCATTTTTCCTTTACTCACTGGATACTTTTGATCTTACGCTATGGCCAAGGGTCAACTTTCCAATACAAATCATTTTCTCTTTTTCTTCTTTGTACTATTTTTTAATGCTTTGCCAGTGACCTCGATGATTTGTCTTCCTACCTGCGGTTAGGCTGGTCAGTGGGAGTGGGCAACCTCTGTGGAAACAGACAATGAGATGTGGCACTTCTGGTTGAAAGGAGCCAGTTCTAGGACAGTGGATGAATTTTTTAATCAGAAATACTGGTTCGAATCCCTCCTCAACCACTTTGTGTTTGGAGCTTATAGGATGTGGGCAATTGTTTAGCTTCCCTGGGCACCAGTCTCCGCCTGTACAGGGTAGGGGTAACAGTGCTGAGCCTCAGCAGGTTGCTGTCGGAATTCAGTGAAGTCCTACATATGTGTGTGAAGCAGTCGTGGTGGGTATGTCTATGGTCAGAGTTCCGGAAATACTTGTCACCTTCCCTTTTCTGCTTTTTGGGATCTGTGGGAGGTAGTTCTGACCGGCTGAAGTCAGTCAGTGTGAACTTGGCTCCGCTGATTTAGCCCCCAGGGCTTTCCTCTCCCGGTAACCCTGGTCTGATCCCCTCCCACTGGTCCCTGGCGGAGGCTTCAGGATAGACAGACACACATTCTAGACCCACCCAGAAGGGCCCATAAGCCAACCCTGGGTTCTGGTGGCCACCCAGTGAATAAAAGCCCACACCAGATGCCCGTTGATGGTGTTTGAATTCGTCTACACACGCAGCGTAGCCACTCAGTCCTATGAAAATATCTCTCCCCTCAGAGACGAAGTACACGGCGCTTCTCAGTAGTGTAAAGCCCTCTGACGTGAGCTTCTTGACAACTCCTACTTCTTTGCCAGTGCGAAGAGCTTGAGGCTTTTGCAATTCTCCAAGCATCTGGCCCGTCTTATCCAGATGACATTTGGAATTTTAATCTTCTAGTTATGGGTTTTCATAAATCTGGTTTGAAATCATCACTGCCAATCTCATCTGCTGTGGGAAAATGGCTTTCAAAAGATGTAGGGAGAGGATGGTTCGTGCATGTGTGGGGATGACTAGAAAGTGCAGGGAGCGTTGTTGGAAGGAAGGCTGTAGATTGGGGATTGGTGCTTGTTTCCAGCTGTGGACCGAATTCCGCTTCACTGTAACTTTGGAGGCCGGTGTTGGGGCTTTGGGGCCCAGACTTCACACCGTGCCAAGCACGCTGTTGGGTGCTTTGTATACATTATCTCATAGCTCTCTTCACCTGATACCCATTGTACAGATAGAGAAACACTGAGGTTCCATAGTATTAAGTAACTTGCCTGAGTTTACCAAGTGGAAGGTGGTGGGGTTTTTGAGTCTAGGTTTAACTGACTTCAAAATCTGTAGCTTTTCCACCATGCCCGACTGCCTCCCATTTATCTGTGGATTCTTGAAAGAAAAATCCTCAAATCCATAGATTTGACGCACTGGGACTACCCTACCTGGCATTCTTTTAACCCCTCCAGCACCCATGTCTCCCACTTCACTTGGAGTGGGGGAAGGGTTGAGGCAGGACAGGTGACACAGGCTGAGTCCTGAACGTCTTTGTCAAGGTCTCAGGAGTTTGGAATCATAATGAAAGTCCATCCTGAGGGTCATGGGATGATATTGAACGTTTTTGGCAGGGGAGTGGCAGGAATCAACTTTAGTAACTATGGAAGGGCCCCTCTGTGGCAGATGTGCTAGTTGTCCTTTAACTGTTGGTTGATTGAAAAGCATTGTTATGCCCATGTGAACGCCCAGAGATCCTATTACACCTTTGAGGACCCCAGACACCCCTAGGCTCCCAGGTGGGGAACTCCCAGTAGAGAACATTTTTATAGGCTTTAGAAAGGTAGGGAAGAGGAAAGAGGGCGTTCTAGAGTATCTCAGTATTCTCTGAGTGAATTCTGTAAATGTTCAGAGTGTTGCATCCCTGTCACCAAAACTCTGCTGAGAAGCAGCAACCCCAGGCGAAGAGAGCCAGCCACCTAGTCAGTCTCAGAGTGGACACAAAGCATGTGATGGGGAATCAGATGGCCGGTATGTACAGTGAACCTGGTACCTCCCAAACTGCTCAGCTAAGATGCTGGGCTGCAGCTGCAGCTGGCCGGAACATCTGCTGCGAGGGAGAGGAGAGCTGGGGGATCCCCCTTGAGCTTCCGCCAGGACCGTCCAGCATTTCCTTGTTTCTCCTGGGAGCATCTGCAGACTGTTAAGGGAGCAGAGTCCCAGACGCAGCAGCACCAGCAGCAAGAAGAGAGCAGGTGTGCGGGTGCTGTTCAGACCGCTTTCTTTGTCTCCCCCTGGCCTTCTTCCCCATATATTGGAGAGCGACTCTACCTTGTGTGGACCCAAGTGACTTTCAGCAGTCAAGAGAGGCTGGAACACACTCCTTTGCAGGAGAGTAATTTGATGGAGAAATTGTTTTAACTGCCTGCCCCCGGGTTTCAGCCTTGGGCCTCCGACTTGGATAGAAGAGCATATCTTGGCAGCTTCCTGGAGCCCAAGGGAGCCCCTCAGCTTTTACTAAATTAACACATGTGTTTGTTTATGCAGGTGTGACATTAGTGATGTTTTTACAGTGCTTCTTTCCAACGCCCCACGCCATCGTCCCTGCTGCATCTCTGTCCTCCCTCCTGGTAGAATCCGGTGTGCTGTCCTCTCTGGCAGCTCTGTGCAGAGAGTGGCACTGAGCCCACGTCTGACAAGCCTGGGTTTTGTGGGTCCTCTGGATGTTCCAGCACTTGGGCGTGACTCACGGCCTCACAAAGGGGAAGAGAGGACTCCAGTCAGTTTCCAGGCAAGGCCGGCCCCTCTTAGGCACATTTGTACATTTCATAGACGTTCTCAAGTCCCCAGGATTTGAGATGCAAGGAAGATTTCTATTTTCCCCATCATATTGCATATAAATTAATTCTTCCCATTTCTAGATAGATGCCCTGAGACCTGCTCAGTAAATTCTTCTCCTGACCAAATTGTTTTACGCTGAAGATCCAGGCCCTGAGCTTATTTTAAATTAGCCTAAGCTATAAGCTAATCTGATTCTGTTTTGGTGGCTTGGAGATTACTTGTCTTTCTCGAGAGAGAGTGCAAAGGAAGGGGTGTGGATGCGTGTGTGTGTGTGTGTGTGTGTGTGTGTGTGTTCATTGGAACCCCTGTGTGCTTTCATTGCACTGATTAAAAGGTGTGGAAGCAAAGTTGGAATGTCCAAACAGCTGGGATCCCAGCCTGATCTCTAGCCTTGGGTAATTAATTTAAGCTCACCGCTTCGGAGAATTTCCCCATGTTCAGATAACTCATGAGGCCAAATGAACATTAGGGTGTTACCTCAGGATGCAAACATATTCCTTAATTAGTGTCTAAGTTCCCTCATGGAGTTATTAGGAACTTAGAATTTCAGGAACACAAAAGAGAACTTTATTTTTTCAGGCAGGTTTGTTTTTGTTTTTGTTTTTTTGTTTTTAACCCCCGAAGTAACCTTACAGTTTATTTTTCCTTATCTGATTGCAATCTCCCAAGTTGCTGACAGTTCGCCTTTGAAATGAGTCAGCTTTGATCAGGGATATGGCAGCCAGACAGGTCATTTTTGCTGTCTGGCTTAGTCCAACCAGTTAGGCAACAGCTGAGTCCCATCCCTGAATGGGGAGTGGAAAATAGTAGATGCAAAGTCAGCCTGTGATAAGTAGCCCCTTTCCGCCCTGCATCCCTTGGGTCTCCCGTAAAGCAGCTTCCTTTGCAGCCCTCTACTGCTGTGGGATGAAGCCCAAGCTGTCACCCTCTGGCACCTCCCCTTCTGCTATGTCTTCCCAGGCCCAACAGTCCTCCATGTTGTTAAGTGATAAGCAGGGTGTCCTCACCACCTCCCACTTTCCTTTTCCTGCTCCCTCTGTAATGTTTACTTCTCCCCAGGCAAAGGGTGCGGCCATGACTGTTCAGGATCGGTGTTTTCCCAGTAGATGAAGGCGGTTTGGGACTCCACCGGGGGAGGTATGACGTCAGGCACGTGGTTATGGGTGGCCCTGTGTACCATGAGCCAGGCTGACCACACTGGGGACCATGTCAGGAGGATGTGGCTGAGCTGGAATATGGTCCTCTTCTGGCATGCTGACAAAGACGGCAGCCTCTGGAGTGAGTCTGTGTGAGTTTGAATCCCGACACCACCCCTTACTAGCTCTGGGGCCTTGGGCAAGTTATGTCACCTGTGAGCTTGGACTTTTCAAAATGTAAAATGAACAGAATAATAATCCTGAAGACCCAGGGTTGTTGTGAGGATTCAATTCGAAGTACCTCTAAAGAGCAGAGAACAGTGTATGCCACACAGTACGTGCTTAACAAACAGGAGCTAAGATCATTGCTTTTATTTTCCTAATCATCATTGTCGTCATCATTCGTCATCACCCTCTTTATGGACTCCTTGTGCTATGAAGAGTGTTTATAGGAGAATGAAACACTTTTATTATACGAAGACTCACGGGAGAGACATTTTGCCACCTTCTATCTCTGAAGGGCTGGATGGATTCATCTCTGGGGTTCTCCCCACCAAACAGATCAAAATTCAACCTAGTGGAAGGAAGCGCTTTGTAAGGTATCGGGTGGCTTCCTTAGGGTTAGAGAGGTCTTCATCCCGAGGAGTTTGGGGAAACTTAGCACAGGGCTTGCATAGGGGATTCGCGCATCGGGAGGAGGGAGATTGAGCAGGATGACTGTCTGATTCTGGGATCCAGGAGGCCACGTGGTGTTTGCTTTTCAAGAAAGGCCACCAAGCAGAAGATGTCACGCGCCCTAGTTCTAAAGAGACTTTTACTGTGTGGTTGCTGAGACCTGTGGACTGGCTTATTATTGTTACACCTTTTAAATAAGACAATGTGTATACTCTTCATTTTGGCTTAGATGAATGATTCATTTGGGATACTTAAGACGATTAGGCCTTGTTGTGCTGGCAAGGCTCAAAGTAGTATGTCAGTTTATTCATCCAGGGAACGGGTTTCTGAGGACAAAGAAGAGTCAGTGGGGACAGGCAGTTTGCAAGACGTTGGCTGTCCCACACTGATAAGCCCCCTCGGAAAGCCTGAGTTACACAAATTTAGAATATGTCTTCATTTGCTAGAAACCAGCAAGCATCACTAGAGAACACAGACAGAGGGGAGCATCCCCATTCTCTGTTTGTCATTTGGATCACAAAGAAAGGCTTCCTTTCCATTTTTCTCCAGGTTTATATCCTTTTCCAAAGACAGTCATGTCTTCCAGACTGGGGTTTATTTTTACCAGAGATACAGATGTTTCTGCTCTTGTGCAAGATTTCATTAAAGCTCAACCAGAGGTTTACTGGGGCAAGAGGCTGCCACGGTTAATATTACTGCAGTGCATTCCCTTCTGTTCATTCTTGGCACCAAAAGAACTCCCAGGTGGGCATATTGTGCTGGTGCCATATGTCAAAGCTATACAATGGAATTGCCAGTGTATCTGTTTAACTCAGATGGATCTTCTGATTGCACAGAGTGTGTCAGCTTTGCCTTGGGTCCCAAGCAAGGGCCCATTTCCTGTGGTGAGTATTAGCTCCCCCTTCAAAGTCCCTGCTCTAGCTGCAGAGGCTGCTGCAGCTACTCAGTTTGGGACCGGGGCAGAGGACAAGAGAGCACTTGATAGTGTGAAATGCTGCGTCCTTCCAAGTTGTCTGCCGAAATGCAGAGAGCATAGTGTCAGGAGGAGGCCAGACATGGGTTCAAATCCGTGTGGCGTAGGCGAGTCACTTACCTTTCCAGAGTGTCAGTATTCTCATCTGTATGATGGGGTAGTAATTCCTGCCTCAGAAGATGCTGTGAGGATGAACTGAGATGCTACGTATAATGGATTGAGAGAAAGCAGAGCACCCTGGCACAGGAAAGTGCTTGGGAGAGGGAACTCTCAGATGAGTACTTGGGAGCTCCCCAGGGCTGGAGGATAACGTACAGGTCAGAATGCCCCTCGCTCTTCTCTCTGCTTTTGCGATGGAGAAACAGTGTACAACAGAACCGGTTCTGCTACCTGTGAGCACGAAGGAGCCAGGTTAAAAATAATAGCAGCCTGACTTGCTTGGCATGCGTTTCCTCTGCCTCACCCCATCTGAGGCTGGTGGAATTGGGAAATGGTCAAACAAACGTGGGCCTTGTCTGGGAACATTGGGCCAGGGTTAGGAGAGCTGGAAGGCAGGGGAGGGCTGGGATTAAGGGAGAGACAAGAGTGAGATGCTGTAATGGGATCTGTGGCCAATGTGCTTAATGACTTTCTCTACTGATTTCCTGAATTCCGGTTTGCTCAGCAGGTCAGTGGGAAGAGCCAGACCTCAGGCTGGTCAGTACGTGTGTTCTCTGCATGTCTCTGCTGATTTGTAGGGTCACCTGGTTGAAAGTATATAATGTTCATACTAGCTTTATAAGATTCCATTGAAAAAGAGAAAATAGAAAAATTACTTATTTTCAGTGATGCTTTCACCAAACATATGTCTAGTTGTCTAGGATTCTTTTAATGAGTATTCTGCAGACCGTCCTTTCACACAGCCCGGCGCGGTGGCAGTTGTGCCCTTCCTAACCTTGAGGCTTGCAAGATTACCAAGTGCTTTGTGAATCAACAAAAAACAGTCTTGTTTATTCTACTTTCCTTCCAATCTCGAGATAGTCAGTTATCAGTGGTCATATCTGTGAGTAGTATTGAGAGAGGAGCACTCACTTAATCAGAATACTGTGATAAACAGAATATTCCATTTCCTGGCTGTACTCGATGACAAAGGACATAGCAGATAATGTGTTCCCTGCATCAAATCCATCCATTCTTCCTTCTTTCCTGCCTTCCTTTCTTCCATCTATCCATGTATCCATTCATTCATCCTACAAAGCAGTTGCATTGGCACTAAACTTGCAAGGGAATATGGAGAGAATGACATGTATCCTGCCCTGGGACACCTTAAAATGTGAAATAGTCAAGACACTGATGTACCGGGATGAAAAGCCCAAGGACAAATGTTGTGGGGAAGAGTGGTATTTGAACCAACTGCTCTTTGAGAATACACAGGATCCTAATTTGTGAGGACTTGGCATTCCCATTTCAGGAGTAAAGTCCCAGAGGGTAGAAGGGTAGTTCTCTGTGAAGAATTGCCAGTAGTTGCACTGGACTGAAGTGAAGGGGA
The DNA here is from genome assembly GCF_004115265.2 of Rhinolophus ferrumequinum. Classification (NCBI taxonomy): domain Eukaryota; kingdom Metazoa; phylum Chordata; class Mammalia; order Chiroptera; family Rhinolophidae; genus Rhinolophus; species Rhinolophus ferrumequinum. The sequence continues at coordinate 34,481,597 of NC_046294.1, read as the reverse complement.
GGAATGGAAAAATAAGAGGTACCTGCTTAAGTAGCAGGTCTCGAAAGTCAAGCTAAGGAGTTAAGATTTGATTCTGCAGGTACTAGAGAATGCTTTCATGGCTGGTGTGGCCAAGGGAAGACTTTCCAGCCCTTGCTTGAGCCTGGACACACGCTGATAGATTCTGAGAGGTCTTCTACTTGTTAAAGATTAGGTGTTAGGTCTGAGAGATGGGGCAGACTTATCAATGGGTAGTGACTGATTCAGCAGCTCCAGGCATGTGTCGTACCTCCCACATTTCCTCCTTTCTCTGCGTCTTCTTTCTTTTCAAACCTCTCCTTACCTTTGAGTTTTTCTGCACTTTACTGAGTTTTCCCACTGTCTTCAGACATTACTGTGAGACCTGCTCTCCTGCCTCACCTCTCAGCCTTTTAGGAATTTGGGAGTTTGGAGAAGGGGGTTCAGCCTCCATGACCTCTTCTATCTTTGGAATCTGTCCCCTGGCTAAAAATAAGGCTGTTGCTTAGTGCCAGTATTGATGGTATTTGCAGCTGTCCTCTGGGAGATGGACTCAGACGAATAACCCATTTTCAAGAGGACATGGCCATTAGGTGACAGCTATTTATGTTTCCTATTGACTAGGGCCAAACCTGAACTGTCACTGACATTAACATTTCATGTGCCACGAAGCCATCTTCCCTTATCAGGCTGTCTCTTCCCATTTACTTGAAACATCTCACTGTGTTGATCTAGGTTCTTCAAAAACATGAGCTACGAAATCTCGAGGGGCTCCTGTGTTCTGGCTGCTGGGATTGTCCCTGGCATACCTCTCATCCCCCAGCGCCCCCTAAACCAGGGTATTCGCATCTCCATTTCACAGAAGAGAACAGTGAGTGCCGAAAGGCTAAATGGCTTGCTCAAAGTCACCAGGTCAGTCAGTCAGTGACAGAGCCAGAGTTCAAACCGACCTCTGCCTGGAATCAAAGCCTGGGTAATTTCCACGAAACCACGTGTGTCTGATTTCTGAACCTGGAATGTCACTACAAAGGGTTTTATTTATTCACTTCGCCCCCTGACTGTTCAGTCATTTGTAGTTAAGTAGTTGATTGAACATGCAACTTTTAAAAACGCATGCATGCTGAGTTTGCCTCAGTTGCCACAGTGCTCCATCTTGATAGAGTTTCTTTCCCGCACCCTCAGATTAAAATAAACGAGGCCCTAAAATGTCAGGCAAGATTCCTTGTGGCTTTATCATGAAATGTATTTTATAGATGGCTAAATTCTCTGGTGAACTTCTCCTTGGGAAATACTCTTTTCCTGAATTTCGATTCTTCATCAAAGGGTTAGTACATGGTGTGTGCTAACCATTTCTTAGTGGCCTTGACATTGAAGTTCTGGGTAGGAAATTATCCTGCATCCGTCCCCTCTGCTGCCATCAGATCCCTTTCATCTCAAGTACCTGCACTTCTTCAACTTAAACTCTGGAACATGAGCAGCCCGGGGGCCAGGGGAAAGAACGTCCTGATCTCTGCATTAATGTGGATTCTTAGAAGGAAGGAGGTACAGTGGTTAAGAACGCGTGTTTGTCGTGTTTGCAAGCAGAGGATCTGGGTCAGTTGTCAGCCTTGTTTCTTGTTAACTGCTGGACGTTAGGCATATAGCATCTCGGAATCTCAGTTCTCTTGTCTTTAAAATGGAGATTCATTTCTGGACGGGGGTGGAGAAGGGACTTGAATATTCTCATATTGTTTTTGTATGCTACCCTCTGCTAATAGTTGGATAGATTAGAAAAGTACTCGAGTCCCTCCTTTGTGGGACGTGTTTAATAACCATGCTGCTCCTCTCACCGTATAATACAGATTTTCTAAATATTAAGAAGTAACGTGGGTGTTGATGAAATGCTCCTCCTTCCTCCTTTCAGAAATAATTATCCGTGTACCCCTATGTAGAGCACGCTCTGATAGTTCTCAGCCCTGCCTGGGCATCAGAACCCTCTAGAATTTTTTTGGGGGGAGGCAGATGTGTGCCTCGTTCAAACCTGCTGAAGGACACTGTTCGGGAGGGCTGGGCATGTGCTTTGTTAAAAGCTCCTCGGGAGACTCTGACATGCCGCTAGAATTGAGACTACGCATGTAACCAGCATATTGGGCCGGTGTGATGTGTGGATCACGGACAAAGTTCATCGAATGTTTTTCCTGCCATGGGATGAAGGCTCTAGCAGCCCATGTCCTTTCTGCTCACTCATAGACAGTCTCGTGGCCACAAGAGTTTGCAAAGATAGTCTCAAATGAAAAATGAGAATATCCCCCTTACAAGACAAATCAAAGCTCCAAACTGGTAATTGGCTCAGGACCCTGCAGAGTGAAAGCAGTTGGCCCTCCTCCACCCCCAGGGGGGCATGCAAAGGGAAAGATGCTTACTTGGATGGTGCCTCCAGAAGCTGGTTTCCGGCCCTGTTGAAAGCCTGTTGCTTTCTTTTGAGGGGCATTCAAGGTCCCCTGCTTAGGACCCACAACGCACCCTGGTGTGCGCTCTCTCCAAGGAGACACTCGCATCCTTTGTCTCAGTGGTGGGGCTGCAGGCCAATCCCAGCCTGTACTGGTCTGACTCCGCCATTGAAACCCTGTCCTCTCTCCCTGTAGCTTCTCAGGGCAGGAGTCAGATCTCAGACCACAGCATCCTTCACTGCAGGACTATTCATCTCAGGCTCCCCAGTGAACCCCTGCAGCATGCCCTGCCCCAGGTGTGAGTGGGTGGACAGCAGGTGTACTCATAGCACAGTGTTCCCCAATGACACCCTCCTCTCAAAAACACTCCACACTTTCATCTCTCGTTATATCCTCCATCCAGTGGGGCAGTTAAAGTCTTGAAACTGGCTCTCCAATTTTCCTTTGAATCCTGCATTGTGCACAATTGTCCCACGCTTCCTTCGGTGCCTCTGTTTAAGCTCAGGCTTAGAAACAGGCCTAAGTGTCATGTTGAGTTACCTGCATAGTGGCCAATGGCTTGGGCTCTCAGACAGGCTTGGTTCTGAGACCTTCAGAAAGCATTTTGACCTCTCCGAACTTCAGATTCCTTGTGAGTAAAATGGGACTCGTCATAAAAGCAATTGTGAGGATTAAATGTGACAAGTGAGTCTGAAGGGCTTCGTGCCTGCCACCTAGGAAATGCTCAGCACTACCCATCATCCAGCTCAGTTCAGCTGAAACTCTAGACCTCGTAGCTGCCTTCTTTAAAACGTCATGTGCAGACGGGCAGTCAGTTGGACAGGGGCTTTGTCACCATGGCTCCATGGAGAAACACTGGCTCAGCCAGTTCCGTGTCCAGAAGCCACCAGAGGAAGGTCTCATTGAAAATTGCTCACAAAAGCAGGGTCACAACAGCTAACTGAATTAAGCAAGTTATCAGGCAGTAGAAAATGTACTTAGATTTGCATCTGTGAAGCAGATGGCCAGGGCACAATGATTAAATTAGATTTATTATGTTTGGGGAAATTAATTTGTCACTTTATTATTTCTTTCATTCTTTCATTCATTCATTCATTCTTTTTTTTTTTTTTTTTTTTTTAAAGAGAGATGTGATTTTGTTATCTCTGGTAAAAGTGATTTGTAGAAAGAGTTTATCCTTTAATGGAAACAAGGGACATGGCAGGACCTTGAAAAACCCTTGTCTTCTAATTGTCTATTAATAGATGATACAATTATGTAGCATGTGGCCCAGAGAACAGAAATGCTGCCACCTATTGCTGGTAAAAGCTGTCTTCTGTTACCAAGCATACAGAGGATATTTTCTCCTCTTAAAAATCTTCAGAACATGGGCCATTGGTATTAAATTCATTGTGGAGGTGTTTGTACGCTGAAGTTCTTAGGACCCGGTGTTTCCTAGCTCATGGTATTAATTACAGTGTCTCACAGCACATTTTGATCTGGTTAACTTCAGGGAACTTTAGGCACTTTGATTTCCTTCTTTTAAAGGTGAGGAAGAATCAAATGCAGAATCTTTAAGAACAAATGGGATCTTTTGAGTCACGGCTCAGGGTAGTTAACTGGGAGATTCCCAACCTTATTCTGTGGGCACAAATAGTTCTTTCATGGCCCTTTTGAAAGGATCAAAGCAAACCTGGAGTTTTGAATGCCTTCTTTTTTGTTAAGTCCTTTTATCCTTAACAGTTACTAATGACCATTCTAGGAAATTCAACCCTGCAGGAAGTTTATTGTACATAATAACTGGGGTATAAACGTTATACATATACCCTTCGTGTGTGTGTGTGTGTGTGTGTGTGTGTGTGTGTGTGTGTGTACAGATGAATGAAGTTTCTGAAATTTTGTGATCTCAAATTCAACATCGAGCGAAGCATTCTGCCCCTGAAATGGCTAGGTCCACATGCTGTCTATCCACGGGGTTTAAGAACTGGGTTTTTGAACCTGACAATGGAGCTTTGTATTTTTTTTAAGAAATTTTTTTATTTTAGAATGGATTTAAGTTTACAGAAAAGTGGTGAAGATAGTACAGAGAGTTCTCATGTGTCCTACACCTAGTTTCCACTGTTGTTAACTTATATCGCTGTGGTACATTTGCCACAATTAATGAACCAGTATTAAAACAGTATCATTAATTAAAGTCTGTACCTTATTCAGATTTCCTTAGGGTTTCTTTTTTTTTGGGGGGGGAGTGGGGGGTGTTTCTATCTAATGTCCTTTATCTGTTCCAGGATCCCACCACACATTTTGTTGTCATGTCTCCTTAGGCTCCTCTTGGCTGTGACAGTTTCTTAAACTTTCCTTGTTTTTTATAACTTTGACAGTTTTGAGGAGTACTGGTCAGGTATTTTGTAGAATGCACCCCCCTCGCCCTCTTGAGATTTGTCTGATGCTTTTGTCATGATTAGACTGGGACTGGGTTTTGGAGAGGAAGACCACAGAGGTAATGTGCCGTTTTCATCACATCATATCAGGAGTACATGCCATCAACATGGCTTACCGACGCTGACGTTAACCGTGTCCATCGGCTGAGGCGGGGTTTGTCAGCTTTCTCCTCGGTGAACTTACTCTTTCCTCCCTTCCCGTCGTTCTCTGTGCAGCCCACACTCAAGGAGTGGCCACTCATGTTCCACTTCCTTCAGAATGGAATATCTACTCGAATCATTTAGAACTCTTTTTGCATGGTTTTAGCAGTATGGACTCGTGGATATTTGTTTCATACTTAGGTTTTAATCTAATACCACTTCATTAGTTTTTTTTGCTCAAATTGTTCCAACTTTGGCCACTGGTACTCTTTCATTTAGCTCCTGTGTCCCTTTGACATAGCCCATCAATGTGTTTTGGTGTGGGAACACATCCTTCCTTTCTGGTACTGTAATATGCTCCTGGCCTATCTTGAATATTTTCTGCCTCAGTCCAAGAATCACCAGTTTCTCCAAAGAGCCCAGGTTCCTCGTTTTGGAGAATGGTATTAGAAACCAAGTTAGGGGCACTGCGTGTGCTTGTTGCTACTGGGGTATCGCTGTTTTTAGACCTTTTCAGTAGATGTATATACACATACCTGTAAATAGTGTACCTAGATTAATCTAAACATCGGTTTACATGTACTGATATACTATATAGAGCCATATATAGTTTATGCTGATAAACTGTACTATCATTTAGTTTATAAACTTAGTTTATAATTTATATTGAGTTTTCAACTTTAATCGATTACCATAGGGATCATTCTAACCTTCTCCTCCTTGTTTAGCTGTAACCTTCCACTCCAACAGTGAGAAACCCCTCTGAAGCTTATTAAACGTACCTGTGCAGGGTCCACGTCCTCAGGTTGGTTTAGATGCCCACCTGGGGCCTGGGCGTCTGTATTTTACTAAGCTCTAGACAGGTCGAATTCTTCCATGATGGGCTCAGGTGACACGTACTCATCTTTAGAGCATTGGCCACAGTTGCTCTCTGACATCTTTTTATAATATCTGTATTTGACATCCTTACTTGATTAATACCTGTCACTGCAAGACACTAAGCTGTTCCACGTCAATTTTGCTCACCATTTTATCCTCAGTAAGGGTTTATAGTAGGTACTCAATAAATATTTGTTGAATAAGTGAGTGAAATTACATACAGCATTAATGAAAATAAAAATAAATATGATGTACCGAACCCTTCCAGTATGCCAGATGCTTTTGAAATATTGTCCACTTCATGGATTTCACTTGGGTCTGTCTGACATCAGAATCGATGCCCTTTCTGTCACGGAGTTCCTATTGTAGGAAGTCCCTTGTTTCCTGCTTTGCGTGTCACTAACGTTTCCACTGGCCTGGATGGAGCTGTGTGGGTGGACGAGGAGGAGGCCAGAGGGGGAGAAATGGCAGCACCCATTTAGAGTCTTATCGACGCCCCATTAGGAAATTGACTCCAATTTGGTTTGGGGAGGAGGGTGCTTTTTCCTGCCTTTTCATGCTTACAATGAAGGTGACATTGATTTACAATTCAGTGGGTTGGAGCAGGGAAGGGAGGCTTCTATGGATGGAAAAGATCAATTAAATGATTATCCCAGCTGCCACACACTAATGCCTTTCTTAGTGAGTTTCAGAATCAGGAAGCAGAAGGCCACCACATTTAGCCTTTTAGAGGAAATCTAATTGCCAACTTTGCGATGCCAAGTTTTATTAGATTGGGAAGAGCCATTCTTAGCGGTTGGCAGTTTCAGGCACGAAAGAAAGCTTCCCAGTGGTCCCCTGGAATTCTCAATGACCCCCTTCTCTTCCTTTGTGGGTGCTTTTGCTGAAGTTGTATGAATATAACACTTTGGTGACATCATTTTCTGTGATTGTTATCTGGGGCTCTTGGCAAGCCGTCAAAAAATATTTATTGGAATCCTTTCTGGGCTAAGCACTAGGCTGGTGGCTGGGGATTTTAGAGGTGAGTAAAAGCACAGATTCCTGTTGTTTAAAGAGTCTTCCACCTGAAATGCTCTTCCCCGAGAACAGTGGGCCCCAAATTGGAGTGTGCCTGAGAATCACCTACAGAGCTTATTCAAACCCAGGCTGCTGGGACCTTCCCCCAAAATTTCTGATTCAGGAGGTCTGTGGTGGGCCCTGAGAATCTGCATTTCTAACAAGTCCCCATGTGAGGCATGTGCTGCTGGCCTGGGAGAACCATTCCCCTGAGTCTTTGCATGGTTGTTCCCTTCTTGTTAGTTAGCTCTCTAAACGTCACCTCTTGAGAGAGACCGTTCTTTTTTTTTTTTTTTTTTTTTTAAAGATTTTATTGGGGAAGGGGAACAGGACGTTACTGGGGAACAGTGTGTACTTCCAGGCCTTTTTTTTCCCCAAGTCAAATTGTCGTCCTTTCAATCTTAGTTGTGGAGGGTGCCGTTCAGCTTCAAGTTGTTGTCCTTTCAGTCTTAGTTGTGGAGGGTGCAGCTCAGCTCCAGGTCCAGTTGCCGTTGCTAGTTGCAGGGGGCACAGCCCACCATCCCTTGCGGGAGTTGAACCTGCAACCTTGTGGTTGAGTGGACGCGCTCCCACCAACTGAGCCATCTGGGAGCTCAGCGGCAGCTCAGCTCAAGGTGCCGTGTTCAATCTTAGTTGCAGGGGGCACTGCCTACCATCCCTTGCGGGACTCGAGGAATCGAACTGGCAACCTTGTGGTGGAGAGCCCACTGGGAGAGCGGCCATTCTTGATTTCTCTACCCCACGTAGTGTCCCTCCACTCCTCACCATTCATTCTCTATTGCATTTTCATCATAGCCTTTATCGTTCTCTGATATTAGCTTGCTCACTAGTTTATTGCCATTGTCTCTGTCTCCCACTCCTCATCCTCCGTGGAATAAAGCCCCACGAGAACACTTTCTTATTCACTGTTGACTCCTCTGAGCCTAGAAGAGTACCTGCCACAGAGTACAGGCTCAATAACTACTTGAATGAATGAAACCATTACAAGCATAATGAGTCCTATGAAGGAGAGGCCCAGGCCGCCGTGGGAGTGTAACAGGTGGGGTAAGACACTGCATCGCATCCCACACGGAACCGTTTCTGGGCACGGCCTGAATGCCTATTTCAAACGCTGCACACCAGCATTTTGCCTGCAAGGTTATAGGTTGTAGGATTTGTTTGGAGACCTCAGTCGGCCACTGATTTAATTTTTCCATGGTCCTGTCCACACTGAAAAAAGGCAATCTCAAGAGCCTAACAGAATTCTGCTGGGCAGGCAACTCTTGACACAGACTGGTTTCATAAGCTCCCAGGTCGCCATCACTGAGCTTGGCGAGAAGTGAGGCCTAAAATGGGCTGCTTCTAATGACCTTCCTCCGGACGTCCACACTTGTCCACTTGCTGAGATCTGGAGGCCAGCGGCCATACACATGCCCAGATCGCCTTTGCAAAACCCCTGCAACATTGAAGGAAGGCTCATGCGCCCTTTCTTTGCAAGAGTGATGGTGATGGTTAGGTGGAAGCATGCAGATTCCTCTCCTGCGTCAGCCTTTTAGAGAAATGGAAGGGCGGGCAGCGTTCCTCCCCTTGACAGAGAGAATGTCAGGAAAGAGACAAGACGCACGCAGGCACCACGCAGCTAGCAGCACAAAGGTTGTCAAAACCTCAATGCAGAAAATGAAAGCATTATCAGGCTCCTGCTCTCGTGTGGCCTCAGCGGCCGCTGCCCAGTTCAAGGAAAGTTTGTGCAGCTCCTCAGCCTAGAGCTCCCTGGCCCAGCCTTTGCCAAGTGTATGTGTGGCGGGTGGCATCCCCAGGTTTGTTTGTCTGGGTCAGCAAAAGAACTGGGATTTATTTCCCTTAATGTCAGCACGGAGAGTTCGATTATTTGGGAGGGTGAGGAGCATTTGGTGAGGGAGAAGGAGATGGACGAATTGCCGCAGTCTCAGGGCTGAGGGCCAGAGTGCCGCCCAGCAGGTTGGGGTAACATAAGCTGCCGCTATTCAGGAGGTGGCCTGTGTAAGAAAATCTGACCACAGCGGGAGCGTGACTTCAGCTAAAATTAACCTTCACGGCTTCCCACGCCTCCGCAGGGCTTTGAACTAGACACCCCAAGAGGGTGCATGCGGTTGACTGCTGGGGCCACACTGGGGGCAAGCCATGCCCAGAAGCATCAACTTAGGGGTTCCCGCCCGGGGCCAAAGCCGGGATTCCTGTGACCATTATAAAGTGGTGAGCAACCTCCAGGGACTCGGGCAGGGTCTCTGGGGAGAGATGATGACGTTTGTTTGACTTGGGCTTGGGCTCAGAGATGATTCCAGTCTGTTTTCTATGCCCAGTGGGAGCACGGGGGCTCCAAGCCGGCTTTCCTTTTGCAGAACACTTCGTGGAGCTAACTGTCACCTCCTTGCTGATTTTTTTCTTTCCTGTATCCTCATGGGATAAGGACCAGGTAGTATATTTTTAGAGCAGGTAGAGAGGATGTGTCTGGAAGTTGTTGATGCCTTGGAAAAATACAATTGCAAACACCAACGGCAGCGATGAGGAGGGTGGTGGATGCCAACAGGTGTGGCAGATCTCAGTCTGTTTTCTCAATCTTGGGCCTCAGCAGGTGCTCATGGGGAGAAAGATTGACCTCTGTTAAAGATTTGAAGAGATGTAAGGGAATACGCTTGAGGGCTTCACTGCAGAAAGGGTTTGTTGGGGGGCAATTTGAAGTGATTTCCGGTCCTGTGAGCCTCAGGAAGGACACCGCTGATCTCTCCCACCCCTGGATGGAGCAACCTGGGTGGTGTCTTTCTAGCAGAATGGATGGCAGCTACCACCGTGGCTTTCTGCTTACTGTGCGGAATCCGTTTGGGAGCTTGCAACACAGAGCAAAAAGGCAAGATGCATTTCTTTTCCTGTATGCCTCCTGAATCTTCAGCTAGGTAATGTAACTCTACAGCTAATGACAGTCCTGGCGCTTGTGCTTGTGGCCAAGTGGCCCTCTGATTGGACAATCAGAATGGTCATTTTGATGTGGTTTGCTTAGCTTGCAAAAAAACGGGGATGTAATGTATCCTCCTCTCAAAACGTACCCCTGTCCCTCCCCACCAACCCACCTTCCTGGGCCACATGAACCTTCTAAGCTTTAGTAAGGGCTTATTTTCTGGGGAAGCAGGTGCCGCTCTTAATTGTGTAGTGACTGCTGTGCATAACTGACCTTGGAATGCTGGATTGCAAAATGGTTAAGCCCCCGAAAACATTTGCTTGGGTGAGCAGATATCCTATACCTGCAAGGATATGAATGGTGTCGGGATGAATGCTGTAGAAAAAAATAAAAGAAACTCCCCACACAAAGATACCTTTTGATGCGGTTTTCAGGCCTTTTTCTACGTGAGTCGCTCTGTTGAGCCCTCTGAATATTTTACATATCCTCGTTGCCTCTGTCCTCTGGGCATGTTAGCTCATTAACAGTGGGGCACTGCTGGGATATTAGACACTGTGGTGTCTTTTGCTTTCTCTGCCTACCACCACCCAGGCAAGGCACGATTAATGGGGATGTCCTTGGGTTATTATTGTTTTAGTGCTGGGATCTAGGCTCACTGCCTTGTGGAAGAGATTTCTTTTGGGGTAGGATGTTAAAAATAGACATTTCAGTAGAAGGAAGCTATGGTATGTGGTTCTGAGCTTCGATGAACATTCTCACATACTGCACGGGGATTTCCAGCTCCTGCTGAACCTGGCTGAGTGGACACAGAATTCAAATTCCTATGCTCTTGGTAGAGAAGACTCCCTCCAGTTTCATCCTGGAACTTTCTCCCCCTCATGGCCATCCAAGGACTTGGTTTTTGACCCAGTTAGAATACTTGGGCTACCGTGCTGATAGTAACCTTTGTCCAGCTGAGCTCTCTTTCCTCAGCTGTGAAATGGGGAGAATGCATCTCTCCCTTTCCCTGGTTGTGACAAAGCTCAGATTAGACTGTGTCTCCGAAAGAGCTTTGTAAATTGTAAGCACTGCAGATGGGAAGCAGAGGCTGAGCTGTCGTTGTTAGGACTGTATTCTTCTTCTTGAGATGACTCAGGCGGGACTTTCTTCCAGGACTTTGTAAAATAAATAATATCTTTGTGCCAATCGTTCTTGTGTGCCCTGGGCCAGGTTGTCCCCCGGGTAGGGGAGACACTTCTTCTTTCCTGGCTGCCAGCTTGGTATCTGGTTGTCTTCCTAGTAAAAGCCTATTATACAAATACAAGCTTACAAAAAACCCCGAGGTGCCCTAGGCCTGAGAGTCCTGACATCTGGCTGGGAGAGGGACCCGGGGCACAATGGCCACTTCCACTGTGGCCAAGTCACTTGGCCCTGTTGGTGTTGAGAAAGGAAGGAGGCTCCTAAGTGTGGAGGGGGCAGGGCAGTGTCCGCCACTGCCAGGAACTGCCTGCCTTCCAGAGATGGTTCAAGATTTGCTGTACAACTTTCCCACCAATGGCACAGCAGTGTCTTTGTCACGCCCTGCGCCTCGCTGCCCACCAGGATGTCACTCTCTAGCCATCAATGAGGATATCAGACCTTCTAAGGGCCCCCTGGCCCCAACAACACTGAGCACCTGGACCTTCCTTAATAAGAATCATTACCCGTCGCTGAGCACCTATGTGCGCCTGCTCACAGGTGCTTGCTGTTTTCTCGTTTAATTCTCCACATAAGTTGATGCTAGTACAGTTATCTCCACTCTTACAGACGGAGAGACTGAGTTGGAGTGACTTGCCTGGATTTGTGTACATTAAGAGGTGACGCCAGGATCGTCCCAGATCTGGCCTCACGCTGTGATCACTACACGTTTTCTCCTGGTCACAAACAGCAAGTTCAGAGAAGTTCCTGGATATTCTCCCTTACGTGCCAACCAGAAGCCTGCGTGGAAGTGGGAGCAAAGGAGGAGACATGCTGCCCCATTTACTTTGCAGGCCCCTAAGCTATTCTACGTCTCTCTTTCTCTAAGTGAAACCAGAAATGGACTCCACCTTGCTTTCTGCTCTGCCTACATCACAGCTCTTCATGCAGGAAAGAGGGCCACCCATATCCCCACTCTTGGGGTCCTCACAGGATCCACCTCACCCCATACATCAAGCTGCTGCATAATCTTCTCAGGAAACCTGACTGGGGGCAGTCCTTCAACTACCATCCGACCCTCAGCTTTCCTGAGTAAGGGAGCGTCCTCAAATCACTAGAGTTTGTGTTGGGTGTTGTGAATTTTAGTAAGCGATGTACAGCTTATAGAGCCATTCACCTGCAGTGGTCTGAATGGCCCTAAACCACAACAAAAAACCTTTTTACTGTTAAAAAAAAAAAATTCTCTCCCAAGCTTGCCGCAGTGATTGCATTTCCTCACACCAGTCTCCTGGCTTTAAAGCATCGATGACTCCATTGGAAATAGAAATGGTAATTGGGAACCCTGACTCACTTGGCCCTCCCTAGCAGAGCTGTGTACCTGGTGTCTAACAAGCCCACATGGAACTGAAGGAGGGTCAGGTGAGTTTTGATCACCCAGGACTTTGCTGACGCAGGGCCAGGCCCAGTCCTGGGAACAGGTGGTGGGGAGCATGGTGAGTGTGCCAGGTGGGCCCCCTGGGTGGGTGGTGGAGTCAGGGGACAGGGAGAGGCGGGGCAGCCTGAGGACCATAAGTACTGGGGAGACTGAAGCAAAGGCTTGTGCAGCAGAGGTGAGGCAGCTCAGAGGGCCTTTCAGCCCTGTGACAAGTACCCTGCAAGGGGCACAGAGGAAACCGCAAGCTCACCCTCTCCTGTCAACCAGGAGTAACCTCACCGTGGCTCCACTCGCTCTCTCCTGTCCCTTTGCCTACCGGGAAGCCCGACTTGGCTCCTCTTGGCATTCCTAGGAAGGACTCTGCTTCCTCTAGAAAGCAATAGAGAGCATACTGAAGATTTTAAAGGGGAGAGTTTAGATCATATACGGTTTATTAAATGCCCTTTGGTTTTTGTCTCCAGGGCTCCTGGCCCCTCCCACCCCACAGCCTCCCTGCTCCCCACTCTTCTTGGCTCCGAACCTCATCTCCTTTTCTCCCTGAATTCTCTTTCTCATGCAAAGCATTTTAGCTCAGTCTCCACTCTTTCAAATTTGCATACTCGTAAGCATTATTCTATGTAACAAAGAAACCTCCCCCTGGTGGGGGTGGGGTGGGGGACTATAACAAGTTTTTTCCTCTTTCACCTGTGTTTGCCCAGTGGCTTAACCATTGGTTTTCCGAAGAAAAAAGCCTGATAGGTGGCACTTGCTGATTTCCATGGTAAATCTTCCTACCAAGGCTCATTTCAGTCTACCAACGTGACATCTCTGAACACAGAATTGGGAAGAGATGTGCAATAGTAAAACCATTGTGTTTGCTTCCCTCATACGGGTATAATAGATGTAAACAAGCTCGAGAGCATAAATGATAGTAAAATGTGGTAAAATAATTAGGAAGTGATGAGTTTTGAGTATTCATTACAGCCTTTAAAAATTATAATAAAGTTTACATAATTTAATTTTTAAAACTATATCTCTGTGTATATACAATTCTAGAAAACCCAGATGAATCTGTGCTGGCAAAGCTGGTCAGTGTTGCCCTTGCAACAGCTGTAGCGTGTGGGCTGGGTTATAAGGGGGTGCAGGGAAGTTCTTGAGGCAGGAGGAAATGTTTCTTTTGATTGTAGTGATAGTAGTATGTGTGTACATAGGGCAAAACTCATCACATTGTACATTTAAAATATATGCCGGTCATTATGTCAATTAAATTTCAACAAAATTGGAAAACAAATTTTAAATTAATTTGAAAGTAAATATTTTCTAGAATATTCAGTTTTCCAAGTGTGGTTTTATACCAAAGAGCTCCATTTGTATTTGCTTCATTTTCTATTGTGGCCTCATGAATGACTTGCCTATGTATTTTCAGGTCCATAGAGTGTCATATATTTAGGTTTAAAGAAAACATAAAAGTAGGTTGATGTCAGTTGGCCTCGCTTTCTTCAACTGTACATTTAGGGTTGTCTCAGATCACCAAATGTTCTTCTGTCACTGAAATTCTGTAATTGCAATTGTGGATAAATTGGACTTTTGGGATTCAGAATCACCTCTTACGAGAATGCTGTAAAGAGATCAGGAATAGCCAATCATAGAGATATTAATCCTTTCAGAGAATATTATGAATGATTTTAGACCAATCTGGTAACGCAAAATGGGACAAGAAAACAGTGGCCCCACAACGAAAACCCAGTCTTTGGTATTTTATTCTTTTTGATGCGATCATAAATGGGGTTGTTTTCTTCATTTCTTTCTGATATTTCTTTATAAATAATGGCTGTGTTTAACAACAAGATTGCAAATTTCCTGAAAGTTTAACAATGAACTCTCTTGAGCCAATACATGCCTGCTCTAGCTATCTGTGTATCTTTTAAAATAGCATTTGAACATCCACTGTCAGGTGGGTCCTCCTGCTACTATGTTGCTGAATATTGTCTCACAGCAAAGTGTTAACTGTCAGTCCTGTTCTGTGCCTTGTGCTACGACTGATCTAAAAGATACATGAAACATCCTTATGATCTCATGGACTTTATGATCTAGGCTGTGAAGGGGAACAGATTCATTCATACATCCCCTCCATCTCCCCATTTAATCATCTGTCTTTTCTTTCACCCACCCATCTGTATGTCCATCCACCTGACCGTTCACCAGTCTTTTTCTCTCTCCTTCTCTTCCTCCATCTGTTCCTTCATTTCCCTTCCATCCATCCATTTCACCCTTCAGGAAGTCAATAAGTGCTTCTTTATTGAGCTTGTTTATGTGAGTCAGGCATTGAGCTAGTGTTTCCAAGACGAATAAAACGTATTCTCTACTCCTGAGAAGCTCCTAATTGAGAGAGAGGTGAATGGGTAGTTATAAAAGCCACGATGAAGGCGTATGTACAGTGCTTTTGGAGCCAAGAAGAAGGAACAAATAATTCTGTGTTGGGAGTGAGAGAGTGAGTTGGAATGAGTGGCTTTTCTGGGTTGGACACTTGACTGAGTCGGCATTTGCCAGGTGGTGGGGTAGAGGTGGCAGAGCGGCTAGTGTGGGCAAAGGTTCAGGGGCTGGTGAGCTGGGCACCTGGGGTTGTTTAATTGTAGGGGCACTAATATGTCAGAGAAGGGAGAGAAGCCTGGCTGGCGGTCACGATTGGTTTCTAGGAGAAAAGAACATCCTAAGCAGAGGCGATGCGGGAGCACATGCCAGACCAGAAAACCCGCCAGCAGTGACCGCAGGTAAAGGAGGCAGAGAGTTCATGTGTGGGTTGTGGTTTGGAGACGAGGCAGGAAAAGGAAACAAACATTTAAAGGCACCATCAACTTGTATGTGCCGGGCGCTGTGTTAAGCACTTTACAAACATTTTCATTTCGTCCTCACGGTGAACACACTAGTCCTCGCAATAGGTAATAGAGCATTATCCAGTTTTATCGATGCGGAAGCTGAGACTCAGAGATTGATGGTGTTCCCAAGGTCCCAAAGCCATGGCATAATCTGTGCCCAAACATGTGTGGGGTCATTTGGGTCTAACATCCTACTCTATTTAACCAACAACCCTGTGGAGAGGAAACAGACTCAGAGAGGTTACCTAACCTGCCAGACATTACCCAGGACTCCAAGGTCTTGGCTGGGCCTGGGAGAGCCAGTGCCTAGAAAGCTAAGCTGATGCATTTGGGCTGCATGGGAGTGACCGAGAGGCACAGCTGCTTTCCCTGTAGTCTTCAGATTACCTGTAGTCTGCACATCGAGGGAGCTGTGGAGATTTGGAGGACTGGATGGAGGCTAATATGTAAAAGGTCAGTTAATAACCAAATCGGAGAGAGAGAGGCCTATGTTATTGCCCAGGTTGTCACCAGCCCCTCACATGTGGCCACCTGGCCTGCCAGGCAGCTCTGAAAAGCTCTTGTGGGTTTTGGGATGTTTGCTGTCAAAGGGTGTGCTCAGCAGCTGCCCCTAGGCCTGCCGGGAAGGGCCCGATTCCTACCACAGTCATAGAGGAAGCACTTGGAAGGAGAGCATGTCTAATTAGTAAGTAATGAACACAAGAAGACAGAGAAAGTACTTGAAACATTCCAAGTGGGCTCTGACATTTGACTTGCTTGTTGCTGCCAGACATCATGGTTAAGCATTTCTCAGATCTCGCTTCTAATGTTGGAGTGGGTGAGAGGAAGTACTGCTGAGGGGGCCCAATTTATTCTGAAGCAACCAGGAATAGTTCAGTCTTCATCCTTACCTGGACTATTTTGATTTTCCAGGAGGCCCTAGGAGACCTGGGTATACCTCTGTTGTTGTGAGAGGTGGCAGGCAGCTGCAGGCCAGGCGGCCTGGGTCAAATGGAGTCACCACTTATTAGCTGTGCGATCCTGTGCACAATTCTTAACCTTTTAGAGCCTCTGTTTTCCAGTATGTAAAATGGGGCTGATTGATCATGTATTCAACAGATATGCGGTAAGCACCTACTATATGTCAGGCACTATACTAGATGTTTGGAAAAATTAGATGTTTGGAAAAATTAGATGAATTAGGAGAATTCCTGTCTTCCTGTATCTGTCATTCCAAGGGGGTGAGATTATAGATGCAATCACAGGTGTAAACACCTGGCACACAGTAGGCCTTCAACAGAAGCACATACCCCTTGTGCATAGGAAGGTGGTGATGATTAAGTGAGGAAATGAGTGGGAAAGTATTGTGTACCCTATGGAGTGTGGCACAGAGAAGTGCCTTTCCCAGGATAACAGAGTGACAGGAAAGGGGAGTCCTACGTGTCGAAAGTGGGTTAACCTGAGGTGTGGAGTAAGAGGTGCCTACATACTCATTCTGAAGATCTTATTGATCCCTCCCAGCACATTCACTAGCCTGGTTTATTTTTCTAAAGACATGGTTTCAAAACCACTGGAGTTGCTGTGCGCACCCACCTGCTGCTTGTCTGCGTCCTGACAGACAATGCCACCATTGTGTGGCTGTCGGCCGTTCCAGGCACGCCCCCAGCATCCACTGCACAGGGGCTCAGGGTGGCCTTGCCCCCGTTCAGACTGGAGGACCCGGAGGACTTTACTCCTGGGGATTTCCCCTTTTGGAGACAGCCCTGCAATGGTAACTCATGTTATATTGACATTTTTATTTTTGTTATAGCAACACTGGTTGTGAAATTATGTTTGCTTTGTGCTTTGGTGACATGGGAAAGTGTCAGCTCCCCTCTTGGATCTGTTAGTCCTGAGTGACAAGCAACCAGCTCTGTTCCCAGGGGCAGGAGAGGGTGACACTGTGTTTGCTATTGTGCAAAGAGCCTTGTCCTCTGTTGCTGCTTTTCCCACACTGCCATGGCACTTGACCTTTTCTGGCTCGTGGTTCCTGTGTGGGTCTCTAAGTAGCAGTGTAGCATCAGTTAGGAGACAAAGTCACTTCTTTCAAACCTTGCATACTTGTCACGTGACAATGGGAGAGTCACTTCACCCCTCAGAGCCTTAATTTCCTCATTTGTTAAATGGGGGAGATACAATCTTCACAAGTGAGTGGGGAACTAAAGGAACCTGTTATTTGGGAAGTGCTGGCACTGTATGTCATCGTCTTCGTGGGAATTATAATCACAAGGAACATACTGAGTCCTGGCTCTATGCCAGACATTGTTAGATTGCGATCTCATTTCAGTCGCCCAATAACCTGACTAGGCAGTTGATCCATTTTACAGATGAGGAAGCTGAGGCTCAGATAGTTTAGGTTACTTGCCCAGGAAAACTGCCGGAAAGTGGTTGAGGCATGATTGGAACCTAAGTATTCTGACTCTAGAAGGTGTTTTTTTAAGTCACCATAGACATTCGGCCGGTGGTAGTTAGTATCCTACACCAGACTGCAGTGAGAGCAGAGGCCTGGGACTCAGGTAGTGTTTGCTTAATGTGACAGGGTAAGTACGTGGTCTAAGCAGTTTATCTTGACTTGCTATTCAGGGGTAAAGGAGGAGAAAGGAGGCCTGGGACTCAGGTAGTGTTTGCTTAATGTGACAGGGTAAGTACGTGGTCTAAGCAGTTTATCTTGACTTGCTATTCAGGGGTAAAGGAGGAGAAAGGATGAGCCGGGCTGTGGAGCAAGATGGAAATCCAGGTTGGTGATACGCCTTGCCCCTCTCTCTAGTCACCAGTTGTGTGTGTGTCCCTTTAAACCAAAGCACACATGAGGGCCGGAGTCAGGGTGTATCTTTGTGGCTGTGTGGGCAAGTATTATAGATCACTGTAGATAAAAAGGGAGGAAATTCACAGTGGGTTCCTCCCCTCGCCCTGCTACTTCACATCTGCTGGGTCCACATAGGGATGTATACCATGGTATAAATAAGTTCACGTTAGCCATGTTATAAAATGTATGTCACGAGGGAGGGCTGGCAGTACCATTCCACGTGTGTTCAGGTGGGGAATACAGAACCCACTCACATTTCAGTGCTCCTGGAGCCTAGCGCTCCAGCAGCTTTCTCTGCCTAGAGACCACCTAAGAGCCAAAAAGCTTTTCTTACTGCACCTTGGAGCACTGAAAGGGATGCCACAAAATCCTTCTGCTTATGTGTTTTCATTGACAGAAATGTCCCATCCAGGCTCTTGCTAGAATAGTACTTTCTCTTACGGTACACCCAATGTGAAAGGACTTTGGGATCTTTTAAGGAAGGCCCCGCATCTCAGGACATCTTTGTACTCATGTACTTGAAAACACTATTATTCATAGTGATGTCCATGGGTCATCAAGATAAAGCAAAATTGGGTTAATTTAAAAAGGGATCGTGATGATCCATTTGGGAAAGATTTTCAATGGAAGAGTTAAAAATGTGTGGCTCCCATAATTGTAAACTCTCAGGAGTCTACAATGTCTTATTCCCCCCAAATAAATAGCCACCTATTTATTAATTGGAATATTAATAACTACCATTTATGTAACACCATGTGCCAGACGCTGTGTTAGCTGCTTACATGCTTTCATTTAGTCCATACAACAACCAGTATATCATCGCGACACAAGGTGGGGGACCCCTGACACTCAACCAGGGGCATCACTCACCAAGAACCACCCGGCTGGTTAGAGGCAGAGCCAGATCTCAGCCCTGGTCCGTGCCAGCTCGAGACTGCAGACACGCTGCCCTTGTGATCACTGTGATTCTTGAAAAAAACACACAAATGACCGAAGTAGTGCATCAAGAGATGTCAAAGGTGAAGATGGCAGGAGAGTCATTACCCTCCGGGGTGGGCATGTGGTGGCACCAAGAACACTGGGCAGAACTGGACTCTTCAGAGAAACCAGGGAACAGGGCCAATGTTCAGGCCCAGCCCCGGTAGTGCTATGTGGTCTTGAACAAAAAAGTGGCTTCTCTGTGTTCCACCTCTTTCTCCAATGTAGTGGGCTGGGGACACCATTTCACTCATTTGAAGGTTGGTTTCAACGGCAGTGGTTTTAATCAAGGCAGGCAGGGGTCTACACTGAGAAAGGGTATGTTAGACTGATGGAGAGAGAGGAAAAAAGCCATCAGCTAATTTCAGACCCTTCCCCAACCCCGGTGCAGTTAAAAAGTGGTGTGGCCATGTGATGGCACCTGTGGAGTGGCTCCCACATGCCTTGCTGGATGCAGAAGTGAATGTGTTGCCAGCTTTGCCCCTGATAACAAATGGTGTATTTTGATTTTCTTAAAATTGTTAATAGTTGAATAATCATTCTTTGTGGTATTAAGGAACCAGGTGAACAGCTCTATACTATTGTTGCAGTTTTATTTTTATACTTCAAAACAATAGGAACTAAACCACTTAACCACATAGTGCTGAGTCATGGAAATGATACTATGTTGACGAGGTGACCAAAGCCTCTTGAATTGAAGCCAAACAGTAGCATTCCCTTTATAATTCATTGACTGGAAACCACCTCTGCTGCTGAATGGCTGGTTTACTTTCATCTCAACGCTGGCATTTCCTTCTAAGAGATACATTTTATCCTCTTTCTCCTGGAACCACTATCCTAATGCTACCCACCGCCTTCTAGATCCATCAGGATGTCTGGCATATTGGTCTGGATTTATAGTTGAGTCCTTGGGAACCAACTTTTGGTGCAGTTATTTTGTGGCAATTTTCATGGGTTCCTTACTTAGAGTGCTTTACCCACCTACCCACACTTTATGTGAAGGCTAATTACAGTATAAACTTATCCCCCTTGGCTTAACACAGTGCAATTGTTGTCAGTTTTCTTATCCCAACTAATAATCAGGTTCTTTACTTCAATTGATGTGTCAAAACTTTCCCTCTTTCGTCTCACCCCGTGTGATATGGGATGATGTGAAGTTATAGGCAAACAAATGACTGACATACTCCTTAAAATTCTTTCAGGGGTAATACGTGAATCAAAACGAATTCACTCCTCAGCTGTCATCACCTTCCTTCCCCAATTTATTCCTTCAAGTCTTTGACAGCAGCTTCTCTTCTTCACTCAGCATTTCTGGAGCACTGAGTCTCCCCTTAGAGGGGGTGGGGTAAGAGATAAGCTCAGGGAGATGGAAGGATCGGGGTAGGAAAGCAATGGGGAAGACTCCTCAATACTAGTGAGAGAGAAATGATTTTAGAGCCTTTCTCTAAGATCATTTCTCTAGAATAACTTGATGGTTTGGAGTTGGGAGTGGGGCTGGTGGTTTTTGTTCTTTCCTCCTGTGCAGTTCTTTGTGTTGTCCATTTCTACTGAAATGTTGCAGATCAAGGATCAGTGGACTTTAGGGTAAAAGCAATAGGAGCCCTCAAGGCTCCAGAACTTTGGGGAAGGACAGGCTCCGGAGAAATTGATTCTGGATGCCTGGCACTTAGACAGGAAGTCCTACATGCTTTAGCCATTGTTTAAAATCTGTCACACACCCCTGTCCAGTTTTGCTGAATTGCACCCAAGTTTTGTTGCTTTTGATGCCTAGGGTTATTGTGAGTTTATTTTCTAAGGCTGCCCCTTGGAAGAATGGTAATCATTGCATGAGCTACTGAAACAGCAAGTGAAGGAGATGGTGCTGAATTATCTACATTCTTAGCATGGCCTGTGAAAACGTGTTTTTTAAATAAATCTGGAACTCAGCCTCAGGATCCAGGCAGGCAAGTGTGTTTCAAAAAAGGGCTGTTGGCTTCTGCTCAAGATGGCAGAGTAGGTAAATGCTGTGCCTTCCTCCTCCCACAACCACCTTAGAATTACAACTGAACTACAGAACAAACATCATTGAGAATCACCTGAAGTCTAGCTGAACAGAAGTCCTATAACTGAGGACGTACAGAAGAAGCCACGTTGAGACTGGTAGAAGGGGTGGAGATGCAGGTATTCATTGCATGAGCTACTGAACAGGCAGGTGATAGCAACAGACAAAGACGATTAATAGAATATGTTATGTCAGAAAGTGAAGGTGGTTAGGACTAAACTATATACATTGATAACAACGTCATGTCAAAGGAGTACACATACATATAAGTTTAAGAGGTCCCAACATATGTTTACTATTGACCAAAAATCACTTGGCTACATACACAAATAACAGCAGGAAGGAGTATCCAAAAGCAGTAATAAGCCCTATAGTTTAGTAACTATCACAGTAGATGCCACAAGCTCACCAGACTGGAGGAGAACAACACTGAAAAGTCATAAATCAAAACCTTGCCAGGTTTGTAGCTCAGAGAAACTCAGGCGTCTCCCACACGCTACTTGTTCCCAAGAATGTTGTTGTTGTTGATGACATTGTTGTTGTAGTTGTAGTTGTTGTTGTTGTTAGAAGTCGAGGCTCTTCTGATGCTGTAAGCTTCAAGCTGCATATAAGTTTTCAAGGTGTTAACAATCTGAAGATTGTTGCTGCTGTTGTTGTTGTCGTTAGATGTTAGGGTGTCTTCTGACGCTGTAAGCTGCAAGCCGTATACAAGTTTTCTAGATGCTGACAAGTTCTCAGGAAGGCTAACCTTGGGGAACAACACTGGAGAGGCCAGGAACCAGCTGGCCCTCAACAGGTTCGCGGCTGGAAGTCAGGACAGCCCCTGGTGTTGTAAGCGGCACGTTGCTGGAAGTTTTCAAAATGTTAGAATGATGATAAATCACCAATGACAAAATGACCAAATGACGAAATAATAGTAATAATAACACTGCCAACTGAGGTCTGCCATTTTTTCCAAAAATGTACCTTAGAGCCAGGCTCTTTGTTCCTGCCTCCCCCTCCGGGAATGGCCAGTTCTGGGAGGGTCCAGCAGTTACTGATATGAATGCTGCCCATCTAGCCAAAGGGCCAATTCATCCGGATAAGCAATATCTACTGTTCTTGCGGGGGACCATCAGCCCAAGGTCTTCCAAAGCCTGGCAACGTGCCTGTCATGTCGTCCTGATGTAATTAGCTACTTCTTCAATTCATCTGCTGATTTGGGCGAAACATACAGAACAAAGAGGGAATTCTCTCAACCCCGATCAAGAATTTCTTTAACCCTAAGCTAACCCTCACCTCACAGCACAGACAGAACAACAAACATCATCTCATGTCTCCCCTGCTAGAGAGAATGAGACCAAACAGAAAACCTCGTCTCATGTCTCCCCTGCTCGGGAGAGTGAGACCAAAGGGGGAGTTTACTCACCCCCTGATCACAGCACAGAAATCACCTCACATGTAGGAACAGATAAAAGCTAATAGACAAAAGCTCACATCAACCAATGAAGACAAATTTTCCTCAACATCTCCCCTACCTGGTGCCAACGTACAAGTTCTCTGTAGTCTCTGCATCGTATGCAGCTCAGGATGCAATCAGGAAATCAAGAGTGTCACTCTATGCAGGGACTGGCATTAGAACTGAGCCTTGCAGGGTAACCCCAGATGGAGGCGCTCATGTGGACAGGGTGGCGTGCGTTCAGAGACCGGGAAGTATGAGGTATGTCGAGTTTTCCTGCGGGTCATAATAATTATTACCACTGAGCACTTGCTATGTGTAGATATATTAACTCATTCAATCCCTATAACACGGGGTGACACTTTTTTTCTTTTCTGTGCAGAAATGGTTAGTAAATACTTGAGGTTTTTTGGCCAGATGTCTCTTTGTCACAACTACTCAACTCTGCCCGAAAGCAGCCATAGAAAACAAATGGATATGACCGTGTCCCAACAGAACTTTGTTTATAAAACAGGCAGTCAGTTGGATTAGGCCCAGGTCACAGTGTGCCATCTCCTGGCATTATATTTTCTAATACTTGTATTTGGTATAATCTCCATTTTAGGATAAAACTGAGGTAAGCACAATTAATAGAAATTCGCTTGCCCGGGACCAAGGACCTACTTGACTTGGTCATTTCTAAAGCCCGTGCTCCTTACTTCACACGCACTGCGTCTCCTGCAGAAGGGTCGGACATGGCCTGGGCAAGACTGGAGGAGGATAAGGCTGCTTTAAACTGCAGTGTGAATTCTGACAACTTGAATTCAGTGGGAAGTGGGGGAGCCATTGATGATTTTTCTGAGCAGGTGATCAGGTAAGAGCTGTGTTCTGGAAGATGAAGTTGGCAGGGGTGTGTCGGTAGATTAAAACTGACAGAAAAACTCTTGTTGTAAACAGCTTGAGGTAGAGGTCCATTTCTGGCTCCTGGTTCTCCCTGGTACGCCCGATACCTACATGGCCTCAGCATGACTCCATACTGTGTGTTCCTGCCGGATCGTGCAGACGCGTAGACGGCTGGTTTTAGATAAAGACGGTGCGTGTATTTTAAAGTGCCCTTCATCACCTAAGAAGAGAATGAGTGGAAGCACCAGCATCACCTCTCACTTAGCAGTGTCCTTCTCAATGACCTTCTCACCTCAGCTGATGGTCTCGTAGCCGATGGCGCCAAGCTTTGGAATGTCACGGTCCCTCCGACATAGCTGGTGGGATCCCTCGAGGTGTTGAGAGAGCCCTGTAGGATTGTAGGGGTGCCTCCTGCTAGTGAGGGAAGGAAGCCTCGCTCCATGTACCAGCCTGGCTGGTTTCTGACCTGCCTTTCTTTTATAGTTGACCATAATTTGCGACTCCGGATTGGCGATACTCCAGACTCTTAAAATTGTGCTGTGTGAAGGAGAAAGGGGAGTGAGTCCCTGAGTCATTTGTGTCCTAGAGGTTC
Organism: Rhinolophus ferrumequinum; assembly: GCF_004115265.2. Taxonomy (NCBI): domain Eukaryota; kingdom Metazoa; phylum Chordata; class Mammalia; order Chiroptera; family Rhinolophidae; genus Rhinolophus; species Rhinolophus ferrumequinum. The sequence continues at coordinate 34,457,567 of NC_046294.1, read as the reverse complement.
AGGGCAGAAGCTGTGGCTGGTTTGGGTCCATTTTAGAATGCTGGTGGTAAAATGTCTAATTATTACTTCTATGTATTGAACACTTTAGCATGTGCCAGATTCCGTGGCCTTTATGTATCTGAGCTCATTTCATCTTCTAATAGCTTGATGATGTAGACGTTATTATCCCCATCTTGTAAGTGAGGACAGCCCGCCAAAGGGCACAGAGGTAATTGGCAACCTGGTGGCTAAGATCTAAAGCAAGTCTGTGGACTCCAAAGCCCTCCTCGTTACCGCTCTCCTGCCTCTGCTTCCTGAGCTCCACTGGGGGCCAGGCCAGGGGCTTCCATGTTGTACCTCACTGAGTCTTCATAACCCGCATCGCAAGGCCTTATTGTGCCCATTTTATAGCTGAGTAAACTGATACTTAGAAAAGTTGAGTGACTTGCCCCAGGGCATTCAGATGGCAAGAGACAGAACTGGGTTTTGGGGGTTTTAGTTATTTATTTTCTAATTCATTCAGTGAGAGCATCCCTGAATACCGGAATGAACCCAGAGTCAGTAGGAGAGTGTCATAGAATTGACGAATGATTTAACTAACATTTATATTGCTGTTCAGAGAAGCAGTGGCGTAGTGTATAAGGGATTCTCCAGGTAGTCAGCATGGGTTCAAATCCTGGCTCTACCACTTGTGACCTTGGACACGTTACTTCACCTCTCTACACTTCAATTTCTCCTCTGAAAAATAGACACAGTACACGTGTCCACCTCATAGAATAAGGATTAAGTGAATTAACCTGTGTAAAGTAGTTGTTTATTCTAGTCTGCAGAGGGCATTTTTTTTTCACATATGTTGTGTCACTTGGCCCTCATAATAGCTTGACAGGTAGATGGTATTGATCTCATTGTACAGATAAGAACACTGAGCCTCAGAGAAGTTCAATAGCTCAACTGAGGTCATACATCTACTCATCCACAAATGCATATTGAGAACTAATGTACCTCATGCTGTGGGGGTACATCAGTGAACCAAACAGACCTCAATCCCTACCCTCGTGGAGCCTACGAAACTGAGACTTGAACACAGGTCTGCCTCTTTGCCTTTTAATATTTTTCTCTCGCCCTCTTAATTTCATTTACTGATTGTTGACATTTCAGACTGGCTATTGTAGCGACCAAGATGGCGCTCCATTTCCTTAGCTGTCTCAGTGCTTACAAAATTGAAAATGATCTTTCTAGGTTTTTGATCTCTGACAACTTGGGAGTCCCAGGAAGGAGAATAACATGAGTTTAAGGATGGGATACGTGCTCCGAGATGTGAACTAGAATCCCACTGTGGTGTGCAGTGTGCTTGTGGGTTTCTGCAGGGGAAGCCTGGACTTCGAGGGGGGGATGGGCGTGCACAGGGGTTGTCTGTCCTCAGATCTTGATGAGGCAGAAAGCGCGGCTCTGCCTTTCCCTTTTGGGGATGATGCCCTTGTGGTCCCAGGTGAAGCAGTCAGAGGTGCCGCCTCTCTCGTAGGGCTCTGCTTTGCCAATGCAGGCCCTGGCCCACTGTCCTAGTCCAGGAGCAGGGCCCAGTTGTGTGATATTACTCTGGGCATGGTGTTCAGAAGAACAGGACGGACAGTGCGAGTCGGGGTAAGAGCAGGGCTTCCACTGCTCTGCGTGTCACATGAGGCGTCAGAGCAAGTCAGCTGGTGGCGATGCAGGGATCACCTTCACATTTTGGTGGAGACCCTGCATGGGTACGTGAACGGTTGGCGCTACCGCGTTTCCCCCAAAATAAGACCTAGCTAGACAATCAGTCCTAATGCGTCTTTTGGAGCAAAAATTAATATGATACCTGGTCTTATTTTACTGTAAGACCGAGTCTTATATAATTATAACATAAAAGGCCAGGTCTTATATTAATTTTGGCTCCAAAAGACGCATTAGAGCTGATTATCCAGCTAGGTCTTATTTTCGGGGAAACAGGGTAATGTATGACCCAGTTGAGGTAGGATGGTTATCTTTTTGAGGAGTCATTTGTTTGTATCACTCTCGGGGACAAAAGTCCTAGTAAACAGGGCTTGCGTGTCCTTCCACCAACTCACAATCCATGCATGGAACTTACCATTCAAAATTGTCGAGAAGGTTTTTAATTTTGTTCGTTATTGGTTTATGTCGATTAGGGGGAAAGTTTTCAACGAGAGTTTTCTCATGCTTACTGGCCTGTTTGGAAGAAAATATCCTTTTGTGTCGACGATCGGAGCAGGTCTATATATGTCCCCCAAGGGGGTCTGCTCTCCTGATCTCCTGGGTGACCCCGGCTTTGCCTTTCAGGGTGTAGTGTACACTAGCGCTATGATTAAATATGTTGGAATTCGCTGGGTTTTGTTCACAGAATCCCAACAGTGAAAACGATGCCTGGCTTTTAAATTAAACTGATTAAATTTGAGATTATTGTGAAGCCATCAATACCTCCACTCATACAAGAGTAATTGCGGGGCTCTGTGTTTTTGTACCAGGGACCCTGGCTCCTGAGAAGTTGGTTAACTCAATAGCCCTCCTTACCCTGAAATGGCCCATTAATAGATGCCTGTTGGGTGGTAACCTCCCCATACGTTTTCTCAATAAAGAGAAAAAGATGGAAGGGGTGGGGGTGGGAGCCACGGGGTGGGGGAGACCTCTCTCGCATTTAGAGCCGCAGCCTCTCAAAGCCATCTGGCACAGACTTTCGTTCCGTGTCCCCTGTCCCATTCAGGCCTCTGCATGTTTTGAAGCTTTCTTTAGCTTTTCCCTGAGCTTTGACTGCAGACCTCTCAATAGGCAAAAGCCCAGCTATGGTTGCTGAATGCCCCATCGGCACAATGCCCTGAATGTTAATGGCACCGGCTGGCCCAGGGCAGCTGGACGGCGGCTGCGACACCAGCCCGAGCAGCGGCCTCAGACTTGGAGATGGGGTCCGACTGGCTTCCTAAAGTTGCCTCCTTGCTTTTTTGCAGATCTACACGGACTGGGCCAATCATTATCTAGCCAAATCAGGCCACAAACGTCTCATCAAGGATCTCCAGCAAGATGTGACGGACGGTGTCCTCCTGGCTCAGATTATCCAGGTCGTGGGTAAGAGCAGATTTTATGCTGGGGTTGATGAATTGCAGGGGAGATTCAGAGGGGTCGAATCAGGCAACGGAAGGGAACGCTGCAATCTCTACGAAAAATGCAACATTTCTGCCACATGTGTTGAGAATTTATTTGACTGTTTTGTGCTCAGGGAGTGTGGGTACCAGCTTGTTTTTTCCTGATAAGATCACCCACACAGCAATCTCATCTTGTTCCTCTGAAAAGAAAGGCTGGCCAAGGCTGGTTTGGGGAGGGGCTCTCTGTCCCCATTCTTACCTCCTGCTATCTTTCAGATTCTCTCATTTCAGCCCCCTCTCTGTTGGCACTTTTTTGTGTGGATTATTCTGGAAATATTAAAAAAAAAAAAAAAGCAACGTGAGGTTGGTTTAGTCCTGCCAAGTCTGTGTCTGAGAAATCAAAGGATCAGACTCCAGAGAGGGCTGTTTCTGGTTTTAACTCGAGGAGAAGGGAACTGGAGCAGAGGGATTTTTATTGCCTTGGCCGTGTGCTGGGAGGAGAGGGTTCATCCAGAAAGGCACATGGGCAGAGGCTGGGCACAACTTTGCCTTGGGTCTTAAGGGAAGCGCCCCAGGGGTCCTGCCCGCGAGCTCAGGCAGGAGGTCAATTAGACAGTGTTAGACTAATTATTGTCGCTGGCAGCAGCCGACTCATGCCCAGAGATGCCAAGGGAGAAGGCACAGGGAAAGGACAGAAGCTCAGTCCCTGGGGCATGTGTTGTTGTGGGAAAGTCGCTTACCCTTCAGATGTGAGAAGTACCCTAGTATAGCTGTGGTTTTGCTCACATCTGTGGAGATGGTACTTGAAAACACAGGCCGTAACTGAAGCTTATGGACTGCCACTGTCATTCAAGGAGAAAAGAACTTCCCTGCTGTCCTGAGATTGATTTCTTAAGACTAGCTTCCACGGGTCTTCCTCTTTCTCTCTTTTTCCTTCCCTCCCTATATTAGTGTTCGGTTGCTGTATAACAAATGATCACAAATTTAGGAGCTTAAACAACATATATGTATTACCTCACAGTTTCTGTGCATCCCAAGTGCAGCTGGGGACCTCTGCAAGGCTGCAGTCAAGGTGTAGGCCAGGGCTGAGTTCTCATCCGGAGGCTTGACCAGGGAGGGTTCAAGTTCACTCAGTGTTGGCAGAATTCATTTCCTTGCAGTTGTAGGAGGTGAGTCCTGATTTCTTGCTGACTGTTGACTGTAGGCCACTTTCAACTCCTAGAAGCTACTCTCAGTTTCTTGCCACATGGGCCTTCTAACATAGTGACTTTGATCGGCTTCTTCAGTGTCAGCAAGAGAGAAAGCTTGTTTTGAAGAGAAAGCACCTTATGTAATGTACCATAACATCATGGGAATGACATCCCATCACCTGTGGGTCAGAAGTCCTAGGTCCTGCCACACTCCACAGGAAAGCATTATACAGACTTGAACTTCAGTGACAGGATACTTGGGGATCACCCTGAAGTCTTTCTGTCACTCCTCTTTTTCCCTTCCATCCTCTTCCTCCCACTCTTCATCATCACGCCTACAAAGCTCTTTTAAATGTTTCTCTCATTTAATTTCCTCAGCACCTCTGTGAAGTAGGTGGTATTCTCCCCATTTTGCAAATGCAGAAACTGAGGCCCAGTGAGTCTCAATAGCCCAGTAGCACATAACCTGTGTGCAAGGGAAGTCTAACCTGGGTGTCTGCTTCTAAAACTTCTGTTCTTTGCTCAGCTGTATTATACCCCTCTCAATCCGGAGACACGGAACACAATGCAAGGTTCTACCTCCTTTCACTTCACTGCAGGAAGCAGTTGTGGAGCACTGACTATGTGCCAGCACTGTACTCCTCACGGGGAATAGAGGCAAATGTGCAAGGCTTGTAACCTTGGAAGAAGGAGTAGCATCTTCTTGGCCAGGTCCTCCTGAAAGAGGTGGGTCGCACCTGAGCTGGGTTTGGATCTGTCTCAGCAGGGTCACATCCGGCACCTGGGCCTACTGTGACTGAGTCTTGGGGCTGTGCAGTGTTTCCATGGAGACTCTTCGCTTTCTGCACAGGCAGCAAGAGAGGAAGTAGGAAAGGATAGTACCCAGAAGCCTTGCTTTCATCCCAGCTCCATCCCCCCCAACTGTGGGACCTCTGAAAAATCACTTAATCTCTGCTGCCTCTGTTTCTCCATCTTTAAAATGCACACAGTCACGCCTGCTTTGTCTGCTCTTGTGGCAGTCTTACGAACTGCAAGGATGATCTCAAATATGAAATATATTTGGAAACCGTGAAGTGTTCCTAGATAGCACTTGGTAGCCACTGCCTAGAAAGGTGTGCGTAGAGGATGATGAGGTATCAGTGTCAGACTGTGTCGTGATAGATTAGTTATGTCTGTCATGGGCCCAGAAGAGGTCAGTGGTAGCACGTACCTTGTGAGTTTACTAAACGTAGCACTACGGAAGTGTAAGCTAGCCTGGTTTTTATTGTTGCTCAGGAGGCCGCTTCCCTGGAATCTATTCAGATGACATGAATCTTCCTAGTCGGTGACCCCCTGGGCCTGGAGCTACATGAGTGCGACTTCAGAGGCTCAAGTCAGCACGAGTGACTCAGGCTATACCTCAGGCCACCAAGTTGCTGTCCCTCAGCCCTGCAGGAAAGGTCCGCTCTGGCCAGAGACTCCGAAGTGAGGCCAGACGTCAGCCCATGGCTCTCCACCCCTCACTGTGCTGGGCTCACACCCTCTGCTTTGGGTGTGGGGAACAGAGGCCCAGAAGATGGGTGGCTGAGCAGGCAGCTAAACGCAGGAGACGCTTGCGTGACTTCTTTCCTAGATTATCAATCAGCCAGTTGAGGGCATTTAATTTTAGAATATCTCATGATCTCTGGTGAGGGAGGAGGAGCAGCATTTTCTGATCAGGATGCTGAACTATTGAACAATTGTACTCTACTTGTGAAGTCCATGCTTCCCCCCACACATGTGACCATGAAAATAAAATGTAAAAAGATATGTCGGTATGTGTACATGTGCTTAATGCATACATATATGTGTGCGTATCTAACTATCTACCTAAAAATTTCCCAGCACTGGAGTCCTGGCGACTCTTCCATCTCATGCTGGACAGAATTCTGGTGGTTGCAGTTGTTTGGCTGGTGAGCTCCTACCCAGTCTTGAAAAGTCAGTTTCTCTCTGATACCTTTCCTAGCTCCCTCAGGCAGCTGGAGGGACCCTCCTGTATCATTCCACTGGCTACTGTGTTTGGGTCTGAGTCATCTTCCTTTCTGGGTTCACGGCATTTAGCAAGGATTAAGTATAAGAATTTTATTCATTTGCAGCCCCTGCTTCTATAAGTCTAGGTTAAATTCTTTCCAACAGGTGGCCTGGAGGTTTCCCCTTCTCAGCATTTAATATTCTTCTGAACATTCTTCTAAACTGTATGTCACACCCTCCTCCTTTCCAGGAGTCTGCTGCAACCCTTAGCTCTAAGTTTTGGAAGGGACTTTTAAAAGCCCCAACCTGATACACGAATTGATTCCTCAAAAGCAGTCAACAGACTGTTACACACTGTGATGGGCAGCTAACTACCTCTTCAGGCAACTAGATCGAAAGATGGAGAGTTAGAATCCTTCCAAAGCTCTTCTTACATTAGGTCAAAATCTGCCCCATACATAGTGTCTCCCTACAAGTACTTGTTCTGTCCTCTAAGGCTACAAAGAAAAATCTAATCAGAGACAATGAGAACACCAAAATAATAGAGGATGGTCCTGAGTTAGAACCGTGGAATAAAATAGGAATGTATAAGTCTATACTGACAGAAAGATAGGCAAGTAGATAGATAGATAAGAGGGCTCAACTGGATAGGAGAATGCTGACGGATAAATGTAGAGTGAGTTACAACGATGGTGGTAAAGACTACGTAAGGCAAGAATCATTCATGGATGCTGCAATCGAGAGACGAAAGTCTGATGAGGAGCAGGCATTTTGCATGGTCTCAAAGTCTCTCCGCTGATTACTTACTAGTTCCAAGGGGAAATATAGTAACCACACAGGGGAGAATCCTGACATTACGACCAGGTGATCAAAATTGCGTGCCTGGCGAGGGACAGATGGATGTCGTGTGCGTCCTGATGTGGTACCCTGAGAGAACACAACATCACTTAGGTTGAATTCCAGTCAGGGATGGAAAACCTGAAACTGAACCTGAGGCGTCTCAGACAAACCCAAATTGTGAAACTGGCCTCAATTGTTCAAAAATGTCAGTGCTATGAAAGGCAAAGAAAGGCTGAGAAATTGTTCAGGACTAAAGAGACGTGACACCTAAATGCACTATGTGATTCTGGACTGGATCCATAAAAGACATTTTTGTGTCAATGGACAAAATTGGAATTATATCAATGCTAGATCTGAACTATCTAATTCTACGTTAGATAATGTCCTTGTTCTTTGGAAGTACACACTAAGTATAAGGGGCAAAGGACTATATCTACGTAGCCTACACTACAATGATTCAGGGGAAGCAAGGTGTCCCTATACAGAGAAAGAAGGAGGGAAGGAGCAAATGAGAGTGGATGAAGGAATGTAGGCATTCTCTGTTCTATTCCTATAACTTCTCTGTAAGTTTGAAAATATTTTAAAATAAAAAGTTAAAAAGAAAACATCTAAATGAAGGTCCATCAAAATTTGCAGGCAGGGAGATTGTCCCTTTGAAGGGAAAGCCTCTTTCTAGACCCTGGAGGAGTGTCTTGCATGACGTGTGATGCTGTGAGACCTGACCCCTGTGACGGAAGGTGGGAATCAGGGAATTTTCCTGTAAGGAATTTACCTATAAGCCAAGACCTCCAACTTGGAGGTAGCTAAGTGAAGCAGTCAGGAAGGGTTTTCTTGTTGGAGGAAATAGTGTGCAAAAAGGCTGGAGCTTAAATAGCCAGAGGGTCAACAAGGCAAAATAAAGCAGGCTACTGGGTCAAGGCAGTGAATGCTGAGCTTTAGCCTAAGAGCAAGGACTAGTGGTCGAAGAGTTCATTTTCAGGTTGGGGAGTGACATGTTCAGACATGTGACTTGAAGGAAAACCGTAAATGCTTTTTACAGACACTGTCCCTACCTAAATCTTCATCTATTCCAGACACCCCTGGAGGCAGGCTTCCTAGGCAGTGGGATTATTTGGGGCCCATGCTTTTCCATCATTGCCTTCTGCCCATTAGGCATAAATGGGCCTTTTGCTGCTGCCTTTTCATGTCCTTCCTTTAGTGACTGAGGGTTGGGTCTCTTATTAGTGTGATTATCTTCTTGAGTCATGAGCTGCCCGAAGTTGGCGGTTGCCTGCCAGCCCATTTCGGTGCCATCTCTGTGAGTTATTAGAAAGGTTTACGAGGCCAGGATAAACAGCATGGATTAACAGAGAGAGACAGGCCTCCCTCCTCATGCGTACGTGGCTGTCACTCAGGGAGGATGCCAGAAAGGGAAGGAGAGAAGAGGCAGGAGAAAGGAAAGAAAGAGGAGAGAGAGAAGAGGGCAACAGGATGAACAAAAGAGGGTGGAGAAGGAGAAACAAGACAGAGATTTGTCATGAGAGGGAGGAAGAGCTGATAACTTATTTTCTGCAACCATTTGGGCTGCCTCTGAGCACAGCCAGGAAATTCAGACACGCAGGACGGTACCTTCTCCCCCTTGATGACCTACTCCCATTGCATGCAGGGCTGCCAGCGGCCCTATGCACGTGCACGGACGCCATGTGTACACGCACGGGCTGGTGAAATGCTCTGAACTTATCCGAGGAGCTCTTTGGAAAAGGAATGAGCCCGGTGCTACTCTTCTTATTTAAAAAGTGCACCGATGCTTTCCAATGACTAACCTGTCACCTGTGTGCAGACAAGTTACTACACTAATGGGCTAAGAATGTCTTGAACACGCTGGAATACATAAATTGCCGTTGGCACTTAAGGACGCCGGCTGTAATCACAGTTGAGGCCTTGGGGGACAAATGCCTTTGTATCTGGTTATCTGCTTTGGGGCTGGCGCCCAAGACCCCCTACTCCGAGTTAATACATTTGGATCCGAAGACCAAGCTCTCCTTTCCAGCAGAATCAGAACTGCTGTTATCCCTCTAAGTATGTATGACAGCCGTAGACATTCCTGAGAATTTAAGGAGACGTATTTAAATTACATGAAATTGGAAACGAGGAAGTCTAAGTAAGATTCGTTTGGATTTTTATTAAGCATTTATTTTGCATTTGGGCTTAGTCACTTGATTTCTATCTTCCCATATAATCTATAGCATGGTCATAAATAAGGTCTCCTCCACTGGTTTATTTGAATGTTGTAAATGGCAGCCTTAGGCTTAGGTGAGCCATGATATTTGCGTTCTAGGAGCACCTGACTATGGTTTAGGTGACAGACCATGAAAAGGAATCAGAGGAGTAATTAGACCAAGCCCTTTGGTTCCGTTGATCCAGATGGTATATAAAGAATCTTTGACATGATTTCTTAGGCTCACGGTCATCCATCCTTCGCTTTAACGAGCACTGATGACCTCATGCTAAACTGGGTACTGATCAGAATCTAGTGATTGCCTTGTCCCAGGACATGGGGCTGGGGAGGAAGCTTATGAAGGCATCACGGAGGAGGCAAGTCCTTCGTTCTTTGTGATGGGATCCTCGCTGAGTTTCTGGGCTTAACTCAGAGGGAGGCATCCACAAGGGAAACCTTATTATTCATATTTTGTATGTTTTACTAGATAAGACTGTATATATACTATTGGGTTAATGATCGGTGCTGTTCCTAGAACACTTACTGTGTGCTAGGCACTATGTTAAGCATCATATCATCTATTCCTCATAGCTCCTCCTGGGAAGTAGGTAGTATTAGCTCCATCTTACAGATGAGGAAACTGAGGCCCAGAGAGGTTGAGTGACACGGCTGAGATCACACAGCTAAGCTGTAGAGCTGGGATTCAAACTGGTGTTTCCTTGCCCCCAAAGCCAGTGTCCTAAGCTGTACATGTACTGCCTTTTTTTGTGTGGCTGCAGCTGCAAACTTTACCATAGATATCTCGGGCTGCGTCTTGCAAGGGTTCCTCCATGTTTCACCATGGGAGGCTGGGCCTTTCTTCCCTGTTGTGATTATTTGATTTCCAGTTAATTCAGTGCACTCTCTTTCTTTCACATCTCTTAGTACGTAGGTGCTATTATGACTTCAAGAGTGTTCCGGGTCTCTTTTGACTTACTACGTGACCTTGGAGTAGCCATTTTTAAGTCTTATTAGCTCATTTTCTCTGTTTGCCACCCCTTGGAAGTAGGATTGTTAGTCATCCTATTAGTATAAAGCATTATTTTTGTATTTCTGGCTAAGGATGGGGTGAGATGTTATCAAATGTAGCTTTGGTCCCCTGGAGCTGAGTTGTAACTGGACCGATCCACTCTGAACCATCCCATCTTTTGTGGGGAGGTTGCACTCGCCTGTCTCAGAGCTCACAAGCACAATCACAGCTCAGTCTATTTCCCAGTCTCCAGTATTGCCACGGTGTCCCATCACTCCAGGACTGTCGTCGATGCAGTTGTCTCTGCTTTACATGATGACGACCTTGCCCCAGCTGTCCCTGGAGGACAGCGTCTCGCTGAGTAAGTCCTCAGGCTTGCTGGATGCGTCTCAGTATTTCACATGCCAGCGCTGATTGGACAAACCCAGTCTGGGCCTTAGGACTTGGTTGGCCTCAAGGGTCCTGAACATCACGACTCAAAGTGTCTGTGGTGGTTATTTATTCTACTGACTTGTGTTTCCTTTTTCAGCAAATGAAAAGATTGAAGACATCAATGGCTGTCCGAAGAACAGATCGCAAATGGTAAGTGGTACACAGGCTAGAGAGGATTGGTGTTATGTTAGCCCTGCCTCTAAATGGTCTTGACCATCTTGAAAACATTCACACCACTAACTTTACTCTAAGGATTATATTAAACTAACAGGCATTTCCAAGTAGCCGTGGTCTGCTCTTCTGACATTTATTGGCATTTATGAAAAACATGGCTGTGATTTTTACATAGATGGTGAGACAGTGAAAATGAAGTATGGTCCTTACTATTAGAAACAAATGGTACAGAACTGGTGCGAACATACACTTGTTTAGAATTTGGACTGTTATGACATGTTCTGCTTCCTCAAAGACGCACGACAATTTCTGTTTGTGTATGGAGCTGAGGCACAGATGAAGTGATGGTATCTTCTTACTCAGAAACAGGGGCATGTGGTCTGATTGCCTTTAAAAATCAGAATGATGTGAAATCAGAACTGTGACAAGAAGTATGGAATGTATTATCATATCCAGGCCATTCTCAGCATAACCTCGACAAGTGATATTCTCTCTGCTGTGATGTGCTTAAGCTCTGCTATTTTTTTAAAACCTTCAAATCTATTTTTTTCTTGTTGCATATTCTGCATATACCCCTGGAATTAGAAGTGATGATTACTGTTGAGTTCAAACAACATTAAATTGTGATGCTTTGAGTGCTTAGCTTTTCCCTTTAAAATGCTTTTCAAATGTGAATATTTAAACAAAGAATGTATATTATCAGAGTCTATTTAGAGGACGCTAATACCTGTTTAAAATATAAAGGCAATTTGACAACTTTTTCCCTGCATATTCATTTGCTTCCAGAAATCTAAAAAAGCCCATACTTTGTTTTTCTAACCTCACGCCACCCCATTTGAGGAGGCACAATTTGATAGTCTCGTTCCAGAGTACACCGAAGTGATTGGCATTCCTTGGGTTTACTGTTTAATTTTCTGAATTGCTTGTTATCCCAGTGAGTTGGATTGATAGCCTTTTCTGTCAACTTTTTTTCATACACAGAAAAATTTTTGTTATTAAGAGGAGTTAGTGTGTGTGTGTGTGTGTGGGGGGGGGGTCATTTTTCAGTCTACATTCTGAAACAAGTTTCTCTTTTTTATGGTTCCACTGGAGATTGCTTTCTTTTTTGTTTGATCCAGAGAGCAGCCACTCCTTACAGAGGAAAGTCCCCATGGAGACATCTCATGGCTGCTTTGACTTTTGGAAAAGCTTGGCTGCTATTTTTGCTACAGCTACTGCAGCTGTCTAGTGTATTAATAATTGAGAAAATTTGGAAGATAGGAGACTTAATTTTAGTGCAAGTATTTTGCACATGCAGTCATACCTTCACATGAAAGAGACGCAGTATTTCCCCTGGGATAAATATCAGCACATTTGTCCAGCCTATTATATGCATATGTAGAACTGACATTTGAAGGTAATTAACCTTTTGTTCTATTTGGTACATATTTATTTGCCACGCCTTCTGTTGGAGGTGTTGTTTCTTGTTAAAAGTCCACTTTCAAGATGATAAAATAAAATTGTCACCTCAGGTTCTTCTGTGCAAATTTAGTTCTATATGTAAATGTGTTATTTATAAATACTACCATAACACCAGTGCAATTTTATGGCTTCTCAGTAACTCTTTTAGCTATGGAGGAACTGTTTTTTGTTTTTGGGTTTTTCCCTCCCTTCCCCCCACGGACTGTGTTTTTTTTTAGACTACAAGACTATAAAATCGTGTAATTGTCTGTGATAATTAGTTCCATTTTAGGGGCGGGGAGGCAGACATGGATGGTCTGGTGGTAAATGCAGCAGAGAATATAGTTCAGCACGCAGGATGTGAGTCCAGAAAAATGTAACAACCTCCGCCACTGTCATTCCACTCTGCTATAAATGAGAAAGATGACAAGGACAGTGGAGCCATTGTCCTTTCCCCTGTGTCACAAAACGGTGATATTCATTAGGGAACACTCGCCTAGGGCGCATGGGAAGTTCTCAGAGACAAGCATGGGGCTTGTTCTGGCTGTGACGACACCTGTGTGTGTGCATGTGAGCACTTAGGGTCAAAGCATTTCTACTCACAAGAAGTGTCAGTTGGGACTATGGCCCAGTGGATGGGCCGCCATTTCTAGATTCCTAGAAGGTTAACTTCCCGATTTGGCCTTGTTTAGCGTGGCTAATGATAAACATTTGTTGTCGTTGGCTAAATATTGCCTGTTTGGAAGAGACGAGCGGGGAGGGTATATGGAGAGCATCATGTTGGCGAAAGGAGGGTGACACACAAGGGATTGAGGACAGGGGCGTGTACCACTTGGGGAAGTAACTGTGACTCCCTTGAACACAGTCAGCACCGAGTTAATGTGCTTCCTCCTGAGGAAAACAGAGCCTCTTCAGGGGCCTCTAATAATGGAGCCAAAGAAAAGCAATTGCGTTTCAAAGCAGGAGGAACGGGTGCTAGTCCAGTTTTCAAGGGACACATGTATTTCATCAGCTAGTCAGTGGATAGAAATATGACTTTCCACTTTGTGGACAGAGGCACAAGCTCGTCAGCTCTTTAGCTGGAAGAGGTGAAGCGGGTGCCCCTCCCTCCCATCCACTCACCCTCCTCCTCTGGGCTCATCACGCTGCCCCTGAGCTCCATTCCCCTCTCCATCTCCTGCATCCCAGGTTCTACTTCAAGTCCTGCTCTCTTCCCAGAGGGTGGCGAAGTGAAAGCAGAAACCTGTGGCATATGGACTAAAGAATTCCAGGGTCACTGGTGCACGGCCATTGTGGGCGTGGCGTCACATACTTTTAGCCATTCAGTCGGAGAACTTTCACAGCGCGCCCCTAATGCGAGGCGCTGGGCTAAGCCAAGTGAACAAGGTGTGACCAGACAACAATAGAACAGACATCTGTGCATGGCACAGTGGGGGCCCACGCCACCCCAGGTAAGGGGAGCTTTTAGAATAACTTCTAAGCGGGGAGCCTTGAAAGGCACGAGGTTTCATTCACCACAGAGGAGTGACGGGCGGAAGAGGACTCATTCCCATTTCTGGAGAATCTGTTTACCTGAGGATGTCAGGGACCCTGCAGAGGGAGGTTTTGCAACATTGATCCTCCCCAAGTGCTATAAGCTGTGTCTGTGAGATGCTTCTGGACTTTCAGTAATGTCCACTCTTTGCCCTGTTGTGTCCGAGGTGAGGGCTGAGGCATGGAAGAGCCCGGAGTACGACAGACCCCGTAGGCAATAGTGTTCTTTCCAGACCTGGGACCAGTCTGCTTTCATCATCACTCTTCACATTTCACTCATCATCACTCCACAGCTCAGAGCCACCCCCACTGGACCCAGGAGCAAAGTTTCCTAAAGGAAAATAACAACCGTGGTCATCAACTCCTGTGAATGGACGATGAACCATGGCGTCTGGGAAATGAGAACGCCGCCTGGTGGGAAATGGTGGTCAATGTTTTTAATGTCCACAGCGACGCGCCTCCGTACGGCGCTTTCAGGTTTACAAGCGATTTGACGCTCATGAGCACATTGGATCCTTCTGACTCTGCTGTGGGCCCGCGTAGCTTCCCCCCACTGAGGCGTGAGGAGACCGGGGTGCCAGGTAGTCGAAGGCTGATCCCCAGGGAGAGGCAGAGCTAGACCATCAGCATCTGTGACTTTGGGCGCCCAGCTCTCTGCTCTTGTAAGTTGGGACCGTGACCATGAGCAAAATGCGGAGGCACAGCAAGCAGTGCCTTCCCTTTCCCCAGCAAGCTTGGTCTCAGCTTATATTTGAGTCCTTTGCCCTGTTTCAGTCTGACCTAGATACTTTGGGGGCCAAATCCTTGGAGCTGGAGCTGTAGAAACAACACTGCCCTCTCCTCCCCCTCACCCCCACCAAATCAGTCCATTTGGCCCTTAAATAAGTTTGTGTGTGTGCGTCAGAGCTGGTTAAATGTTTTATCTGTTTAACATTGCCATGGCAACCTAGGGGCATCGTTTTGGCTTTCAAGTGGTGTGTTCAGCAAAGTTATGTGTTCGTTTGGAAGGAGAAACACTGCTTGGAGCTCAGCCAGCGGGCACGGGGGCGGCCCCTGCCTCATTCCCTAAATCCACTGGGCTCCAAGACTCCGCTCACTTGGCAGCCTAGGGATGGCCACTGCAGGGGGCGGTTTTCTTGTTGAATCATTCTTTTCAGCGGGTTGGCTTTCTGTGGTTGATTAGGAGAGGTACAAAGTGAGCTAGGCCTGCCGGCACTTTTCGGTGGAAAGCCCCAGGCCTGTTTTGCCCTCTGGCTGGCTGATCTCAGGCTTGGGGTCATCTGGGGCTTCCCAGCACTGCCCACCTGCCTTGTCCTGGGCTTAGGGAGTCCTGCTTTCTTCCCTTAGTACATCTAGACTGAGGGCCAGCCTGGACTTGTGAGTCAGACAGGCCAAGTTGGAGTTCCTTCTCTGCTGTTCTGTGGCCTTGGGCTAATTATGTAATCTTTTGAAGCTTCTATTTCCTGTTCTATAAAGTGGGATTGATAATAATGTATACCTTATAACGTTTTTGTGAGGACTAATGAGGTAATGAAAGTGAATATGGATAATAATTACAGTGATAAAACATAACTCCGCCTTGTGCCAGGTGCCATTCTAAGTGCTTGATAAATACCCTCTTAGCTCATCCTCCCAATGAGCTAAGGTGACTTTATTCTCCCCATTCTCCTGGCATATGGGCGGCACTCAATGCATGGCAGTTTCTCTGGTGATGATGGTTAGTTTTAGCAATCACTCATGTGTTTGGGGACATGGAACTTTTTGGAAATTGGGGAAAACTTGCCAGCCCTCTCCTCCCCACAAGGCTTATAGCCCAGAATTTTGCATACAGCCTCGCAGATGCTGGATCCCAGAGCCCGGCCTGTGTGCCCCCTGGGGCTCCATAGACCCCAGGTTCAGTGCTCCTGCTACTTAGCGCACAGCTCTGCTCCTTACACTGGCCTTTCAGGAACCTCTGTAGAAAATGTCAGCACCTGACTCCCCAAGACAATAGGAATTTGCATGTAGGCACAGAGAAGGACAGGGTTGTGGTTTTCAAACTTCTATTCCATGAACAGAGCCACTGCCCCTTTTCCCCAAATAAAAGCCTATGTGGAACCCCATATGTGACAGTGATAAAAGCTGTATTGCTGTCATAAACGGGAGTAAGGAGCCCAGGGCAGGGCCATCCTGGCCTTTCCCTTTCCCTTCCTCACTGTCACGGCTACCCTCGAAGCCCCCTTTCAGAAGGCCAGCGCCTGGGAAAACACAGTGACGAAGCCTAGAAAGAGCAGGGAAGCGCCAGCCCTCAGGCCGAGGCATCAGGTCCCAGCTCTGCTCAAGGATCCAGCCCGCCTTTCTCTGGTCATGTCTCCTCTATGAAAAGAGACAGTCAGACTAGGTCTTCTTTTTCACCTCTGGCCTCTGGACGCTGCAAAGCATCATGGCTAAGAGCACGGGCTCTGAGGGCCAACTGCTAACGACCAAGGGCCTGTTAAGCGTTTTATCTAATTATTACAGTCACACCGCGGAACCATCCTATGAAGTAGGTGCAATTTTTGTCTATGTTTTGCACACGGAGACTGAGTCTTTAAAAGGTTATTTTTTTTTTTTACCCCAGATTACTCACCTAAGAGGCAGAGTTGGAGCTTGAACCCAAGTCTCTCAAGTTTAAGAGCCCATGGTGTTCACTTGGGTGACAGAGAAAGGGCGAAACAAGAATAATCTTCACCCGACCAATCCCTGTTCTCCTTATTTTTTATTTGTGGATGCAGCAGAATCAGCTGGTTTTAGCCGGGAGTTAGCGAGAGTGGGGAGATTGAATATTTCTGGAAAGGGCCTGGGTTGACCTGTTGATGGGAACTCAAGAAACAGGGGCAGGTGGCCCCTAGCAAAAGGCAGCCTCTTCAGATGGCCTTGAAGAGCCCTGGTGCCAGGTGCTTCTGCCTGTTCTCACAGGGCTTCCTGGGCCCAGGGAAAGCCATCGGCAGCAGGATCAGGTTTCTGGGCCCAGTGACCTGGGGCCCTCCCAGCAGCTGCCAGAAAGCTGGCCACATGCCTGGGGAGTGTCTGAGATCCTTGCGCAGCTGAGTGGCCTCTGCCCTGGGTCTCTGGGCCTATTTTTACACAGCCCTAAGGGTGTACATGTGTTACAGAACCAAGAAGGAATGAAGGAAAGTCCACGGGCCACCAAAATTGAAAGCAAAATGCAAAGCATCCAGGGCCACGATCGGCAGGAAGCATCCACTACTTCTGACTCAAGGTGGCACATTCACTGTCACTGCTGATGTGCTGGCCAAAATTCTCTTTCAAAGATGGTAACAACCTCCCCGTCTGTCTGTCTGTCTCTTTGGCCACACCTCTGTTTCACACCATCGCTGGCTCCTCATTTCCCTCTCCAAACTCTCGAGCACACAGGACAGGAGACTTCATGATCTGGTTGTGATCGTTTCCTGCCACTCAGCCACTCAGAGTCTGCACACCAGACGTACTGGAACTTGGAGGGCCCCAAAGAGGCCGTGTATGTACGCCCATGTCTTTGTACTTTGATGCATGCCAGCCAGACTGCTGGGAAGACCTTCTGATTGTCCCCCTTGGGTAACGTGACCTTTCATATTCAGGTCAAGTTGTTACCTCAAGTAGTTGAGATAATTGGGTGCCGATTTTCTTATGTGTCCCCAGAAGTCCTGTACCTGAATTTCTCATAACATATTTTGTGCGGTTGTCTGGTGACTTATATTCTTGAAGGAGAGGCCATGTCTTTCACCTGAGGGTCCTAAGTAAGCCCCTATCACTTATATGACTGGCATGTAGTAGGTGTTTAGTAAATGATGGATGGCTGGATGGCTGGCTGGGTGGATGAATGGCTGGCTCGCTGGATGGACAGATGGGAGATGGAAAGACCAGGACTATCACATACCATTATTTTTGTGTCATTATCTACAGCTGAGCAGTGATTTGAACACTAAGTATGAACTTGGACTTTCTGTATAGGATTTAAGAAATGGATATTTGGCACTCTTCTGGAAATATCTTTCCTTTCCTTAATTCCTTTTTTCCTTGATTGATCCAGAGGATCCAGATAGGACAGTGCAGTTCATTTTTAGTTTAGTGCATTCTTTTGTGTTGTTTGAGGTAAGCATTTTTAGGTATCTTTATAACACCAGAGATGATTAATATTGATAATATAATAAAGCACCGTTCTAAGTGTTTCACATGTTTTAACTCATTTTATTTTCATAAACACCCTATGGAATGGAAAACATATTTTGTTCACTCCATTAAAGGGTATTGAGAAATCAGACCTTGATGCCTTTGCTGTGCTTTGCTGGGGCTGATTCAGGTTAGAGGACTCTCACCCTTTACCATGTTGTAGAGCCTAGGGTTACTGCCTTTGTCCCTGATTCTGTCAGCATTTTTATATAATAATAATAATAATAGCAGCAAACACTTACCATATACATTTATAGCTGGGCACTGTTTTAGACATTTTATCTGCAGTAACTGATTTTAGATTCATAAAATCCTATGAGAGCAGATATCATTATTATTCCCATTTTACAGATGAAGAAACTGAAGCAGAGAGGGTGAGTAACTTGCCTGAGGTCACACAGCTAATATGTGACAAGCTGTGCTTTAAACCCTGGAAGCCTGGCTCTAAGCGTCCATTCCCTTAACTGTTACGCTGTTCCACATATTTGGCAATTGATTGAAGAAGGAAAAAATGCTAGCTGTGATGTGGAGGTACAAAAATTACATTTGTCATACCAACCCCTCATATAAGTATGGGCCAAGTCTTGGGGTGATTCATTCCATCATGGTAAGGAGATTTGCGATGAAGAAGAATAAGCATGGACACCGGACTCCGGCAGATCTGGGTCTCACCTACTAGGAATGTGCGCTGGGGCTGGGCAAGTGACTGAATCTCGGAGTCTTCCCGCCCCTCGCAGCTGTAAGAGGGGGATGTTAATGGAAGCTACTTCCTAGGGTGATTGAAGGTATGAAGGAGATAGCCTGAAAAGCTCCTGGCATCGTCTTAGCTCAGGATGAGGGCCTGTTCTATCGTCATTCCCTTCCCTGTTTACAAGTCACATATATCCCAGCGATTGACTTGTGCATTAAGTTTTTTTCATACTCAAAAAGGTGGCATTCAGTAGGGTAGGCTAAACAATGTGCCCTCCCAACCCTCCCTCCCCCAGGATGTTCACGTCCTAATCCCTACAGGGAACCTGGGAATGTTACTTTACATGACAACAGAGACTTTGCTGATGTAATTAAGGATTTTGAGATGGGAAGATTATCCTGGATTACCTTAGTGGGCCCAATGTGATCGAAAAGATACTTGTGAGAGGGAGGTAGGAGGGTGAGAGAGTTAGAATCGGGGAAGCAGAGTCAGAGAGTGGGAGAGGGGAAAGGAGAGGAGGAGGTGGAGGAGAGAGAGAGAGAGAGAATACAGCTGGCTTTGAAGATAGCGAAAGGGGCCGCAAGCCAAGAAGCTGGACAAGACAAGGAAATGAGATTTCGCTAGAGCCTCCAGTATGGGTGCAGCCTGTCGATATCTTGATTTGAGCCCAGTGAAACGGGTTGTGGACTTCTGACCTCCAGGATTGTAAGATGATAAATTTATATTGTTTTAAGCTACTAAGCTTGTGATATTTTCTTACAGCAGCAATAGGAAACTATTAAGCTCTGGGATTCTAGCGAAGTAGCTTCCTGTATGTGTGTAGATGGTAAGCGGTTTGGGTTCATAGCAGAAGCTCATCTCGCTACTACCGTGAGCCCCTTGGGTTTCTGAACTGACTGCAAGTTGCCTCCATTGTTAGAACCTTCAGGATAGAGTTTTCCACACCTGTTCGTTCAAAGCAGGTCATTGTAGGGCAGCATGGGGAGGACCGGCCGACATTTCATTTCCAGTCCTGAGCCACCTCAGATAGTGAGCTGTCTGTCTATCATGTGCGTGGCAAGTACCACTTCATCTGGAAATTAGAAGTGAATGTCAGGTATGCCGGACTTTTTTTTTGCCAATGTAAACTCACAAGTAGGTGCTCTGTTCCCTAGTAATGTGTTTGTCTTGTAATTAATATGGCATTTAAGCAAATTTTGTGAGAGATTTATATATTTTATATGCTGTCTAATAACATCAGAGCTTCGTAATATATATAGTGTGTTTTTCATCTTTTTTAGTTCAATAAAAATTTCCATATTCCCAGACCTGGCATGGTGCTAGGTACATTGGAAGTGCTCAGCTAATGTTTCTTAGATGAATAAGTGGAACAATTAATGGTCCAGCTGTCTAGGAGCTTCCTAGAGATTGGGGGTGATGTTACATTTCAAATCGTAATGTCAAATGCACAAGGGACTTTTAAATGCTGTAAAGAAACTTGAATCATCCTAAGCCAAGAAATTCTCTCATATCTGGTCTCTTCTCACAATATTATATTTTAACTTAGTCACAAAGGTGTATGGCAAAGACACCAAAATAACAGATTCTTTTCATTAATAAGGCAAGTGATGTTTGGTTTGGCAAAGCTTCCTCCCGCAGTGCTTCTCCGGCTTTAGTGCATGAGATTACCTGGGGAGCTTGTTAAAACAGATGGCTGGGCCCCACCTGCAGAGTTTCTTTCAGTAAGTCTGGGGAGGAGCTGGAGAATTTGCATTTTTTGCGAGCTCTTGGGTGATGGGGATGCTGCTGGTTTGGTGACCACACTTTGCCAATCAGTGTTGTCTTAGTGTCATCTGAAAAAAGCCGCTTTTGAGATATGTCTGTGCAAACATGCATTTAAACATATATTCGTTTGCAAAGTTGTTTAATTTTTTTTTTTTTTTAGCAATATTTCTAAAGGGTTTATTTATGTTTGACTCTTTTGAATGAGCCCATCCGTTTGCTATTTTGGGAAGGTTGGAATGTTTTAGACACCCTCTTGTCTGAGAACTATCGTTAGGGTCTAAGTTCCTAGCATCTGAATTGTGTGTGTGCCAGGGTCTCAGAGTTTCCATGCGGTTTCTCTACCCCTTCCAGCTCACTTAACCTCTGTGACCCTTGGGTTCCTCCATTGAAAAACTGAAGTGGTAATCCTCTCACACGTGGTACTGAACTGCCTGTATCCCACGAGACATTCACTTCTTTGAGGGTGGGGCCACATCTGTCCATCTGCCCAAACCAATGGGTCCCTGGTAGATAGATGTTCAATGAATATTTACTGAAGTAATTCCCATCGCACCTCCATTGGGACTAAGGTGTTCTAAGGGTAAAGAACTTCGCAAGTGTGAGGATGGACACGGCGAGAATAGCTCCAAATCTTCTTGAGCTGAAAAAGAACTTGGACGGTGATTTATCACCATGTAGATTGTACCTTAATCCATAAACCATCTGGAACTCATGCTGGGATCCACCTCCCTGCATATGTCTCCGTAGAGTTGTTATTCTTCGGCCTAGCATCCAAGGGGTGTCTTTTCTGTGTTTATTTTTTGTTTTTCGATTTTTCCATGAAATAGAACTTAGCAAGGAATTCCTGTTTGTCCTGTGTTAAGGCACAGTTAGTCTACGATGTCTCGGTGTTGGAAACCGGAGAGCAGACGGATTCCAGTGTGCTCGCTTGAGCACAGGATAGACAACTACAGCCAAGTTGCCGAGCGCAGGTCCCAGAAGATCGCTTAAAACAAAAACATGCCAATAGTTAGATGAAAATCAATGTACCTCCTAAAAATTGATCTCCCAGCTTTCTAAAGAAAGGATTTCATCGTCTGGCGATAGTGGGTTGTCCCTCTCCAGGAAAAAGTTGGCGAAAACTGGGTAATAGCTGCCCTTTTGGGTAGGTGCGGGCTGCATGTGTCACACTCCCTACCTTTCCCTGTTTTCTTATAACCAGCCCATCGTACTCATTTGTTACCTGCCTGTACACACGCCCAGCCCACTCATACACACGTGGGCTTTTTCAGCTCCAAACGATTGTATTCTTATAAGTATCATAGGCTTCCTCAAGAATGCTAAGCACTGTCGTGGTGGTTTGAAAGATCCCTGTTCTGGGAGCGTTTTGACTTTGAAAGAATGCCTATAAGTGTTTATATTGCTTTAAATAATTCCCGCACCTGGATATTTAAAAAGCACTGTAAAAGAACCTAAATGTCTTCCACAAAACATGTCCAAAAGGATATGGAAGAAGTCACTCCTTCCTCTGTGAAGTTCCTTTTGATGTAAAGATTGGATTTGGTTTCGAGGGATTGATTACTTGCCTTGTCACACTACTGAGGACCACGGGCAGGGAAAGTGACCAAACAGTGTTCAAGAGTGATAGTGAAGTTCCTGCTGTTCGGTTGTTAACGCTCCCTGTTTCTAGAGGGTTGTAGCTTTAAAACACTTTGTGTTAAGTGTTCACATTCCAACTGTGCCATTTAACAACTGCAGTTTTAGGAAGACACTTAAACACTCTGTGCCTCCATTTCCCCATCTGGAAAGGCTGATAATATCTACCTTATTTAGTGGTGAAAATAAACTGAAATAATAATGTATGGAAAAGAACGTATCCCAGTGCTTCATGTTTTTTAAGAGTACAAGTACTGGTTTCTTGTGAAGCCTCTATAAGGCTTTCAAGAAAGGGCTCATTGTCCCCATTTTCCTGAAAGGAAAGCTGAGGCTCAGGGAAATAAAGTACCTGAGCTATCCAGGAAGCCTTGAGAGATCCACAGTTCCCCAGACTTCACCTCTGGTCCTGTGAAATCTTTCATTTCCCTCTCCCCCGTTCAAATGTCCTCTTAGTAATGGCTTCCATCACAATGCAAATGACAACACTTTGACATGAGCTAGTTTTTCCTATGAGTAGATTTCATGGGCAGGAAGGGTTCCCACA
Organism: Rhinolophus ferrumequinum; assembly: GCF_004115265.2. Lineage (NCBI taxonomy): Eukaryota > Metazoa > Chordata > Mammalia > Chiroptera > Rhinolophidae > Rhinolophus > Rhinolophus ferrumequinum. Next base: position 34,434,837 of record NC_046294.1, on the reverse strand, counting down.
TGGGCATGAACGTGGTAGCAGTCGTGTAGAGTTGGATGGGGTGGCAGAACGGAACCAAAATCTCATCTTTCTCACCCTTCCCTCTGAAGGAACAGGAAGGCAAGAGAAGGGCATGAGACCTGGTTTCCTTCACTGTTAAGAAGGATGACTAGTGCTTACCTTTCATGGGAGGTTTTGAGATGTGAATTAACTTGGAATTAAAGGCTTCTCTGGGGCCCCCTCCTGCTTCTTTAAGGGGATCATGCAAAAGAAACCCTAACTAAAGCAGAGGGCCTTTAAGTGTTAACCTGTCGATGAGATATTTCTTTTGACTTGCTCTTTTTCTCTATATATCATCAGTCTTGTGAGACTCCATGAGAGAGACTTACAGAGATTTTATTCTGAGTTTCAGAATTTACTGGTGATTTGTTTATTAATGGCTGTAAAATGCTCTATGTTTATGATCACCCAACAGTTTAATTTTAGCCTTTAGGGGAAGGGTGTCTTCCTAATGCATTGATATATAAGTAGAACCTTATGAAATGGCCCATGTTGAACCATTTTTTTACTCACAAAAAGTGCAGTGTTATCTGGTTCAACTAAATACTTGACAAGGACGGAAATAATAACAGAGATTAACATTATATGACAAGTTAAAAATTGTTACTACTTCTTCACAAGTGCATTAGCTATCATGTAGCCTTGGAACGCTCAAGGATATCCTGTAATAGAGACGTTCCTTGTCTAGTTTGCTCTCTTCCGGTGGACTTGGACCGAACGTTCTCTGACATTCTGGCTATGGCAGTAAACAGAGTTGAGAATTATTTTAATATTAATAATGTTCTTAATTATTTTAATTGTGTATAATTTCTGATTGGCATATAGCTCTGCCTTGATCACAGATTTTTTTTTAAATTTTTATTGGGGAACATTGGGGAACAGCGTGTTTCTCCAGGGCACATCAGCTCCAGGTTGTTTTCCTTCAGTCCAGCTGTGGAGGGCGTATCTCAGCTCCAAGTTCAGTTGCCATTTTCCATCTTTAGTTGCAGGGGGCGCAGCCCACCAACCCATGCGGGAATTGAACCGGCAACCTTGTTGTTGAGAGCTCACGCTCTAACCAACTGAGCCATCCGGCCACCCCAATCACAGATTTTAAAACTTGAAATTATTAACAAATCTAGTTTCTCGGTATAAATTATTTTGTATACTACTTGCCAAGCCTCCCAAATGATATACTAATGATCACCAGTGGTCTAAAATTCAGGCTCAGCTCTTTAGCCATACTACACACAGCTTTCGAAATAAAAAAATAGAAGTAATGTAGGTAAAAGGTCCTAGTGTTATGTCTGGCATATGATTATTCCCTACTCATTGCTAGGCACATCTGGAATTGGAATGGAAAGAGAAAGGCAGTTTTTGAATTCCATCTCCTGCAGAAGTGAACACTACAGGGTGATACCTGCAGGCGGAAGGTAACAGAGCAGTCACCTTCATTCCAGCCATCGCCACAGTGTGAGAGCAACGTGGTCGCAGGATTCTGAATTGAGTACCGAAGCCTGCCAACTTATCTACTTGGCTTTGCTTCCCTGGTAATTAATGCTGCCAGGATGGTCTTGACTTCCATACCTGCTATCCTTGGCATTTCAGGGTTGGAAATCCATGGATTGACCACTCGTGAGCAACCTAGAAGAACCCTAAGCTACAGACATTAGCAAATTGGCTGAGCCACAAAACTGAATTGCCCAGGCTGGTGTGTGGGAGCTAGTCCTCAGATGGCTGAGCAAGTCTAGCTCTTGGCCTCTTTTACAAATTACCCCATCACCCTGCTCCTTTACGTGTATTTGTTTTGTGGGTGAAATGATCTATTCTAGTGGTTATTTCCAAAATTGAGGGTTTGCTGCACTCTGGGGGCATATCAAGGATCTGCTGTTTTGTTTTTCTTTTGCATGTATATAGTCTGTCTCTTGAAGACTTTGGGGTGGCTTATGGGCTTCAGCATGAACATATGGCAAAGATTCAAAAAGAACCCAGACCTTCTAAAAAGAGCATAGTGAGTCCGTGTCAGGCTTTTAAGTAGGTGAGTTGATGGGTATAAGTTAGCGCTTATCGTGTCAGTGAGCTGTTTAGTGGGGTGAGGTTTGGTTACAGTGTGTTCCTGCCCAGGAGGCTGTCTGCTGCCTGAGGGAAGGACCTCACTGTTTTGTCACCAGTGTTTCCCCTTCCCCTAGAGCTGGGCTCACAACTCAGTTATTGCTTTTCAAGGAATGGATGAGGCTACCAAGTTTTATAGTTCCCGGTAAAATTCCCAAGTGCCGCTCTTCTCCCTTTGGTTCAAGAGGCAGCCACGTGTTTGGGGTCCAGGAGTCAGAGTTTTCTTGTGAAAGCTGGAATCTGAGTTTGTATCCTTCTCTATACATAAAGCTAAAGTTTTCTGCCAAAAAAAAAAGCATATATATAAACAAATATATATATATACACATACATAATACATGTACGTGTGTGTATATACATATATATTTGACAAACAAAACTGTTTGTTTAAGTTCTTAGGGTTTCCCATGTAACTTAGTAGAGGAAACTGACCAGAAAGCTTTTGGGCAGAAAGTGCTGATTCTGACGGGGTCAGAATGACTTCTCGCTTCAAGGAACTCATTCCTGGAGAGGCTATACGACTGTCACATAATTTAGCAAGTCTCAGCGTGTCACCGCTCTGAAATGGTCTTTCACTTTCAGGAGAGGCCAGGGATATCTAATATTCTGCCATTATGACAGAAGGCATTGGGTGAGGGAAGAGCCTTTTTAAAGCTCTATTTCAAGTTCCAGACCCTTTACATATGTCAACCCATCTATTACTCCTCAGTAAGTCTAGGAGCTAGTTATGAGTACTCCTACATTACAGGTGATGAATTTGAGGCTTGAAGCAGTTACTAATTTTCCTCGGGCCTTCTGGGTCATCGGTAAGGGAACAAGAATTCAGTCTGGAGTCCAAAGTCCGTATTCTTTCAACGGATAATGTCACCTACTAATTGTGATGGAATACAAGTACCACTGGGAAGAGGTAACACATGGGGAGCCAGTGGCAGTCCCTTATGCCTTGGTGTGAATTAGTTAATTAGTGTCTTTTCAAGAGAGGGGTTGGTGCGGGGCAGGTACGACTTCAGGTGATGGAGAGGGCCCGGAGTCCTGGATAGCTGGGCCTGAGAGGAAAGCCAGGAGGAGGAAATGGGAAGCAGCCCAAGTAAACTGGTCTGTTTTGCCAGGAGCCAATCCCAGAGACAGCTTTGGGTATGTCATGGCCTGAGAACTCACGTCAAAAATGACAACCCAGTAACAACAATTGCTGGTTATTGGACCCTTATGTAGTACCACACATAGAGCCTCCCATATAGTGACAACCCACCACCTTGTGTATTAGGTGTCATAATGCTCGTTTGACAGGTCAGGCTGCTACGGTAGCTTGCTGATCATAATTTAGTTAATGGCAGAGGTAGGATTTGAACCCGCATTTGTCTGACCCCAGAGCCTGAGTTACGTCCTCTAAATCTCACTCCTTAGCCCTCTCCACTCCCCTTCAGCATTTGTGTTCAGCTCCTGACTTAGAACAGTCTCTTTGGGAGGACTGGGAAGTTAGAGGTCACACCTCTAAGGTGGTAGCAGGAGAAATGATGCTCGGAGTGGTTTGCTGAATAAACACACAGAGGCGTCATTGGGCCTTTCTGACTGCTGATCCCAGTGGAGTTCTCCCCTCATCGTGATTGCCAGCTCTGAAAGGGGATGCCCTCCCTGCAGAGCTCACCTGGAAGGGTTTATTATGGGAGCCTTCAGAAGAAGGACTAACTTCTAGAACGTACGCTGCAGCTCTTCTCCCAGATTTCTCTTTGTTTCAAGGGAAAAATTGAGAAGTCAGAAAATAATAGGACAATGAAATATTCTAGGCAGTTGGAGGGAAGGCAGAAAAAGATAGTCACTGGAGGAGTTTGAGATTCTTGTTTTTGTTGTTTTTTCTCCTCTAGACAGAATTTTTTTGTACCCATATGGACTTGCATTTGCTGTAACAGCAGAGAGACTCCCACAAAGTTTTTCTTTTAAAGGAATTTTTGACAATATCTTGGAAAGCTGAAGTTATAAGTACTATAAACGATAAGGTGGATAACATTGCCAAATTGTAGGAAGGAGCTGGGCAAGGCATTAAAGCAGCAAGAGAAACAGACTGACAGAGGGTCTCAAGCCCCACCCAGGCCCTGAGTCCCACATTCTTCAACCTTCTGCTTCAAAGCCACCAAGAGAGCGAGAGCTGACTTGTTGGAAACTTTGACGTCTGAATGGTCCAAGCTGGGACAGAAGGTACAGAACCTCTTGTATGGCTGGACAAAGATGGTTTCAAGCACCAGCCAAGCAAGCAGCAGCCTGTGGAGCTTCCCAGGGGAGATGCTGCCCATGATGTCCCCACCTACAGTGTTTGAAATGCCGCCATGCATTTCCCTCATTCTGGGGTCCCCTCTGTAGGATTACGATGGGAGTGTCTGGACCCCACCAGCTCCGTCCAGGATGCTGGGCCCCAGCACTGACCTAAGTGGACCCAAACAAAACAAAACAAAAACCCAGGAAGCTGGGAAATCATGCATCACACAGTGGCCCCTAGCAACGCACAGGAAAGAGACACCACCAGTGAGACGGCATTTAGGAGGGCATTTCCCCAAATTGCAGTTTGCTTTTTTTGTTTGGTTGCATAGTTGGATTTCTTTCTTTTCTTTTCTCTGTTTATTTTTGGAAGGAGCCAGAGGATGGAGTGTCAGCAGGGTTAGATAGGAAACAGACCTTCCTAGTAAGTAGCACATGGCTCCAGATGCTGGCATTCCCTCCCAGACCTCCCTGTCTCTGTGCCCCAGCCCCAGTGTCTCTGGGGCTCCACCTCGAGGACACGGCTTCAACCAACCCTGATGTCCTCAAGCGTTCAGACCCAAAGGGCATGGCCTCCCTTCTGTTGCCGTGATAACGGGGCCGTGACAAGCCTTTCCTAAGAACTGGAAGGACCCCTGCCTGCTCTCCTTCCCCATGTCAGCACCTGAACGCGGCCCTGGCGGGCCAGCCTCTGCTCTTGCTCAGTGTCCTCTCTGCCGCTCTCCTCCCTTGCCCATTGGCCTCCAGCCATTTCGACTTTCTTTTGCTCCCCAGAATGTGCTGTGCTGCATCCTGTGTGGATGCCCTCAAGCCTTAGCTCCCTCTGACGCGTATCTTCTCTTCTTCCCACTCTCAGTGCCCAGCTAACTCTTAAGTCTCAGCTCAAATTCCCCTTCAGTCAACACATTTTCTTGGGTCCCTATGCATGATGTGGTCCATGCCATTCCAGGGGCTACTTCCGTGACCAGAACGGACAAAAAGCCTTATCTCTGTGGACCTTCTACAGCTATCTCTTCCTTCAGAAAGTCTTACCTGATCTTCTCTCCCTCCCCCCACCCCCACCCCCCCGGCTAGATCAAGTCTTCTAGTACATGACAGATGTTATTTGCACACTATTTATTGCCAGTTCCCCTGCATTAGACTGCAGGTTCTACAAAGTCAGGGATTGTATCTGTTTTATTCACTGCTATATGCTGAATAACAACCAGCACACAGCCTGACACCAGTAGGTACTCAGCAAATATGGTAAAGGAATGGATGAATGATGATTATTTTTGTTGGCAAGTAGCAGTATCAGGTGTGAGGATCACTCACGTTTCTGGAAGGAAGTCATTGGAGCTGTTGGATGAGGCTTGTGAAGAAGCTGCAATGTGCTTTCCAAGTCCCCGGAACTTGCAAGTTCTCAGTCATCCTTCTGTGGGTCCCGGTCTCCCATTGCCCAGGCTTCAGGCATTTCATGATTTTTAAATAAACGGCTATGACCATGTCTGACTTGACTGCAGCAGCTGTTTGCCTCCCCTCGCAGTTTCATCCTCCCAGGAAGGAGATCTGCAAGGGGTCTGCTGAGAAACTCTTAACTCATAAAAACTAGCACCCCATTTACTCAGTATGCCCCGAGCCCCCTCTTCCTGTGGGCTGTGGTGGCATCGGTAGAGATGATCTTCATTTGTATCCATCATTTTCATGTACTTTAAACTCAGCTACACTGGTATTCAGAGAAAAATGCTGCCATGACAACTGCCACAACAGATGGTATTTGATCAGTCTCTAAGCTACAGAGGAGATATACAGCAGCGCTCCCGAGGTTTGCATATTTTACGTTATCGTGAGCCCCAGTCCAGCCTGAATCATGATTGAAACGTGAAGTTTTCCATTTGTCTCTTCTACCCCCCCCCCTTTCTCTTTCCAGTTGTTTGGCATTTGTTTTGATTTTCCTTGCTCTCTGGCTGTCTTGGGTGGAGATCTACGTCTGGATGTGGGAGACGAAGGCTAAAACATACGTAGTCCATGGAAGTTGCCCTGCCAAGTCTAGAGTTCAGAGACTGTTGAGAAACAATTCAACATTGGCACAGAGGTCCTGGCTGACACGGGGAGAAAGGCTTACTTGCAGGCTTTTTCTCTTGGATGTTCATGGACCACACAGCGTGGAGGCCACGTATGGCCCCCAACAGAGGGACGCCCTGTGGAGGACATCGGTCTTTGTCTAGCCCCTCACTCCATCTCCTCGTTCATCTCGCGTTTTTCTGCTCCCGGGGTCTCTGAGCCACGTTGTGGTCCCACTTCCAGGCTTCGAGCCTCCACCCCAGCTAATACCGTCAACTCCAGGAACTCCATCCCAGAGCTCTTGGACCCATTGCTATGGCAACAACTGCAACAGCCTTCTCACCCAGTGCTGCTCCCTGCCTCCCTCAGCAACACTGGAATGTCAAACTTTGCAGATTTTTTTCCAGCTAATTTTGGAAAGGAGTTTATATTGGCTGCTATGTGTTAATGAACAGCTTTGGTCATATTTACATACTTTGCTGGTTAAGAGTCTTTTCCTTCGCTCTACCTCCCAACTTGAACTCGGTCCTCATCTTGCACTACGTGTCTGTATCACACATGAGCCACGAGCCTCATAAAAGATGGGCTCGAGAATACCCCTGTACTGTGTGCTGGGGTCCTGCCACCAGTCCGTTCCCAGGCCTTTCCTCTCTTGGGGTGTGCTGGGAGTTTGCAGTCTCAACAGTACACGAAGATGGATTGTTTACCTGGAAGAAAATCTCAAGGTGAATTTTAATCACAAGAGAGCCTGGATCAAAGACACATTCTCCCCTTCTGATCTCATTCCAAGTGAAGCCAGGAGGTTGGAATCCACATCTGACCCTGTTCTGTTTCCCAGCCCCGCGCTCTTCCTGGGGTGCAGATGAAAAGCGCGTGGGTCTCGGCCACCTTGTCAGGAGTGATTTTTAACCTTAATGGAATATTATTAAAGAGTGGATTTGAGACTCAGGAATGTTTTTTGAACTCCTCCTGTGAGGAGAGAATTCATAGCAGAGGGGGAAAAAATTCAAGGCACTTGATGGACTTATGGATCGTCCTTTAAAGGATGGCCCAAGTTCTTATTTTCAGTTTTAACATTTTCTGGGAGTACAATCCCGCCATCCTTATATGGTTCCCTGTTTCATCTCCTCTTTAGGAGAAAGAGTTTTTGGTGTCTTTTGGGCTCCTTTCTCCACCTAATGAAGAAAGATCCTAATGCTTCCCTTGATGATGTATTCTGATTCTCCCTGAAATGGATGGAATCGGGTTGTTGGCGGCGGCGGGGGGGTGGGGGGGGCAGGATAGGGGATTGTTGAATGGCTCTGTGGACCCTAAAGAGAACTATCACGTCAACGTGGGCTCCTGGACAGGGAGGAGAACTCCGGACCACCACTGTCAGGAGAATCGAGCACAGTTATGTCGATTGGATGAATGACTGAATGAATCGTATATATAACTCTGGTTTCTCAACCTGGGCACCTGGACATTTTGGATTGGATAATTCTTTGCTGTGGGGGGCTGTCCTGTGCTAAGCATCGTAAGATGTTTAGCAGCATTCTTGGCCCTCTATCCACTGGATGCCAGTACAGTTCCCCAAAATTTGGGTTGCCAGACATTGCCAGATGTCTCCTGAGGGACAAAATCCTTGCCCCTTTTCTCCCACTCTCCCCCACCCGGTGGAGAACTACTGATCTAAATTATGAAATTCGTTGAAAGAATCCTAGGGCTTTAGAAAATGAACAGGAGGAAAAAGTATTCTAGATAACCTATTTATAATTCTTCATTCCTTTAGTGGAATTTAACTTTAAAAGGAAGCCCAGTAGATGGCTGAATTGAAGTGTACCAAGGCTAGCCTTGCCAAAAGAAATTGCTATGTCCTTTAAATGATCCTATGTGCATTGAATGCTCCATGAATGTGACAAGTAAATGTACTTTTTGGCTCTTGAAAGGAAATTTCCACAGAACTACAATATGGTAGTCAGGCAGTGCTTTTTCTTGAATGTGTTGGTGGTGTCTTTTAATTTAATAATCACATTGCTGCACGATTGTTGAAATACTTAACCTACCCATGTCAGCCCAACTACATGACACATGCCTGGATAAATATCAAGTGTACTGTTTTTGATTTTGCATTAACAGATGCAAAAAGCTTTCTCTTTTTCTCGTTTTCAATGGGGACATAATTGTCAAAGCCTTGCTTATCAGCCACGTGCATGATATTAAATAAAGAAGGAGGAAAAGATTATAGGAAGAGACACGGGATAGAAGAGGAATTTTATAATTTTACCATGATTTAAATACTAATGCCTCTTTGTGGGGACAACAGATCCTTTTGACTGGTTTTGTTTTGTTTTTTAAATAATTTTTTATTTTTCAGTTACAGTTGGCCTACGATATTATACTAGTTCCAGGTGTATAACATGGTGATTAGACATTTATATAACTTACAAAGTGATCACCCCAATAAATCTAGTACCTGTCTGACACCAGACACAGTTATTGACGATCTTCCCTATGCTATACTTTACATCCCCATAACTGTTTTGTAACTACCAATGTGTACTTCTTAAGCCCTTCCCCTTTTTTACCCATCATCCCCCCAAATCTCATCCTATCTGGCAACCATCAAAATGTTCTCTGAATCTATGAGTTTGTTCCTGTTTTGTTTGTTTATGTTGTTCTTTAGATTCCACATATAAGTAATATACAGTATTTGTCTTCCTCTGTCTAACTTATTTCACTCAGCACAGTACCCTCTAGGTCCATCCAAGTTGTTGCAGGTAGTAAGATTTCATTCTTTTATTATGGCTGAGTAATATTCCATCGTATGTATGTACCACTTTATCCATTCATCTATTGATGGACACTTAGGTTGTTTTCGTATCATGGCTATTGTAAATAATGCTGCAGTGAACATAATGGATGCATGTATCCACTTGAATTAGTGTTTTGGGTTTCTTAGGATAAGTACGCACAGTAGAATTACTGGGTCCTTCTTTGTCTATTATAGCCTTTAAAGTCTACTTTATGTAAGTGTTGCTACTCAAGTTTTTCTGTTTGTTTCCATTTTCATAAAATGTCTTTTTCCATCCCTTTACTTTCAGTCTGTGTGTTTCTTTCAATCTGAAATGAGTCACTTGTAGGCAGCATATGTAAGGGTCTTGCTTGCTTATCCATTCAGCCACCCTGTGTCTTTTGATTGGAGAATTTAATCCATTTATATTTAAAGTAATTGTTGATAGATATGTAGTTATTGCCATTTTATTATTCACATTTTTAAATCTTTTTTTCCCCTTCTTCTTCTTAAAGAAGTTCCTTTAATATTTCTTATGATACTGGTTTGGTGGTGATGAACTCCTTTATACTTTTCTTGTCTGGGAAGTTCTTGGTCCTTCTGTTCCAAATGATAGCTTTGCTGGGTAGAGTAATCGTGATTGTAGGTCCTTGGTTTTCATCACGTTGAATATTTCGTGTCAGTCCCTTCTGGCCTGCAAAGTTTCTGTTGAGAAATCAGCTGACAGTCTTATGAGAGCTCCCTTATAAGTTACTAGTTGCCTTTCTGTGGCTGTTTTTAGGATTGTCTCTTTGTCTTTAATCTTTGCCATTTTAATGTGTCTTAGTGTGGGCCTGTTTGGTTTCTTCTTATTTGGGACTCTGTGTTTCCTGGGCTTGTACCCTGTTTTCCTGAAAATAAGACCTAGCCAGACAATCAGCTCTAATGCGTCTTTTGGAGCAGAAATTAATATAAGACCTGGTATATTATATTATATTATATTATATTATATTATATTATATTATATTATATTATATTATATTATATTATAATAGTAAAATAAGACTGGGTCTTATCAATTTTTGCTCCAAAAGACGCATTTGAGCTGATTGTTTGGCGGGTCTTATTTTCTGGAAAAACACGGTATGTCTATTTCCTTCACCAGGTTAGGGAAGTTTTCCATCATTATTTCATCAAATAGGTTTTTAATTCCTTGCTCTCACTCTTCTCCTTCTGGTACCCCTATGATGTGAATGTTGGTATGCTTCATGTTGTCCCAGAGGCCCCTTAAGCTGTCTTCATTTTTATGGATTCTTTTTCTTTTTGCTGTTCTGATTGGATGTTTTCTGCTACCTTAGCATCCAAATCACTGATTTGATCCTTTGCTTCATCGAATCCACTGTTGATTCCCTCTAATGTATTCTTTATTTTAGTGATTGTATTCTTCATTAAGAATTTTAATGGTTCTTTTTTATGTTTTCCATCTCCATTTTTAGGTTTGCTCTCTTTGTTGAAGTTCTCACAGAGATCACTGAGCATCCTTATAACCAGTGTTTTGAGCTTTGTATCTGGTAGATGGCTTGTTTCCATTTTATCTTTAGTTCTTTTCCTGGAGTTTTGTTCTGTTCTTTCATTTGGGACATGTTTCTTTTCTCTTCCCTATGTTTGTTTCTATGTATTAGGTAGTGCTATTATGTCTCTCGGTCTTGGTAATGGCTTTATGTAGTAGGTGTTCTGTGGGGCCCAGTGATGCAGTCTCCCTGGTCACCTGAGCTGGGTACTGTAGGTATGTCCCTTGTGTGCATTTTATGTGCCCTCCTGTTGTAGTTGAGCCTTGATTGCTGTTGGCACATCACTGGGAGGGATCAGGCTGATTGGTTGTGAGGACTGGCTGTGACTACAGTGGAGAGGCTATTGTGCAGGGGCTGACCCTGTGGAGCAGGGTTCGCTTTAGTGGGGTTCTGGTGCCTGCTCAGTCTGCCCTTAGGGTTTGTCATTTGTGGAGATGGTTGGGTAGTGCTATAGTGTGGCCTGAAGCTGGCCACAGGTGTGTTGGTTCTGGGGCCTCTTGGGAGGGGCTTTGTTGCAGGCCAAGGTCATCTGCTGCCTGTGCCTTGCCCAGGGCCATTTGGTATGACTAGAAAGTGATCTGAAGATGGTTGCTACTCACGCTGGGCTTGGAAGTGCCTGGGAGAGGCTAACCTGTGAACTGAGGCCAGCTACTACTCGTGCCAGGGTTGGGGCTATTTAGAAAGACGTATGGGGCATGCCAAGGCCAGATGCTGCCGTTTGGGGTTTGTGAACCTTTGAGGGATTTTAAGAAAGTCGGCAGCATGAACCAAGACAAGCCATTTGTATGGCAGAGCTACTGGAAGGGGCTTGGGCATGCCTGTAAGTTGGGTGGGGTGGGATCTCAGAATCACCAGGGCAGGGTGGACATGTTCACCGAGACTCAGATACGGCACCTTTTGAGCTGCTGCCCTAGAGCTGGAGCTCAGAGCAAGTGAGTCTGTCAGCAAGTAAGTCTATGTATGGGCCCTTTAAGAAGAGTGCCTGGGACTCCAGCAGCCCTGGCTCACTCAGCCACAATCTCCGCCACTGGTTAGGAGAAGTTCTCACCCTGGCCCTGGAACCCAGCGCTGGTGAGCTTGATGTGGGGATGGGACTCCTCAGGGAATGGGGACCTTGAGCTGAGATATCCCTCCCAGTTTTTTCCACGTGGGTGTGGGACTAGTCCCTTCCATGTCTCCACCTCTCCTGTCGGTCTCCACATGGCTTCACCTGTATGTCCTTAGTTATAGGACTTCTGTGCAGCTACATTTAATGTGATTCTCAATGATGCGTGTTCTATAGTTTAGTTCTAATTTTGATGTGGTCTTGGGAGGTGGTGAGCATAGCCTTTACTTACTCCACCATTGATTTTGGTGTGTTACTACTGTGTACAATAGCATAAATAAGGGCTGACAAGTTATTTTCTCAAAAATGAGGTTTTGTAATAGGGTGAAATAGCATTTAGGATGATACTTTTTATTACACTTACAAATGGAAGCAAATTGCTCCAAAACACCTTCCACAAGTCCGGTCTAGCCATTCTCTTCCTTTCCTTCCCCTCCCCACTTCCCTTCATGATGGTAGCACCTGATTGTCGCTGTCAGTCATCCTGGGCTGGAAGGAAGAAAGAGTTAAAAGCAATCTTTCTGTGGTAGTGGCAGGTATAACCCATAGCATCAACATTTATTTAGTTTGCAGGAAATTCCCTTCTTCCACTTTGCCTTGAGATGAAAAAAAAAAAAGTTGTCTTGAAGGTGAGCTGGAGGCTGGGAAAGAAATGGAATCCTGAGCTAAAAAATGCAAGGATAGAGTTACCTCAAGTTCAGGGTTGAGTGGATTCTTCTAAAATGGGTGCAGTTTTAGTCAGGTGTCCCATAGCTTAACTTAAAGCGTTTGAAAGATGTGAAGACTGAAAGTAGAGCAGGAAAATGCCAGACATCTGGGGAACCATTGATGTGACCTTCAAGAAGACTGCTGGAAGACTGGAGCATACTCTACTCAAATTAGAGCTCTTAAAATGTAGACACTTCATTCTCTGTGGCTATGAAGGAGCCATCGGGATATTGCTTGGGGGAGGGGAGGGAGAAAAATCATATGTATACCATGTACTGCGGAAGACAGTCATTTATTAGTTCAAAATACATTCCACGGGTTAAATACTGGTTCAGTCATAAGAATGTTGATGGTGCCTAGGAAGTCAGGTGGGTGGTGCATGGTTGTGGAGGTAAGGGAGATTGCCTTCGTGAAATGCAAACTGTATGAAATTCAAAGATCCTTGTGCCAAGTCAAAAACAGTTTCTTTTATGTATGGTCACTGTTGACATTAATCAAGCCCGAACATTTTCCTGTGGACCAAAAATAATTAGCTCTGACAACTGAATTCAAATCAGACCTTTAGGAATGACCTAATTGTTCTTTCGGGAGGGTTGTACTTTGGCTCACCCTTTGCCATGGCATCAGCCCTGGCAAAGATGGGAGGCCTCCCGGTCTCTGTCAGGTGGGTCCCTTCTTGCTACAGAAAACACAAAGGACAGAGGGCTTCCGTGAGGTTGCAGCCCTCCCTGCTCATCTGCAATGCCTGCCATCCTGAGAATTTTTTGAATAAACACTATCCAGATTCCTGCTGAAATTCCCATTCACCGTTTGTACATTTGACTTCCTGCCGCCTCAGTGGCTAGAAATTTCTCCGAGCTGCTAGTAGAGAGGTGGGTCTACTAACCTTGTCCCACCTCTGTTTTTCTGGAAGCTGCTCAAGTTTTTAGGATTGCACTGGTGACAGTGATCCTTATAAAAGCTCCAATTCCACCCTGGTTATTTTTGGCAGTCGTGAGCAACCCAAGGCCTCAACTTTTGGCTCTGTATGGTTGGTATATTAGGTAACCTTTTCCTGTGCAAGTACAGACAAAGCAGAGAGAGTCTTGACCTGCATCCATCTGTCCATCCGGTGTTTTCACGTCCTTCTGTTTTTCCTTATGAAGAACCTTAGCGAATGCACAAGGAACCCTCTCTCTGACATAGCACTTTGTTTCTAATAAGAGATGGCTCTGGAGAAGGTTGAACATTTATTGAGTGTATATTGTTGTTTCTTTCCTCCTAGATTGAAAATATAGATGCCTGCTTGAATTTCCTGGCAGCTAAGGGAATAAACATCCAGGGGCTGTCTGCAGAAGGTAAGTCAGCACTTGTCAAGAAGCTGCCTTTTCATCATTAGAAATGCCCACCTGTTACTTATTGATGACATGACTATGGTTAAAACAAGAGATGCTGGTGGGCTCTTCTGGTTTTTTCCTTCTGGTTTTGATGTAGCTCAGTGCTTGTCTAGACTTGAGCATGCCAACTTTTTGACAACCTAAAGACTCACTCCAAGAATGCATATTCAACCATGCTGGCCATGTCTGCAAGACACTGAGGGAATTGTGAGGACACAGCCGCTTCTCTTTCAGAAGGGCTTGATCAAACAATGCTGATTTTATTCACCCGACTAGCAATTCAGTTAATTATCAAGCCAGGCCTTATCTGTGGGAGAGAGAACACTTCACCACAGAACGTATTTAAAGTGTACAGTTCCCAGGGAGCAATGCCGAATCCTTATCTCTTACTTTTATTAGAGGAAGCAGTACTTTTTTTTTTAGCTTAAAAAAAATAAAAGCCCTTGATTTATTAATGAGATGCTACATTTTGACATCCCGATTAGTTTTTAATTAACTCAAATTTCGTGGCTAATTAGCACCTTACTGTTTGCTGGTGGTTTTCTATTCAATTAGGTATTGGTCTGGAGATGGCTGGTCTAACTTCTCAGCCTCTTCAGGCAACATCTTGCTCTGGAAACGTTTGTGCTCTCTCTCCTATTTGTAAACACAAGCAGCTGCCAGCTCCAGAGCTGCCATGGGCCCCGGCATGCTCCCAAACTCATTAGGCTGCACCTGCCTCCACTTTTCCCAGAACAGGTAAAGCAGTTTGGGCTTTAGATGACATCCCCTTTCCCTAGCAAAGTTGCGTTTTGAAAAGATGCCTGTTAACACGGACTTAGGACTTCGGTGGTCAGGTCGGGTAGGTGGTCAGGGTGTGGAGGAGGGGAGCAGTGAGGAAGAACACAGCCCAACCAAGCAGGTAAGTTTGCAAAGGTGATGGATTGCAATCCAGCCGGTTCCTTGCCTCTGTTCTGCAATTCAATGGAAGTTTGCTTTTCCTGGCTGTGTTTCTGAGCTGCAGTCTCTTCCAGTATTTGGGGTGGGTGGCCACTACCGGGGCCTCGTGGGTGTGTCGTGTCTCGGAGTGTGGCTGTTGGAATTCCCTGAGTGGGAACTGGAATGAGCTGGGCCTGTCCCAGGTCAGGCCTGGTCTCACTGTTTCCAGAGGTCTCTGAAGCAGCTGTTGGGTGGTGCGTCGTAATCCCAGCTCTGCGGGGGCGGGGGAGGGGGGTCCTACGTGGGTTCCTTTGCCCTGGGGTGTGAGCCTTCCTCCATGGGGATGAGATCAGAGAGAAATGAGGTGTGATGTGTACATTGCCGGGACATGGGTGATTGGTGGTGGTGTTTCCTTGGATAGGTAGGGAGATGCAAATTCCCATCCCCAGGAACATGTTATTTCCTCCTGGTGGAGAGTTCTCATGCTGGCCTGTAGGTGGCAGGCATGTGCTCCGAGTTTCTGGGCGTGGTGGGATCCAGGTCTGGGCCCCTGGGCAGAGCATCAGCTGAGACTTTTACAGAGTCTTGTTCAGCAGAAAGGGCTCGATGGGCCACTGGCCACTCTGCCATCTATCTACCCAGTGCCCTGCTTTCTGCCTCGGTTATCTCCACCACCACCCCATCCACCTGCCGCATCCTCTGTGCCTTAAGGCATAGAGAATCTAGTCAATAAACATTTGTTGACTGAATAAATACCAGCTGCGCTTTTAAGGCTTTTACACATATCACGTCCAGCTCTCACAACTGAAGTTGGAATTTCTAATAGGCTGAGTTTACAGATGAGGAAACCTCGGCCTAAAGAGCTTATGAGTGACGTACCCCAAGGGCTGTAGCTGGTGTGTGGCAGAGTCAGGATTTGCACCCAAGTCTGTGTGATTTCAGAGCTCATGTTCGTGGCGTCTTTGGGGACAGCAGATGGATTAAAATCTAGGCATGCCATGTATATATAAGTGGAAGAAATCAAAAAAGATTGAGAACTCTGTCTTAGGAATTGTTGTACAGCCCTTGAGGGTATGTAATGCACAGACACTCGTCCGCCATTCCCCAGCCGCTTCTCCGTGGGATGTGGGCCTGTGAGTCTCTGAGCAGAGAGGAGCATACTTGTAACGAGTGTATCAATCGTTGTGGATTTTTGGTATTTCAGTAACTGCCCCTAACTGTGTTATGTTGACCCCTCCATTTTTCCGCTGGGTCAGGATTCAATGGTGGCCAGAATCGGTAACTTTTGAGTCACACTCATTATTAGAACAGTTCTGTGCTTCAGTTTTGTGACTCAGTCTTGTTCATTTTTCAACTTCAGTCTCAAACTCCACTCAAAGCTCTCTTCCCCTAGGCCCCCCAAGTGCAGGTGCCTTTGGAAGGTTCTGGGGTGGATGAGGACATGATGACGTGACTTCCTTTCCCTCCCCTTGTTCCTGTGCCTGAACCTCCAGGACTGGAGCAGCACAGAGGAAGCAGAGTGTGGCTGACAGTGAAGTTGCTGTCCCCCTCTTGGATAATTGCCACTGTCCCAGGTGGGAGTCTCTGCATGCTCTGCTGACCAGGGACTCACTCCCATGCCGCTCCCAGGGCCTTGGTAGTTAGTCTTCTGTGAGAGCCGACCTGTTCTTCCAGCTCACTCCCAGCTGGGAGCATTCATGTCCCATCTCCCGGGTTCCGGCCCTACACTCAGGTGATCCTGGTAAGATATAGCCCTCGGTCTCATGATTCCCCGTTTATCCCCCACAGAACCCGCCGGAACGTGTGGGCTCCATCTTCCACTTGCAGTCGGTAGAACAGGCCTCTTGTCACCTGGAAGTCCCCCCCCCACCCCCCCATACAATCTGTCTTCAGCTCTTTTCCTCTCAGATGGCCAAGAGGCCAACTCTCTGCTAAGCAGGCGTCCATCTGGGGCTGGGATATCAGGACCCCTACTTGGAGTGATTCTCCGAGAGCCTCCTGGTCTTTGACTGTGAGGAGTGCAGGGATGCCACCTTTCTCCTTGGTGAGGGAGGAGATACCCTATCTCTGTGGTCATCAAACATGATCCCCTTCCCCCACCCTCTATGACACTCTCTCATCTACATCTTGTATTGATTTTTGGGGGGAAGTGAGGCATGATGATGGCGTTTTGTGGTAAGACTGATTTTGAACTCGTGCCCTCTTACGGGATGACTGGACCCAACCTTGGTCCACTCCTTGAACTTATAAAGCAAGGACACGTAGAGCCTTTTATCCTCAAATGGGCCTCATTCACAATTTCATGATTACTTGAGATGCTGGTAACTTATAGGAATGGAAGCCACTTATTGAGAACTCACCATGTGTGAGTCATGGAGCTAAGTGCCATGCACATTTTATATTTATTTATTCCTCCCAGAAACCTTATGAGATCAGTATTCGCATTATCCCCATAATACAGATGAGGAAACTAAGGCCAAAAGAGATTAAGTTACACATGGGGAAAAGGAGTTCCACGAGGTCAGTAGTGGGTACTCAGATTTGCTGATTCAAAGGCCTGGTGTTTTCTACTACTCACTGCTACCCACACTGCTAACCACCTGTATAAGTACTAGAAAAGCATTATAGTGTTTAAAGAAATAATGTAGTCTTAATGCTTTTTGTTTTCCTTTTGAAGATGATTGAGTGCCCTGAGGCTCCTCCTCTGATGAAAAAAAATAAATAAAACATCAGGGGTTGGAAAGCCCCACAGGTATATCTCCACCCTTTCCCAGTGACTAAAGCTGGTTTCGAACCCAGGAGGGTGTATGCACCTGTCCTTGAAGCATTTCAGCAGCGCAGGTCCTGCCCCAACCTGTCTGTTAGAGAGCCACAGAGAGCCTTTGTTCCCAGGCACAGGCAGCAGGTGCCTGTGGGCAGAAGCTGCAGACCCAGGTGAATCCTGTGGAGATGCTGCTGGTTTGGGTCACAGTCCCTGGACTGAACCTCTTTACCCGCTCAGTGTTTTCGAAGGCTGGACCCATCCGTTTGCTCGGGAGACTTGCCAGAGTCCTGTGAGCTTGGATATCACCCTGCCCTGGGTGATTTTCAAGATCCCTTCAACCCCTCCCCGACACACATGCCACCTGTTATGACCATCTGTAATCCTGTCCCTGTGAGGAAGGATGACCTTTATCCCTGGGAGTTTCGAGAACACCTGGGGTTTGTGCCACCTGGCCCTGAGCCCATCTCCCTGTATTAGAGAAATAGAGGTCCAGGGGAAAGGCAGGTGTATCCTATTTAGTTCACCAACTGTTCGCAGGGCACGTCCTATATGCCAGGCATAGTGCTAGGCCCTGGGGTGCACAGAGAGTCAAGTCAGTCATACAAAGCTCGCCTTAATTCTAACTGAGAGTTGTGCTCATGGTACAGGATCCAGTGCTTCCCAAAGAAAAACAGCAGTCAGCTGTCCAGCAGTCCGCTTTGCAGCAGTCCGCAGTCAGGGGGGCTTCACAGAGGCGGTGATGTTTCCCTTGGGTTTTACAGGATGCATAGGCATTCATCAGAGAAAAGGAAGGTGAAAGGAAATCTAGACATATGAGTAAAATGGGGCCTAGGTAGTATGGTGGGAGCAAAGGACTAGCTCTTTGTCAGCCTTGCAGATTGGAGAAACAGAGGCAGGAAGATCCTTCCAGGTGCCTCCGGCAAGGAGTGTATGCTTCCAAGGGAAATCGGTTGCTGACTTGATGAGCTCAGACTTGGGTTTGCTGCTCTGATGTCCAGCGACTGAGATGCTGAGCTTGTTTCACCTTTCATCCTGAGCCAGAACGCAGGAGGTCTTTCTGGACATTTAGGGTAAAAACAGCATGTGCATCATTTCCTACCCATGTCACCTGAGTTTGGCCATGTATGGGGGACCATTTCTGTCTCTCACCAGAAGGGACCCTGTAGGCTCTGCTCTCAGCCCCTCAGCCACTTCCCCTGTGGGTAGAATCTTTGACAAGCTTGGTGAGCAGTCCACAGAAGTGTTGCAGGAGTGGGGTGGGAAGTTATGTGGTGAATGTAGGTTCGTGTAGACGGCCCATCTTGAGGAATTATGCCCCAGAATCCGTAGTCCTGACTCAGCTGAGCGAGCCACGGTGGCTGAAAGCGATTGAATAGGAATCCTGCACCTGTGCTGTCTGAGGCAGCCTTCCCTTTAGCTCCAAAGCTCTTCTTCCCTGCAGAGCAGGTTCTTTGTATTAGATTATCCCAGGGCTCGTGCCTTTGGAAACCAGGCCTGAGGTTTCTCTTAAATAACATTGAAAGAAAATAATTCTCCTACTTATGCTACCCTTTGTGCCTAATATACCCTGTGGCATCTGTGCAGATTAGTACCAGCCAATGGGAACAAAGAGCGCAGTCAGAACCCAAAGACGTTAAGAATGCAGGCAGTACTGAATTCTACTGGAAACTGGATATGCAGTTTGTTCTTCAGTTTACATGAGGGCACCCACAGGAAGAGAAAGCAGAGCAGGGTTCCCCTGTTGGTTGAGACACCAGCCAGCCAGTGTCTCCTTGGACAAGTCAGTTCACTCTAGGTCAACCTTTTTTTCCTTCTCTAGACATCAGGAGGATAAGGACAGTTGATCAGATACAAAATGATACTTTTTCCAAAGCCTTGGGAAATGTCATGAGGGAAACATTTTTGTGAGTTGGCAAAAATAACATTTTGTTTTTAGACTGCCCATGGAGCCTGCTTACCAGGCCTCATGAAACGACATTCAGAAACAGGGACAGAACATTCTAGCTGTTTTGGAGCCTGTCTGTTGTAGAGCACCCGTATCATAACCTGGGTGGCTTTCAGGAGCATTCACCCCTCTTGAGGTTTGTGTTCTGAAAAAAAGAAAAACAGTCCAAATGTTCACCATCTGGTGAGTGGATAAACAAAACGTGGTACATCCATAAAATGGGGTGATAGTCAGCAGTGTAAAGAAAGAAACGAATGATAAACGCTCTGACATGAGCATGAACATATCGTGGCAAATGAAAGATGCTAGATGCACTAGCCTATGTACCGTGTGACTCCATGCATATGCAACGTCCAGAATAGGCAAATCTGTAGAACAGAAAACAGATTAGAGGTTGCCTGGGGAAGGTTTTGGGGATTGACTGTGAGTGAGCATGACGACTCTTTCTAACTCCACTGAAATCATTGTACACTTAATCTTATGGATGAGAATTATACCTCAAGAAAGCTGTTTAAAAAAAAAACAATACAAAACAGGAGATCACCCGTGAGTTTTCTCTGATGTGAGACTATCCATGATTCCTTTCCTTCTTGACACTTGGGACTGGCATACGGGACAGCTTTACCAGGCTTCCCTTCAGGGAAGAACCCTGTGGTGAGTTCTGAGGAGGCCGTGGGGAGAGGGACGATATTTTCCGAACCCAAAAGGGGAAGAACCGAGTCAGGCCATGTCCTAAGGGCTTCACACTCATTTTCTCATTTAATCTCCCCTTAATTCTCATAACCACTCTGTGGGAAAGGTACAGCATGCCACTGCCCATTTTAAAGACAAAACAGAGCTGGTGAGTCTTATGAATACGCAAAGTCTAGAAGGAAGGGACTGTGGAGATTCAAACTGATTTTGGCTCCGAAAATCACTGATCTTTATCATAAAAGATGTTGCCTCCAGAGGCAGTGTGTTTATAGGAACACTGTGCTCTTTGACCAATAAAAAGCTGTTTTAGGGAATAATGCAACAAACTGTTATGAACAAAATAAGAGTTAACGACCACAGCAGGTAGAGTGTGACAAAGCTGCCTCCTGCTCTACCTTGAGTTGGGCTGGTAGGTTATGAGAGTGGTGACATGGACATGCCACCTTTTTGCAGGGACAACCTCTGAGCCCCTGGGAAATGCTGATTTGTCGGTTCCTCCCTTCTTTGATTTTCTCTCATGGCTTAAACAAATGTATTATGGGATGTTTGACACATTCCACAACAACAGAACACTTGTAGAAGAATGAAGAATACTTAGATGACCACCAGCTAGCTTAATAAAACATCATCTGGTGTGCTTTTCACCACACAGGATGAGTACACAAGAAAGCCAAGTTCCACAGTGTTAGGAGACCAGGCTTTGAGCTAGAAAAACCTAGACTCAGATCCCAGCGCCAGCATTTACTACCTTAGGAGGTCATAAAACCTTTCTGAGCCTCTGCTTCCCCTTAAGAGAGGGATAATAATACTCACCAGGTTGTAGGGATTGCATGAGATCGTGCATGTGAAGAGCTTAGAAATTAGTAGTAGCTCCCGTTATTATAAATAAGGTGTATATAACCTGACATTTATAAAAAGCACTAAAATCTTACATAGATTTCATCTGTCTCCATGATTAGCTCTACTTTCTCCTTTCAGTGAACTCATTTCGGGGAAATTACCTGTCTTCCCAAGTTCCTTAATAGGTCCTAACGTGCATGCCAGCTCTTGATGGTCTCATCTTGATTCTGTCCCTAACTCCTGTCGCTGTCCAGCCGGGTGACCACGGGTGTGTCACTTCACCCTCCGTTTTTGGCATGAGTAAAATGAGCCCACTGAATCATTCTGTCCGAGCCGCATATTCTGTGCCCCGATGCACTTGTAAGGACTTTTGGAAGCAGAAGCAGAACCAGCCACCAGTGTGTGCTTCCTTTTTGACTTCCCGAGGACAGAGAAGGAAGCAGAGTGGAAGGGTTAAAGCTGACCGATCCAAAGAAACGGAGTGGGGTGGGGGGAGTTGGCCACCTCCTTGGAACCTTCTCTGCTCCCTGCATTGAATACAGTGGTTTATAAGCATCCTGATTTGTCCAGGTCAGTCCTGGCTTACACCTGTCATTCAGGTGTAATTAGAAGCCCCCACCCCCCACCTCCCTTCACTTTCAAATGTATTGTGGTTTCATGATAAATTATAAGGTCACCATAGTAAAGCCCTTCATTTTTAGGACATGAAGCTGGAGCTATATGGGACCTCATACAGGATTCTGGGGCTACAGTTGCATAGTAACCAAGACCAGTGACAGACTGTTTGCATTGTGCTTTCACATACGTGCTCTCGTTTGATCTGCAAAACAACCGCGTGTGATGAGGCAAGCTGTGTCAATATTGCCATTGAGGCGCAGAGAGAGTAAGTGACGTGCCCAGGATCCAGCAGCTAATAAGTGATAGACTCAGACTGGAACTCAAGGCTTAGGGTTTACAAAAGCTGTGCTCCTGTCAGTTTTGTTCCACAGTCAGAACCTGCTAGCTCCCAAAGTAGAGAGTGAAGGCTGGATTCTAGCAGTGTGTATTGTCAGTTTCTTCAGAGCTTGGAGAAGGCCGTGCTCCAACAGGAAGTAATTCAGCTCTGCCTAATCAGCGGCTTACACCCAGGGCACTGGCAGGCTTGCAGGGAATGAGGCCTGTGCTTGAAAGGACCCAATTCATACCTGCTGCCCCTCCACTGGTTGGTGGAGGAAACTCTTGTTTCTTTACCAGCAGCATCTTCCCTAGCCTGAGGCTAACCTGCATTACCTCCCTCTGGGAGGCTTCCCTTCCTCTGAACCCCTCCCTCTGCTCACGGTCTAAGCAAAGCAGAGGGATCTTCAGCAGCAGGTGTTTAAAAGAACTGCATACATGAAGGGACTGCCCAAGGAGAAACATCCTTGCATGTACAGCCTCTGCCTGGGAAAAAATACCTTCTTCCATCTCTGCAGCTCTATGCATGCCTTGAAGAAAATGCATTTCAACATCTGAAAAATTCCATCTGGAACAAAAATGTTCTTATCCCCACTGTGCTCGAATTTCTTTTAGTATAGGAGAAGTTTTGCCTGAATTCTTTACGGAAGCAAGTCCCATAGCCTATCCCCACACCCATCCCAAATTAAAATGATTTAGTCAGCGAACAAGAGAGACACAAAGCCTTGTATTTGAGGTAAGGGTGATGCGGTGCAGCAGTGCAAGGATTGTGGGCTGGGACAGCGGCCACTTGGCCCACTGTGCGTTGCTTGAAGCATAGAACACGCACTTGGCAGAGCCCCGTGAGGGCCACTGCGCTTCCCCAGCGCTGGGAACCTCCGCTGTCCCCGGATCATTAGCTCTGCCCTTAGAGCAAGCACAGTCTTGCTCTGACTCTTACTTTTTTGGTCGTGTCTTTACTGAGAATTTCTTTCTGGCACTCGTCAGACATCCAGTTGCAACTTGCCTCATGTATCTACTCTAATCCCAGTGGGGAGAAGAAGCTAATTTCTTGGTGGTGTAGGCCTGACTTTAATTGACTGTGATACCAATTACATAAGTGTTCGGGAAATCTGTCATATCCTGGAGGAATTCAACGCCTGCGAGGGCCGCAACAGCCCATTGAACTGGAGCAAGAAAGGACTCCTCCTCTAACCAGACTCTCTTTGCTGTCTTGCAGAAATCAGGAATGGAAACCTCAAGGCCATTCTAGGTCTCTTCTTCAGCCTCTCCCGCTACAAGCAGCAGCAGCAGCAGCCCCAGAAGCAACACCTCTCCTCACCGCTGTCGCCTGCCGTGTCCCAGGTGGCCGGGGTCCCTTTCCAGTGCCAGGCTGGCACTGCTCTGCAACAGGTGCCAGCCACTCCCCAAGCCCCGTGCCAGCCTCACCAGCCAGCACCACCACATCAGCAGTCAAAAGCACAAGCTGAAATGCAGTCCAGGTGGGGGCTCCTCGCCAACTGATAATAATTCTGTTTTGTCAGGGGCCCTCCTCCACACGGGCCAAGTTCTAGCCTCTGCTGACGGGATTTCTCACGCACAGTGTCACAGTGTTGAGAACTGCTGGTGGTTAGTGAGGCAGGAGCATGACCTTGAAACCCCGGCCTCCGCCTGTGCGTGGTGGTGATGTGTACTTTTATGTCAGAGTCCCCAACAGCCAAAGCTAATTAGCCGCTTCTGCCTTAAGCCTGGCCTACTACACACACTCTCGTAAGCAGTCAACAGCCCCTAAAACAGACTCCAAATACCATTTGCATGTCTGCCTACAAGCTTGGGTGTTCCGTGTTGTATGTGGGAGTAATTTTACTTACTGGAGGCAAGCTGTCCTCCAGCAGATAGCTCTGCTTTGCCAGAAGAGAAATGTCAAGAAGAACAAAGTGAGATGGCAAGTGGTCGTGAGCCACCTTCCCTGAGAGCGCTGGCATTCCCTGATGGGAGCAGTTACCATTAAGTGTGACTGGGTTTTGGTGGCCTTAGCGTGATGGTGGCTGTGTCAGCTGTGGTCCTTCAATTGGCAGGATTAGGTCCTGGATTTTGTTGTTGTTCCCGGGGGTCTGATGCTTGCCAGTGGAACTCACCATCGAATGACGTACAAGCAGAGCACCAATCGTTACCGTCTGCTGTTAGAGTGGGAATAGTTGAACTCCTAAACAATTCTGCAAAAGGTCACCTTGTAAAACCTGGGTTTTCATAGCAGAAGAAAAAGGAAGGGGTTAGAAACTAGAACGTTTTTGACTCATCGTCAGGTTCTGGAGAAAAGTCCCCAATAATTATTGTTTTTTTAAGCTGTAACCCTTTAGCTATCAAACCTCCATGTCACTAATCAAATAGATTCTCGATTTAATTTATTACGTGCTACAGAGTAATGGCCTTCCCTTTCCAGTGCACCAAAGCACCTGCGTTCATAGTCATAGGGCTGTCCACTCACCTCCACACCCTTCGAGCCCATTGGAGTTGGGCAGAGCACAAAGCAGTTCAAACAAAGCAGGTGCTTTCTAGATGTTACCGTTTTTCTTTCCCATGAGAAGTGCTGTTTCCCAATTGCGATGCTGTTAAAACCAGCAGAGGTGGATGTGATGTAAATCAGATCCTTTAATGAATTATCTAATTGTATCAAGTTCACATTATGGAAATGTGTGGGCTGGCAGAGATGCCCGGACTAGCAATGAGGAATAGATAACCAGGCAGCCGGCCTCTGCGCTCTTGCCCTGAAATACCACCCAAGTGGGAGCTGTGCTCTGATCAGAGGTCTCTGACGGACCTGAATGATGGAGTGATCAGGACATCATTTCGCACACGGGTTCTGCAGACTGTTTATTCCCCAGATGGTAACTGGCCAGGGGAAGGGTGAGCAGAAATCAGGGGGCGGGAGGAGTTGGGAGATAATCAGGGTTAAGTTGTTATAACTGTTATTGAAGTTCATCTCAGATCCTTGAATCTGCCGATACACATTCATGTATTTAGTTCGTATTTGAATGCCCTTAGCGTGCCAGGCACTTGGGGGGCAAGGGTGAATGAGATAGCCAGGGTACCTACTTTGTACGTTCTACTGGAGGCCAGAGAACTATCAGACAGTGGTGTTCTAAGAGGACGGGGTTCAGAGGGATTGGGTCGGGAACTTAGGTGGGGTTGATAGGAAGGTCTCCCTCGGACTTGACCCTGCAGTGGAAATATGAATGACAAGGAGTGAGGCGTACAGAGCTCAGCTGGGGAATACAGCGGGCAGGGCAGCGGGAGCAGCTGCTACAAAGGCCCTGTGCTCGGAGCTGGGCAGGTGAGAGGAGCAGAAAGGAGGCGAGTGTGGCTGGAGCTGAGTGGGTGAGGGGAGGAGGCAAGTGAACAGGTGACCTGTAAGCAGAGAGGGCTGCCACCATTTACATGGAGGACAGTGTGACTGGGGGCCCTGGAGTCGTGCAGTGCTGTGGCCCAGAGACCATGTCACAGAGTGCTGGCGAAGCTGGGTAGAGAGTTTGTATTTCATTGTAAAAGTGGCCGGAAGCCATTGGACAGTCTTGAGCAGGAGAGAAACTTGATTTGATTTACAGTTTAAAAAAACAGAAATCACCTTTGCTTCTTTCTGGAGAGCAAGGATGTGGAGGAACAAGAAGAGAGGGAAGGGTCCCAGTTAAGAGGCTTCCGTGGTCCTCTGGAGGATGGTGGCTGGGATGGGGTGGAGCAGGTATGGAGATGGACTAACTCAGGGCATTCTGGAGGATGAGCTCACAGGACTGCAGGTAGGTGGACTACCTGGAGTGAGGGAGAGGAGTCACAGATGAAGCGTAGATTTCTGGTGTGAGCAGTTAGGTCAGTGGTGGTTTTTATTGATTTCAGGGTGCCAGGGAGAAGCACACATGTGCACTGTGGATCTTCAGAAGCGGGGCCTAGAAAGCACTCCTCAAACTCGGCCCCAGAGCTCTTCTCATTTGATACAGCACCTCACTGCATAGGCTTCCAAGGCACATGTGTGGAGAAACACTGGGCGGCTGTTACTGAGCTATGCCCGCCCCAGGCATTGATTTCCATGATGGGTGTTTGTTTTCTTACAAGAACCCGATGTTCCAATCAGGACAGCCATCTCCCAGTAAGAAGAAACACCCTACTATTAATACATACTTTATGGAAAGAAGAGCCAAACTCACTTAAGCCAGCTTTTTATATTCCTTTGTTCCAGAGTGTTCCTGCCCTCGTGGCCCCTGGCCCTGCAATGTGGTGGCACAGACTGGCCTTTGGAGTGGCTCTGTGTCCTCACTCATCCTTTATCTCACTCAGATTGGGCTACTTCCGCAGGTGACTGGCTTCATCCATGACATACTGACCCCTTCTCATTTTACTTCCCAGAAGATATATCTTATTTTCAAGTCCTAGGGCTCCGATAGCCCTTGCTAGTACGCTGGCTATACATTGAAGAATAGTCGAGTTGCCTCACTGGCTCAGTTCCATTGTAGTACTGTCCCCAGATTCTGACTTTGATAACCCAAGTCCCAAGGGTAATGGTTTTGACCCTTGGTCACCAATGTCAAATGCCAGGTTTGTTTTGGTTCTCTGTTAGAACTCTGCCAGATAGGAACATGCCTAAATACTGTACCTCTTGGGATAGCAAATGCTAAAACTTGGCAACTTTCCCGTGGTGTTTATGAATACAGGAGTAATGGAAGCTGGCCAAGGACACTTGAGACATTGGCGTGAAGGAAGCAGAGCAACTCTCCCGAGGTGGCCAAGTGGAGACTCACTTCTCCCTCTCTCTTTACTTCAGCCCTTCTCATGAATTTACATGAGGGCTGAGAACTTGATTCACATTGCCTCACAATTCCTCATGAAACTCCTCCCCAGTCTAGCGTCCAGGAGAGGAGCATCAGCCCCAAGACTTCTTCCCTCTCCATCTGTGTCTACCTTACATACTCGTATTATCAATAGTCAGCAGTTTAAGAAAAAAACAATTGTTTTTCCTTCATTCTCTTCTGCCTATTCCCTCACTTCCTAAGTCTAGAGACACCGACATTGTATTTCTCATCTCAGATCCTTTTTTGAACATGGTAGAGGATGTATGGCTTCAAGGAGATAAATATTTTCACCTTTCATAAGGTGGTAAATAAGTTTAACTTGCAAACATCTATACCCTTTGTTTTGGTCAACTTTATGGCACATTCAGGGTGTTCATATGCAAAGAACCCTGGTAGGATGTGGACTGAAAGCATCTAAATACTTTAGAAAGGTGCAAACTTGTCGGAGACCCCTTGTTCAGATCTAAGTATGGGAAGAAGGCTTTATCGTGACTGGTAGCAGAAAAGATATTTGGTGTTTAAAAGGAAACCACAAAAGTTTTTAGGTCACCTGGACAGCACTTTCTTCACATTGGAAATTTATCATCTCAGAAAAGTTAGACCTACAAAGAAAGCTGCATGTTGTGGGAAAAGGGGGCAGAGGGAAAACTGGGAGCATGTTCATTGTCATAAGACTCCTGTGATTTATTTGTGTGTCTGATGTATCTTTTCTCTCCCCTCACTCATCTCTCCCACTTTTTTCTTTCCTATAATACAGTGCATCATCCAAGGACTCATCTCAAAGCAAAATCATCCGCTTCACTCTGGGTCAGAAAAAGATCTCTAGGTTAGACTTTATCTGTGTCCTGCAAAGCATGGTTTCAACCCAACCCTTTGTTCCTTTGCTCTGGCTGCATTTCCTTTTGGTCCCTCTCCCCATTTCATGTTTGCAGTTTGAGAAAACCAAACATGCTTTGGCCAGTGAACAGTGTTAGAGATTTAAGAGTGAACATGGGGATGTTGAAGGCGGAGAGGGGTGTGTGTGTGTGTGTAAAAGCGGGAGACGGAGAGGGGGACGGGCAGAGTGTAAGTAAGTGAGGCTGAGGTGCACATGTTTCTGCATTTCATTGACTTCGCCTTTGATCGCTTCGTTATCAGAATCCATTCTGATTTAGGGCGAGGGGAGTGCCTATGTAGTTTTTGCAGTGGCTTTATGATGAGTTTGGCCCCCTGCCCTTTCTACCCTGATCCCACCTCACCTGCATCTCATTTATATGTGTTGTGCTTTTTGTTGTTAAAATTACTAATGTGGGATTGGTTTTCTCTTGCGTTACAAAGACCTGAAGCATGAATCCAATTGGTCGGAGGAGACAAAGCAATAAGGCAGCTGTCTCGTTTTTCCTGGACGCTCTGTGTACCGTGGTGAGACCACCTCAGTTTCCTGAGATAAAAATTAGGTTTGCTCACTAAATAGTTCTCTTAACTCCAAGTTTGGCGTCCACTGCATCCTGTGAGGACCCATTCCAGGCTAGGATAAATGCCCGTTACATCGTTGTATCTGCTGTTATTTAAATGGTACCAACAGCTAACATTCCTCGAATGCTTATGACGCACCAGTTTGAATGCGTTATCTTATTTAATCTGCACATCCGTCTTTTTGTTGTAGGTCATATTAGTATCCCCATTTTATAGGTGAGGAAACTAAAATTCAGGAAGTTTGGTAAGTTACGCAAGGTCACACAGCAAGTGGAAAAACCAGGATTTGAGCCCGGGCGATCAAACCCCACTACCCTCACTTTACTGACTTTGTACACTTCTGCCCTTCTCCTTGTTGAATTCTGGTATTTATGTGGTTGTTGAGGCTGCTGTTTAAATCTTATATTTCAGCCATTACTCCTGGCCTTTTGCTGCACATTGCAGTTGTCGCACCCTAACAGAAAGACAATCTCCTCCTCATTATGACTACTGTTTACTTTTCCTTGAATTCTCACTTAAAGGTAAAGAGATACCCACACTTCATTTCCACCTGTATTCATGTAACAAATACACACTGGATGTCTGCTGGCTGCCCCTACTCTGTTAGGCTCTAGGTGCCTTTTCTAAAAAGAGTTTACTTTTCTAAAAAGCTTGCACATGGGGAGCTCCAACTCAGGCTCTGCCTGGCAGGGGGATGGGGGCGGGGGCAGAAGCCCCAACACAATTGCTTTTCTGTAGAACAAGTCAGCATATTACCCACACTTGGTTCTGGGGCTCAGGAGGGAGTCTGCATTCTTCAGTGCTTCTCATAGCCATGTATCTCAGTCAGTTCAGGCTGCTGTAACAAACAAACCACCATGGACTAGGTGACGTAACAGAAATTTATTTTGCATCATTCTGGAAGCTGGGAAATCTGAGCTCAGGGTGCCAGCACAGTCAGGTTCTGATGAGGTCCGTCTTCCAGATGGCTGTCTTCTCGCTGTGTCCTCATGTGGTAGAGAGCAGAGATAGAGGAAGCACGCTCTGTCCGTTTCTCTTATAAGGCGCTCATACCATCAGGAGGGCTCCACCCTCAGACCTGATTACCTCCCGAAGACCCCAGCTCCAGACACCAGCACACTGGGGACTAGGGTTACAACATCTGAGTTGGGTGGGGCAGGGTACAAACATGCAGCCCATAGCGCCATGCTAGTGACTGCTTTCCCCAGCAGAAAACATGAGGCTCACGTCAGAACAGACACCCGCTGCCCTGGCAAGTTGGGTTCCCTTTTTTATGGGTGTTATGCAAATATCCATACCTAGGAAAGGGAGGGAGAGGATAGGTGAGCACAGAGATAACATGAACTGTTGTTTGCACAACGTGCCTAGTTGTGGGAGACAAAACAAGAACTCGCTGGGAAGATACCTAATTGGGAGCAAGCAGATGCCCATCCTGTGCTTGATTTGTTATCAGTCCCAGATGATGGAAGGAGGCAGTTGTCAGGGCGCAATGGGAAGAGAAGAAGAAGTGAAGGATGAGGGCTTGTCTGCCCCTGCCCGAGGATCTGCTGGGCAGAGCTTTCAAGTTGACCTAAAGCAAGCTCTGGCTTTCCTTCAGGGCCATGTCCCTCACCTAGAGTTTCTTTTGGGTGCATTTGGTCCCTGATGACACCAATACAGGGATGTCCTTTGTTTCCTTATTTGCCGAATACCCCTCCCTGTCTTCACTTAGCCCCACATCCCTACCCCCGGCCTGGAGCACAGTCCACATGAGCCCTTGAGCTGGTCAGGCTCCACTAAGTGGAGCAGTAAGTTTGGTTGCCAAAAGAAATAGCCATGTTCCTTCTGGCCAGTAGGACACCTCTCCTGGGACTCTGGAAATAGGTCACTTCTTCAAGTGCAAACACTGATTGAACGAACACCTGTCAGAGCCAAACACCTTGATGGGCACCAGGGACACTGAGCAGGGTGGAAAGCCTCCCCCTTGAATCTGGATGCAGAGAAGGGACTTAGGGAGGGAGCTGGTAGCGGGATGAAGGATTCCCATGAATCTCTGCCTTTGACCACGATTGTTGTTCTCTGTATCCCTGATGAGCCCCACACATTTAGGTTCATTTCACCTGCAGGAGGCAGAGAAGCATAGCGGCTGAGAATGCAGCTTTGCAGTTAAACCTAGTGAAAACCCATCTTTACCCCTTACTGTTACCTGGGCAAATTATTTAATCTCTGTGAGCCTGTGTCTCCTTATTGGTGAAATGGAGTAGTCCTGTCTCACAGTGCTATGTGGATTAAATAAAGTCGTGTCCAATCCTTTAATACCTGACATGTAATCAGTATACAAGAACTAGCAGATGTTGGTGTTTGGGGTTGATCTAGGCCAGGTAAGGCCACCAGGCCACTTCTTGCAAGAGTTGATCTTTACATGGACCATCTTGTAGGGAGGAATCAGTGAGGCTGGTAGTTTGGCCCTCCAGGCAGATGCCATGGAGATGAGAGATTTAGCATCTAGTCATCTTGTCTAGCAAAAAACATCTCTGATTACGTCCCCCGCTGCCCGCGGCCCCGAGCATGTGCTCACAAGCTGCCATCCTTCCTGGGAGGGCCATCTTCTGCTCCCAGCCTTTGAAGTGGTTTTATGGGGGAAGCACGGCTTTCTTCCCATCAGCACAGACAGTGTGTGGAGCTGGGATGCACTTGCAGGGCATGTGCCAGGAACCATAGCTTTACCGCCCTGCCTGCTGGGCTCTGCACATGTTGGAGAAATTGACCATGGCTCCAATAGCAGCAGGATTTGTCTTCCTTCCGCCTCTTTGTTCCACCACGTCCCTTAAACTTCACTTTTTAAAAAAGCAACATGTGTACGTTTCAAAGAGCCCATCTGTGTCCTCTGTCATTTTGTAACTGCGTTTGGACATGGGATGATCTTCCAAAGAAGCTGTCGGAAACTTTTGCTGCTATAAATGATGTGGGATGTCAGTGACACAGGGTTGACCTCCAGGCTCCCCTCTTGCTGCGTTCCAGTGAGGCAGGCGCCCTGGGCAGCATCTGCTGTGGTACCTGCAGCTGTTGCACATGAGCAAGACCCAGCTCTGCAGCAAAGAGGGATTCTAACGGACAGACAGCAGCTCCTTCCAGGCTGGGGCTTGAGCGTAGCCTTCCTGATACACAAGGATGTTACTAATCATGCACTTCCCAGTGTTAGCCAGAGGCCTCGGAACTGTGTCACTATAAACTAGACAGTACTCTGCCTTCCACTCTAGCTCTTGCTCTCAGCCTCCCTAATTAATGCCTCGTAGCTGCAGGCAGGACAAAGTCCAAGATTCCTACTGACATACGAGGTCTTCCCTGCTTGGGCCCTGCCTGCTTCTGTAGCCTCATTTGCTCCCAGTCTGTCCCCGAAGCCCCAGCACATATGTACCCGTCCTTTCTTTCCTCTACTTTGATACAGACTTCCCTCCCTCTGCATGACACCTCTTCCTCTCACCATGACTTTCTTCTTGCCATCTACGCACGTTCCCATTCCACATGACCCCTCTTTCTCTGGAGTACTTCTTATTTGGAGCCTTTCCTGATCATCCCACCAACCCCCAAGGTTATCATTTTTTCCTTCTTGGAATTACTTCTGACCCTTGCATATTCTTTTCTCAATATGCATGTAACTTAGATGTCAGCGGGGGGCAATCATCCCTTGAAGATCTGCATGAGATTGAGCTAGAAACTTGTGTTAGTCTGTTTGGGCTGCCATGACAAACTACCGCAGACTGAGTGGCTTACAAACAACAGAAATGTGTTGTTCACAGTTCTGGAGGCTGGAAATCCCAGATCAAGGTGCCAGCATGGGGGTTCTGGTGAGAGCCCTTGCCCAGGTTGCGGACTGCTGACTTCTCACTGTGCTCACGTGGCGGAAGGGGCAAGCTGGCTCTCTGGATCCTCTTTTCTAAGGGCGTCACGTAATGACCTAATCACTTCTCAAAGACCCCTTCTCCTAATACCATCACAGGGGTCATTAGATTTCAACACAGGAATTTTGGGAGAACAGAGCTATTCAGACCATAGCAAACCCCTTCAATTTGTAGCAAGTCCAGAGCCCTCCCCATGATTGCTTAGGTATCTTAGGTTCTCGCTGTCACCTTTGGCTTTGAAATCCTACATTTGAAGGCCTGTACTTATAATTCAGTCTGAATTGATTCAGTAGGTGCATTGACCCACCGTCTCAGAGAATGTTTTGATTCCCTGGTGGGGGATCCACGCCGAGCCTTTTTCCTTACTTCCCACCCACCACACTTCACTCATGGCCTTTGCATGTGAGGTGGACTTGCTGAAAATTTCAGAGGGATGGAGGAGGCTGGCTTTGGAGCAAACATCTCACCAAACCCATTCACAACAGAACCCAAGTTTTAAAGCATATGGTTGACATGGATTCCCCCTGAAACTTGCAAGGAATTACTTAGTCTTCATCAAGTTTTCCCATTTGGTCAAGTTTAGGGAGCTGCCTGGCTAGGATGTAATGGTGATGAGGGTAGAGGATAACATGTGTCGGCTTGAGCTTTGGTGGCTTTTGATGGCTAAGTATGTGTCAGCCATCTTTCATCTGCCATGTCAGCTGCCCTCAAGGCCTTCAAGAACTCAGGAGACTTGGCATCACTATGCAGCCATTTGAAGGACATGCCACTCCCATCAAAGGAGCACCTGTAGGTCCGGATTCAGGGAAGAGAATCTGACGATGAGCACCATGGGGAACCCTGAGCCATCTTAGTTAATCCCAGACCAGGAACGTTTCTCTCTGGGGCGTGGCACGCACAATGGCTTCAAGGTACCCCACGTGTACAGTCTCGGTGAGTCACAGATACTTGGATGAAGCAGTGTCTCATCTGGAATGGTTCTTAGGGAGATAATAAGTCCTGTCTGTCTGACAAAGCCTATTTTGTCTCTTTGAAAATGTTGATCTCAGACTTTTATATGATTTTTGTCCAGCTCTCTTCTGATGCTTTAACCTAGATCCATCTGTTTCCTTCCTTATTTGTCTGATTCTATTTTGGTACCATAGCACGTTTTCTTTATGACAATGCCCAATTCTTTTACAAATCTGTGCTTAGCAGAAAGGATGGGAGGAGGAACCAATATGCAATGAGAACTTACAATAGGCCAGAAATGAATTCCCATTTCAAGTTTACAACTATCTCATTGGGTAATTTATTATTATTCCAAATGTAATGATACGGAACATGAATGTTAGACTATAAGGCTGGTCCAATGTCACGTGTATGGAAAAGCCCATATTCTACCCGTGATACCGCACTGCCTCACAGAAGACCAGACTGTTTACCTAATTCAAGGCTGTCCCCATCCCGTCCAGTACTTTGATTTCTTGCCCCTGTGAAGGCGTTGTGCCGCCACAAAAACTCTGTGGTTCAGCCCCAGGTCAGGTCAGTGGGGGCTCCCCAGAAACTCTGAAAGGAATGCCTCTTTTTCCTCGCTTTTTGCTTCCCTGGTCTTTGCAAAGTCCCCACTGAAGCAGAATGCTGTGACCTGGTTTACCCTGAGCCACTTCATACCGTTGCTGTGACATCATCTTGGAACAAGTTTGTAATGCTTTTCCCGGGCTATCTGGGCATAAGGACTACCGCAGAGGCCAGCCCCAAAGTGCCCCAGGCCTGCATCTGCAGAAGCTGCCATTGGCTCTGCGTGCTCAGATCCACAGCACTGACCTGGAGGACGTGCAGGATGCAGCATCTGAAGCAGAACTAAGAGGCAGCCAGGTGCCATTGCTGGACCTCCATGATCGGTTGTGCTGGCCACATCTGCTCCCCAAACACAGACACTGGCACTGCTGGTCTTGCACCCTACGCTGTGCCTGTCTTTGTGGGGTAAATGAACAGAGGGGCAAATCCTCCTAGTGCAGTGGGAGGCGATGCCTTGTGGGGGGAAGAGCTCACCCCCTTCCTTCTCTCCTAGCTCCTTGTCAGGGAACTGGGCCAGCTTCTTAACTGTACAGATTTACAATCCTCTCACACCAGCTCATGTTCTCTGTTTACCCTACAGCCATCTTTCTTGCTTGGCCAACAAGAAAAAGTTTAAAGCGATTGCCTGCTTATGTCTCAAATGCTTCCAGACTGCACACTTCTTTGGTGCTTACAGATTTGCATGGAAGGAGAAGGCCGAAAGCTTTATGAGTTGAAAATTCAGACATATCACTAGATCGAATGCTAGTCAGCTGAGGTTCCAGAGGCTTTTAAATACAGCTAAGTGGGTTTTAGCAGAAAGATATAGCTAAATATTTCATTTATTCATCTTTCAACTTTGATGATTGGAACTAGCCTGTGTAGTAGGCCCTGAACCAAAATTCTGACTTGGGGTCCTCCCCTTAACGCTTTGGGGAATGGGCCATAATATCTTTAGACACATTACAGAAAAGTCTGCTGACTTCATTTCCCAAACCACCCAAAATGAGGTGTTTTATTTAAAGGCAGTGTGTGTGTGTGTCTTTAGGCTAACAGACTCCTGCTGGTTTTACAGAAAGAACATGATTTTATCCATCTACTGTGCAGAGAAGCTGGGCTTTCCTTCGACACCTGATGCCTATGCAGACAGGTTGTCAGGTGTCGAAGGAAAATGTATGTCTGAAGAAGTTTCCCTCCGGGCCATACGTTTTCACTGCAGATGTGTTGGGTTCTGAGTGGTAGCAGTTCCCGTCTGATTTTTATAAATTGTCTTTTCTTGATACTTATATCTCTGGATTATGGCAAACACCCTTTTCAGCACCTACCAGAAGAGCTAGGCACACAAGGTAAACAGCTTAGAGTCTCAATGGGCCTTTATGTTTCGTGCTTTATGGAGTTAGAGATGACATGGTTCGGCCCTACTGTAAAGTAAAAATACTTCTCTAGGAGACAACAAGCAAGGTAAACTTCGTATTTTTAATCTGCAAGCATATTCATATATTTTGCCTTCAAAATGTCTCTCTTTGCTGAAAGGAAAACATTTTGCTGTTGGACTTTGGGGTCATTACTAGCGTAGTGGTTTGTAGTGGTTCCACTAACTGTTTTGATGGCAAAGCTCCACAGTGTCCTGAATGGTTTCTTTTCCCTCCTGCATGGTGGCAGGAGTTCCTTCTTTTGACACACGCCTATGCTCCTGAGACTGAGTCTGTCACTCTGTTGGTTTTGCATTTTAGACTTCCGGGTCCTACCACAAGGGTATCCGCGGCAGGCAGCGACGCCAAGACACGCGGAGGGGCAGCCACTGCTAGCAACCGCCGCAGCCAGAGCTTCAACAACTATGACAAGTCTAAACCCGTCACCTCCCCACCCCCACCAGGCAGCCACGAGAAAGGTGAGTCACCTTGGGGGACCTTCTGGTCACCTTCCTTATAGCAGATCCAGTCCCTTTGGGTGAGTATAGTCGGGGGTGGGGTTGCAAATAGGGTGGTGGTAGTGGGTGACACCGGCATAGCTGGCTGGCAGGAACTTTGTTAACAGACGCATTACTAAACTGGGGGAAACATTGTGATATTCATAGTTGCCAGAAAGCATAGCTGTATTCATCTGGGAGGGGCCTGTCAGGTACCTGGCTACAGAAAGAAGCAATGTAGCATTTGCAATTTAAAAATAAATTTTCATAGATCTTGCTCTATGTGGAGTAGGTGGTTTTCCAGAAATGCAAACTTCTTGGGGGCATGCATTTTGTGAGCTACTAAGCTTTTTACCCATCAGAAATGATGTGGGGGAAATAAGGAACAAGTGAGTTTTCATCCTTTGAAAAAAGTCAGAAATATGGGTTGGCTAAAGGAAGATCTTGGCTACATATAAGGACAAGGCAACATTGCTCTTGGTGTTCTGCTGATGTAACTTTTGCCAAAAAAGGATATGATTTTCCTACTATACGTAGCACTGAGCTTTCAGGATGGAGATCAAAGGTAGCCCAGTGGGGGCTCTTGCACAGAAGGTAGTGAAAACTCTGCTTGCTTCTGTCTGTGTCTTGTGAGACATTGGAGAAACTGAGGCAGCTTAGAAGATTCTTCAGTAAGAGGCAGAGCCCTCCTTCATTCCTCCCAGGCAAAGTGGTCTTGCGGGGATGTGCCCAGGTCTCTCGGAAGCACTTCCTACCTGGTGGTGGGAAGCTTCCTAGGGCTTGTCCTACAGGTGCCCCTCTTCTGCCCTGAGACCAAGAGAGCTGCCTTCTGCTCCCTAAAGGGCTCCAGGAGCCCTCCTACTGGGAAGCAGATGAGAACACCCCCTCCCCTACCTCCAGCTCAGGATGACCTTGTTCAGTGGAGCTGGGACCCGCCCCCTCTGGCATACCAGAGGAAATATGAAGGACATTTATGTAAGGTGGACACATACACACGACAGAAGGGTTTCCCATAACCAGGATGTCTCAACCCGTCAAGACTCTGTCATGCAGCCCTTGGCCTCTGCCTCAAGCAAACCATTTTTCTTTTTCTTCTCTTCCCGCCTCTTCCCCTCATCTCCTTTCGTTTTATTCACCAAGTGTGCTCTTTTTCAAAGTGTATTTAAATTATAAAATAATACATGCTTATAAAATGGTACAAGTATATATCAAATAAAAGTTCTCCTTTCTATGCTCCCAGAAGGATACTATTTATTATAAACCGTCCTATGAGTATCCTTCAGAACTTCCACAGTACATTTGTATGTATAAAATATATATGTACAGAGGGCGCCAAAGAAATGTATACACATTTTAAGAAAGGAAAACCGTATTAAAATTGTAGTAATATATACCGATAACAAAAGATGAATACAAGTCATATTTGACTTCTGCAATTACAAGAGGTGCTCAAAAGTGGTTACTATCAGCGTCCAGACACTTCTGATTACGGCGAACTACTGCTTGAGCAACGTGGACCGAAGTGTCCACTTGTATACAATTTTTTTGGCACCCCCAGTATGTGTGTGTATATGAAAAATATATAGAAAGGTTTTCGGTTTTTATATAAATAAGAGCTAAATTTTATTGAGTACCTACTATGTGTCTCATTGAATTCACCCAAATAAGCTATGTTGATCCCCACTTTCAGTACTTGCTGAGATCACACCAGAAATAGTCAGAGGTGTAGTTGGAACTGAACAACTGTAGTAAAGGGACAGTGCAATTTTCATATTTCCGCCTCCTTTCTCCATGCTCCCTATATTCTCCCTTGAATATGATCTCGATTGCAGCTTATGAAGTAGCCAGCTTACATGCAAAATATGGTACATGGTGAGGGAAGAGAAATAACTCAACCACCTAGCTGTGTGTACGACACAATAGGTACTGGGTGCCTAAGATAGCATCCTTCACCTTGAGAAATCTCGGCGAGAGACATATTCCAGATAAATTGCAGTTCAGTGTGACTGGTGCAGCAGTTGAGGCATGGATCACTTTCAGATGATGTCAAGTCCCTGATGTAATCTCATTACTTGTCCTTCCTGGAAACTTTCTTGTGAGTCAGGCCGTGGTTGTGTTGTGGTCTGGCATTTCATTCAGGTGGAATTTATAAATCTTTATATGTGACACGTTGACCCAGGCATTCCACTTTTAGGAATTGCTGTAATCACATCAGTAAGTCAAATGAGAAATTCATTATTCTGTCAATAAATGAAAGAAATATTTCAACACTCAGTCCCAAATTGTAAAGGCATTAAGAGGAATGAAAGGACATTGTTACAGGTAATTTTTGAAAACCTCAGAGCACTTGATACTAGTGGGGAAATGCTCAAGGATTCCTCTTAAAATCATGTCCACAGACACAAGTCCCCACTTACCTTCATCACTGAATTTAGTTCTGATTATAGCAAATAGTCACCTGAGATAGGAAACAGAATGAAAGTGACAGGTAATACTTCATAGCTAGAAAAAACCTGGGGACTCACCCAAAATTCATTAGCTCGTTCCATGGGTGACCAAGTATACAGTTGATATAGAAAAACCGAAGTGTTCCTGCACAGCAACACACCCTGTTAATTGTCCTAAGGACTCTGATCTCAGATTTTGCGGTTTGGAGCCATCTACGGAGCCCTCGCCTCTAGGAAAACCTGCTAATTGTCATTATGGCTCTCATGGTTACGTCCGCCTTTGGGTTCATCCCCTCACTCCTGCAGGCAACAATCAGGCGGAGCCTCGCCTGGCCCGTGGGATGTGTCAGCGGGTTCCACGGTGAAACATCTGATGAGAAATGGCCCGAGACTCCCGGCAGCTCTTTACTTCCTCTGTTGGCTCCTAGTAGCTCTGAGGCTTCAAACCAAAATCACAGATGTTCAGGGAGAGAAATAGCTGTCTTTTTCAACATGTGTAACGTTACCAGTTTTC
Organism: Rhinolophus ferrumequinum; assembly: GCF_004115265.2. Lineage (NCBI taxonomy): Eukaryota > Metazoa > Chordata > Mammalia > Chiroptera > Rhinolophidae > Rhinolophus > Rhinolophus ferrumequinum. Next base: position 34,396,244 of record NC_046294.1, on the reverse strand, counting down.
GCCTCCTCCCCTTCCCTCACTTATATTCTCTGAAGGGGTTAACGCTGCCAGAGATCTAATGTTCATTTCTAAAGTGTTTGGTTCATCATATGAATTTGAAATGTTCATATTCCTAGACTGAATTCTGCACGTATGAACGATGATCTCTTTTGAATGATATGGGTTTCTTCGTTTTATAGGAAGCATTTCTTTATTATATTTTCATTATGAAAAGCATCACGTAAAAATTCAAACAAAACAGAAATTTGTTAAAAGAAAAAGAACCGTACATAATCCCAACTCCCATAAGTAGCTACTGTTTACCTCTTAATTTATATTCTTCTGTATTTCTTCATGCATATCTTGTCACATTTTGATAGATAAGTTTTTCCCAATGTTTCCTATTTGCCAGGTACTATTCTAAATGCTTTGTTGGTAATAATGTGTTTAATTCTTACAGGAGCTATGTACATATGCATATATACTCTCACACACATATGTTTATGACTTTTAGAATCTTATAAATAAAATAAAATCAGGGACAGCCATTTTATAAGTCATTCTCTCGTTATAATAGTTGCACAGGACTCCATTGTATGAATTCATTTTAATCTTTTTAACCACTTTTAGATTGCTTCTAAGTTTTTAATATTATAAATAGCACTAAGATTAATGTCCTTATATGTC